>NC_090447.1:56940717-57274050 GCF_031143425.1 Pleurodeles waltl
AGTAGCATCAAATGACGTGTTAATTTATAAAGGAGCCCATGACAAGATTTGTTCCGACTGATAAAACATTAATACTTTTTCCACCTTTTCCCGTTTGCTTTCGTTGTCATCTAATTTCTTTCTCCATCTGTTTAATTGTGAATATTTAACTCATGGTTTTAACCTGGCTTGGACTTTAGAGTCTTTTGTCTTGGTTTTAATTACCTGCTTGGTTGATACATTCACTTCTGGCACGTTCATCGGTGCCAGCCTGAGCGTGGAGCCCTGCTCCGAATGCTGAATTATTTTTACACCTCAGGCACAGCCCATAGGAAGGCTTTTTGAACTCACTCGGCCCTCTCTCGGTTCCACAAATGTCTTACATCCCTAGACTCTCTCACGAATGAAACATGCTGCGCAGTTTCTTCCACGTTCTGTACCCATTGTGGACAACCCGTGCCAGGTGCAAGTAGACACAACTTAGGACACCGATGAGTGTAAAAAGTGTGTTTTCAAATCTGCATCAACATAGAAACTGCACCTTTTTTAATGTGGGCCTAGCTTTATTTCCCTGGATACTCCGAACACACTCCTGCATATGACGTTTATGAAAAAATAAGGCCCTCATTCTGACCTTGGCGGTCTTTTCGCAAGACCGCCGAGTTACCGCCGCGGTGAAGACCGCCGACCGCGGCGGTATGCCGCTGTGCGCATTCTGACCGCTGGGAGCGTTCCGCCGGAAAACCGCCAGCAGCCACACTGGCGGTCGGCGGGAAAGTGGAGACTGGTCAACCTCCACCGCCACGCCAGCAGAACACCGCCCACAGAATTACGACCCACATTTCTGTGTGGCGGTCTTCTGTTGGCGGTCTTCTGTTGGCGGTCACCTCCCCATGGCTCCCGTCGCCTCCCGGAGGACCAACGCACAAGGTAAGTTGACCGTCCGTGAGGGGAGGGGGTGGGGGGGTGTTGTGTGATGTGGGCGTGCATGGGGGTGTGCGTGTGAGTGTGTAGAGGGGGTGTGTGAGTGCGTGTATGCGGGCGGGGGGTGCTGCTGTGTCTATGGGTAATGTGTGCTGTTCGGCAGGTGCACATGTCTGCATGTATGTGTGCGGGTATGTGTCCCCGTTGTGTATGTGTGTGTAGGGGGTGTGTATATGTGCATGTTGGGGGTGTGTGCATGTCGGGGGGCATGTATGTGCATGTCGGGGTGGGGGTGGGGAGGGGGTTCGTACCACCTCTGGGAGGTGGCAGGGGGGTGGAGGGTGTGGGGGGAGGACTCGGGTGGGTAGTGGGGGGTGGGGGAGACCCCTATCAGTGCCAGGGAAGGAATTCCCTGGCCCCGATAGTGCTTACCGCCATGGTTCGCACGGCGGTTCCCGCCCGCAAGAAACCGCGGCGGTAGGCAGGGTCATAATACCCTTGGCGGTCTTGGGACGACCGCCGGGCCGGAGTGCGCAAACTCCAGCCCCGCGGTCATGACCGCCGTGGCGGTCGGAGTGGAGAAGTGGCGGTCGGTCGCGGCGGGGACCGCCGCGGTCAGAATGCCATTTTTAATACCGCCGGTCTGTTCGCGGTCCGACCGCCGTCTCTCCGCCGACCGCCAGGGTCAGAATGAGGGCCTAAGTCTCCATTTTCAGCGATGTTCTGTGCATTCAGAAGTCTCACATACCTGTGTGCGTTATGCAACCATTTCCCCTGCACCTAAACACATTGGGGAGGATTTGTCAAGGCTGTGTACTAGTGCACTAGTGGAAAGTCATACAAATGACACTGGTGCAAAGTGTTGATAAACCATTTGCTTTCCAGAGCTGAACTTTCTATGCTTTGCAACGTTTTGTGTTACTTACCATCCATGAGTTGTTTCATGAGTGGTACGCAGCCATTCCCATGCATCCACCCACGGATTTGATGCAAAGACCTATTTACTAACATTTGCAGACAGGACTTTTTGCAGAAACATTACATCTCATAGAGGCAGGTGCAAAGAAGGAGACATATTTTTTTCTGTTCCACACTTTTCTAATTTTGCATGTGTGGTGTACTTTGCAGAACACATACAAAGTGGGACCAGTTTACGAATGTATGTCGGAACAATGCATGCTGGAACAACGCATGCCTGAACAACAAGGTCGGAACGACGATCGCGTTGTTACCACTAATGCCTTTACCAGGAATGCCTTAACAACGATTTTTCATTGCAAAGGCATTCCTGGTAAAGGCATTAGTGAACGGCATGCATGGTTCCAGCATGCGGCCCCCATCTCTAAAAATTACCGCCACCCCTCCACCCCCACCCCTAAAACTACCCCAACCCCCACCCCGCCCCTACAATTACAGCGACCCCCACCCCACCCCTAAAACCTAAAACCACCCCAACCCCCTACCCCGCCCCAAAAATTACCGTGACCCCCACCCCGCCCCTAAAACAACTCCAACCGCCACCCGTCCCTAAAACCTAAACTACCCCAAACCCCCAACCCACCCCTAAAACCTAAAACTACCCCAACCCCCATCCCCACCCCTAAAACCTAAAACCACCCCAACCCCCATCCCCACACCTAAAATTACCCGACAACCACCCCTAAAATCTAAAACCACCCCAACCCCCTGCCATCACCCCTAAAACTACCCCGACCCCCCACCCTGCCCCTAAAACCTAAAACCAACCCAACCCCCACCCTCGTCCCTAAAATTACCACAACCTCCCACTTCACCCCTAAAACCTAGAACCACCACAAGCCCCACCCCACCGCTAAAACCTAAACCACCCCGACCCCCCACCCCCAAAAACTAAAAATACTCCGACCCCCACCCCTAAAACTAAAAATGCCCCAACCCCGCCCCTAAACCTAAACCACTCAACCCCCACCCCTAAAACTAAAAATACCTCCACCCCAACCCACCCCTAAAACTAAAAATACCCTGACGCCCTTCCCCTTCCCCGCCCCTAAACCTAAACCACCCCTAAAACTAAAAATGCCCCTCCCCTCCCCTTCCCCTAAACCACCCCGCCCTCCAAAACTAAAAATACCCCCAACCCCCCACTGCCGCACCTAAAACTAAAAATACCCCGACCCCCACGCCTATAACAGCCCCCACTTACCTGACTGATCACGTCATCCTCCTCAGCTGAACCCCTTCTTCTCTGCCTTAGCCACGCATTGTGCGTGGTTCAGCACATATGTGGTTAAGGCACCAAACAAGGAAGTCGTGGTTAACAAAAGCGTTGTTTCGCTTTCATTGGCCATGACTTCGTTGTTACGGAGTCGTGATTAAGGCCGCTTCCCCCAGTTTACATGTTAGTCTAAGCATAACATTTTGTTCTCATGTCACAATCTGCAGAGTTGTGGGGGTTGGATTATTAATTCCCTGGTGCAATGGCTCAGTTCAATGCACCAATACAAATTAGAAATCCAGTTGGACTGCGACTAGTACACAACCCATTAAACAATACTGTGCAGGGGTGTTTTCTGGTCACAATTACACCATGTGTATGAATTCACAGACAAAGTGGCACTCCAAACCTTCTTTTTTAAATGAATAACACACTCAAAATAGCACTAAGAAAGAGGGAATATATCTGAAAATCATTATTTCCTAAACTTAAGTCTAGTGCATTAAATATGAACTGTAATAACCCCATAGAATGCAAAAAACAGTAGCAATGCATGGAATGGTCAGTGAAAACAATATGAGCAATACTAATATGGTTAGCAAGTTCCTAGCATCCTAACACCCTAGAGCTACCTCTAAGTGTGATGACAAACTGTAGCAGAACAGTAAAAGCAAGCCTATAAATCAAGTTTCTTAAGATGGATCAGAAGCCTACCTTCTCTTGGTATAAAATGGCTGTTTAGCTATTCTCTATTGAAACCCTTGCCCAGTAATCAGCAGTGCAAGGTTCATCTCTACAAATTGGCATGACCTCTGGCTTGATTGTCCCAGCTCAAAGCCCATGCAATCTAGAGGTCTCATACTTGTGTTTATAAAGTATCTGATTGAAGTTACTTATAAAATAAATGCAGTACTTGGATACACAAAGGCTTTGATGACCCTAAACGATAATGGCAATAAAATAATCCTCTCTGTTCATATGTTGATATTGTGCCCCCCCCCCCCCCCCCCAAAGTTGAAATAGAGGTATAGCAGCTCCTTTAGCAAGCATCCATATTATAATGGCCACTTTCATATCAAAAACAATAAAACATGGCAGCCTAGATAGTAGGAGAACATAATACTAACATTTCTGTGCATGTTTAAACCATTGCACTTTCTAAAAGAATCTGCAAGCAGACTCAGAATGAAAATAGAAAAGGAGCCGTCACTTTTCACAACATTGGAAGGGTGATATTTCAATACAATCCTGTGCTAGAGATCACACACACCCCTGCACTATGGTGCAAAAGTACGTGCATTGCTCTAGACACCCTGGTTGTGCTTCAGCGCTTGGGAAGAGAGCAATAGTGATGTATTTTAGTATATAAGGCTAAGTGATGCTGTGATTCACTATTTTTAGCGAAAGTGCCCTTTATGACTATATCCACATGTAAGTCACAAACAGCTTGGCAGTGAATGTTTATTGATACATTAAATACACTTTCAAGAGGAGAAATATATCATATCAGGAAAATAATCTGTTGGGATACACAATGCAAACAGACACTACTACTATTCTTTTTTCACTTGCAAAAAAGAGACACTACAAGACAAAGGCAAAGACACAAAGGGGATCATTATGAATTTGGCTGGTGGAAAAAGCCGCCTGCCAAGCTCCTGCGGTCAAGTTGCTGTCAGTGTAGCCGCCTTCCCCCGGGTCCCACGTGTCCCGGTGCCGGAACACTGGCCCAGCAGGCAACGACCCACAACATTGACAATTTTGAGCCAGTGGCAATGTTGCGGTGCATAGGGTGCAACAGCACCCGTCACGCTTTTCACTGTCTGCAATGCAATGCAGGAGCCCCCTGCACTCCTTCTCCACCAGCTGTTACCTGGTGGTGCACCCCGAGAGGGGGTCATAATCCCCATGGCAGCGGTGCGTGCAGCACTGCCCTGGCAGATTAGGACTGCCAGCATCCCCATCCCTTCCAGTGGAGGGAAACTGGCAAATCTGGTTGTCTGACCGTGGCCCAACCACCACGGTCATAATGTGGGGGTCTGGGCACCATCAATGCAGTCGGCAACACTTTGACAGCAGTCAGACCACCACAGTGGCCCTGGCGGTCAGAAGACCACCAGGGTCATAATTAGGGCGAAAGTATCATGAACGGCCACATCAAACTACTGTTTCACTCAAATAGTTGGCATGAGTAAAATAATAAATCTGCTTTGTTTCCTGTAGCACCAAGTCAATGTTAGTGTATGAAAATGGCCAAAAACATATGGAAATAGCACAAATACCCGTAGGGCTTCATGTAATGTGTTGGAAGGTGTGTCATTAGTTGTGTGGCCTGCACAAGTAAAGGGTCCACACACGACCACCACTGGAAACCAAACACGCCATTGTAGAGCTTGATTCTCATATGGTAGCATTGTAAAGCAGTCCAAGGCTTACTCAAGGGAGGTGGTGTGGGCTAGTAATCCCCATTCATGAGCGCACAACCATGGAACTCAATAAATGATTGTCCAGTCTTTGCTTTTACTTTTGATAAAGTAAAAGTACATTTATTACACACACACACTACTCAATAATATGCAACAATTCACAAATATACACAAATTGATGGAGTTACCCTTGGATGACATTGTGTAATCTATCATGTCTCCCCCTAGGGGAAATATAATCCCACAACCTACATGACAAATCAACCCCTGGTATCCCAATGCAACATTTGCCTGTAATGTTGAGTGAGAGCACCAACACCTGACAAATAAGCACATTTACTGTACAAGACAGTGGGTATCAGTCTCATTAGGCAAATCAGCATTACAAAAAACACATAGAGACATGTCTGAACACTTTAAACAGTAAAGATTGCTTTTAGGTTACTGTTAGATTACCCTGGTGTAACATCATACACTTGATTAATATGGTGTAACACCACCCTCCAGCCCTAGATGGTGCAGTCACACCAACCAAAAACAAAAGTTCCAAGATGCCAGTGCTTTACATTTGGATGTAACTCTTGGGGGATTATATTTCCTTTGTCGCACCCAACCTAGGGTGGGGACATAAATGTTGCATTGGGTGGATGCTGCAGATTTCCTGCAGCTCCCCCTGGCCATAGGCTCTTGGTTGGTGGTGACCCCATCTTCCTGGGGCCACCACGAGCATAGCACCGTATTCAGGAAGACTTGGGCCTCACAAGGTCTTATGGGATATATATATATATATATGTAATGAAAGGCTCTAAAGCTGTTCCGGGGAGAGCCACTCTGCTTCATTTCATGCTGCCTTGGGCCACCACGTTCTTCTTCGTTTGGGGTTTGTCCGGTTTCACCCGACCATCCCTGAATACTGGGATCATTGGAGGGCAGAGTGGGGAGTCTACCCCCATCTGCCCTCATGTTTTAGGGAGTGTCCAGTCCCTCCCGGACACCCCAGTTCTGCGGTGGAAGGCAGCATGGGGAGCCCACCCCTGGCTGCTCTCATAGTTTGGGGGTGTCTGGTCCCACTGGAACACCCTGTTAGGTGAGTGGTGTTGTAGAGCAGCTGGGGGAGCCCACCTATTGCCGCTCCCGCCAGCACCCCCATGCCCTGCACCTCCAGGTAGGTCGCAGGAGCCAACCTTTCACTGGATATCTGCCCACTCCTGTGCCGCTGCGGTGGTCATCAGGCCACCTGGGGGAGTACAATGCAATGGCCCCCCTCTCCTGCCTCAACAGGGCCCCGGGATGGGGTCCAGGGCCCTCCTTGCCACTCCGGGGAGTGCAACAGCCCTTTACCTCTTCGTAAGGCCCTGGGGGGCCTCCGGCCATATTCATGTAGGGCGTGACGGTGTCCCCCAACTTTTCTTCTTGGTGAGGCCCTGGGATGGGGTCTGGCGGCCCCTTCTGGCATTTTCACGTGGAGTTCAACAGCGCCCCGTCTTCCTCTTTAGTGGGGCAGTGGGATGAGTTCCAGTGCCCCCTAAGTTTCTGTTCACGGGGGGTTGCAACAGCGGGCCACAGCTTTACTTCTTTTTGGGGGCAGCCCTCAGGCCCTAGCCTCTGCGGGGGCATCGACCGGAGCAGTGGCAGAGCCCCACGTGCTTCGCTGTTCGCTCTGAAGTAGGTCAAAGGTCACAGACATTCTTCTTTGGATATTTTGGGCCCGAGGGCCGATTTGGATGGGTCTGGTGTTGTTTCGCTCCTGGTGACAAGCCCTTGCCACCAGGAGCACTCCCCTTAGGCCTCCTGGCCTAGAAGGGTCCCAGATAATAGGGAGCCAATCCCACTGACTCCTTGCGCCAGCCTTTCCTCTGGGTGCCCTCCCTTCCTTCTGCGCAGCGCACTCTCCTTGTGCCAGCCCAGTCTTTCCCCCAACTAAACCTCAGGGGGAGTAAGGGGGCCAGCTTACCTGGCCCTGGCCTGTGCCTCACTGGGCCTGAAGTTCTTCAGGGGCAGAGTTCCTGCCCCAGGGGACAGCCAGGGGTGTTCTTCCTTCCAGTTGGCATGATGCCCGTCTGCAGTCTCAGTATCCAGCAGTGAAGTACAGCCAAGAGAAAGCAAGCTCTCCCCTGTGCAGGACCTTTTAAGTGGGGGTGGAAGTGTCCTGCAGACCTGCAAATCTGGGCAATCCAGACGTGCCACATCACTTCCTTGCCCCTGTCCCCTACTTCCTGCACAGTCTTCTGGGATACCTCAAAATGGCGTCATCCAGGAGCTTGGGCCACATGTGCTCTGAAACTCAGCACCTCCTCTGTGACATTCCTTTCAGGGCTTCCCCGCCCATTTCCTGGCAGGGGCTGACAGCTGGCTGATTGATGACAGGCCCTGTTCAGGTAGCTGGATAGAGCAGTAATTGACCCTAATCCTGAGCTGAGCCAAAGAAAGATGACATTCCTGGATGACACATAAGTTGTCCAACTACGCTTTTGTAACCTACTGCATCATTCTTTTCATACAAGTTAGAGTGCACATTGGTGTGAGTCTGGTCTCTGTGACCCCCAGGGGACCTGAGTTATGCCCTAGGCCACTCTTTCCAATTGTCATTGAATGGAGTGTCCTAACAGTGAAAGGACAGTAAGCACACTGATGTTGACATGCACTGGGGTGCCTCCTCTGTGTACACCCATCTCATGAGGTCTAATCCAGGTCACCACCCACTCTGCATAGTCCCTTCTGTGCCAGGCTCCCTAAGCACAGTTCTTGGGCTGCACACGCCAGGAACCCTCTCCCCACAGCCCTTACATGGGTGCACACACGTCTGCACATATGATCACACTCCTACTCTGGCTGTACCACACCAGCCTTTCCTTAGCAAGGTGGCACCAGTGGTCACACGCACAGTCCATTTTATCATGAGTTTACTGCATGGGAGTCCCTGACTAGGAGGCTCCCTTACAGTGAAAAGTAAAAAACTAGGTGGTCAAAAAGCGAAAAATCAGGGCAGAGCAGATGGTCAGAACCATCCTCTCACATAATGGCAACTTTTCTAACATTACAATGCCAGGCTAAAACAAGTGACAAATGGAAAATCTAGTGATTTTCCTAAGGGTCATACTCAGAACATCCATGAAATTACTTAGTTATGGCTGGTTTTCAGCACTTTGAAATTTACACTGAAGGGTGTCTCTAGAATACATTTCTCATTCATGACTCCGCTCACTCAGTTGTATGTCTGAAAATTGAGTACTAAAATGTTGAGTTTCAAAAATATTATGTCAAAAACATTGACTACCTGAATTTTGTAAATGTTATCACGTTTTGATGAGCATAGATTTACTATTAACTTCACCCCTATGCACCTTCATATAGTTTCCTTCATGATGTTCTCTTAGTTAATAGTCTAAGTCACAATATTTTTGCAAGTCTAAACTCTAAACTCTCATTGCTTAAAGTAAACGCTAAGCAAAGAGAATGTCACAAGAAGTCTTTTATGCTTCAGCAGCTCTGACACCATTGGTATGTGATACACTTGATTTTCATATCTGGAGGACAAAAAGTTAGTTACAGAAATTCATGATGAAAGGTAGTTTGGACATATCCCTTAAGAGAATCAACAACATGTTTAATGAGCTCTTTCAATATCATACAACACCTTACTCAATAAAAATTTCCTTTTAACATGAGTTTGATTTTTAATGTACTTCACAGCTGTCACTTAGATAATGAAAACAGACTATTTATAAAATCTCTGCAAGAAATCAGTGTCCTCCAAGGAAGAAAAGAAGACACAGGGAGCTGGGCGAAGTGAAACATGGGGATGCAGACTACTTTTCTGTGTTATGGAGCTAGAACATCCAATAGATATGAGGCAGAAGAGGTGCAGTGGCAATTCACCTACAAACTACAAAGTAATATATCAGCATCCACTTATTTTCCACCACACATGGGCACATATTTACAACCTCTACTGTATTCTCAAATGTATTCGATGTGTACAGCAGAAAACCTGCACTACTCAATGTTTTCCAGGAAAAACCTGGGAAAGGTTTTGAGGGTCATATTGTCTGTAGCAAAAATATAAGTTTCCTTTTTCTCATCGATAATGTCTGTCCTGGAGAGTGATCTTTCATGAGTCACTGCACGTAGCCGCGTCTGGTGGTCCCATCATGTTCCGCAGCTGAGGAACCCGAATGTGCAGTGGAGGAAGCAGCATTTTAAAGCATCGAATGCGCTGACACTCGTAGATGAGCTACTCGAGCCGTGTTTTGAACGGCGAGATGGCCCCAATGGACGAGGATCCACAGCTCTGAGCACAAAGTAAAAAATCATTAACAAGGTATGAGGGAGAGGCGGGGGGACTTCTGAAGGACGTGGCAAGGCCAAGCCTTTCTCCCCCACCCTCCCGAAAGAAGCAGAGAAATTGGCATTGGTGAGGCACGTCAGGCACCGCGGGGGGCTTAAAGTGGAATAACCCCCTCTACGGGCTAATAGGGGGCACCAGGGGCCACCAGTTATAGATAGGTTTCTCTGCCCCCCCCAATATGAACTATATTTAAACAGAGCTCCAAGCAGTGTATAGAGGGGTGCAAGTTATAGTGAGCTCACTGAACTATAGTTGGCAAATTTTAGGTTTTTGTTTTGAAATGTTATGCTATGTGTGACTTTGCCACCTAACTATAAAGTCATTCTAACCTTTGTTTTTCAGTAAATTTGCCATGTGAGTTGAAAAGGTATTTACAAACCAAACCATAACACCACCATAACCTATTTTTTATTTGAGTTTATGTTTTTACATATATTAAGGTATTTTTTTCATGCAAAATATACTATCTGTTTAATACATGGTTTGTTCAGTGTATTTCAGTTATTTTTTAACATGTTAAAATCTTTTTCTATACTTAACTATAACAGCATTTTAACCTTTGCGTTTTCAACTAATATCTGCGTTTTGGATAATCTGCATTCCATTTTAAGTTTAGCAAAATCTTCATCTGTGCAGAGCCGGGAGATTAGCAGCACGGCTTGGTGTTCAGCCGTGTCCTTTACTGAACTCCCCCATAGGTGGCTAATTGACTCTTACAGATAATTTTTCAAGGCAACTAGTCCCTTTTTACATACAGTATGTGATAGTGTGTAGAAGAGAGTGGATACTATTTTTGTCTTTTTTCTGTAGTTTTTCACATTTTTAGTTTTTCACATTTTTTACAGATTGCACTTATTGCTTTTGTAATTCTTTTATATCAATATAAATGTATTCTGTTTTTTATATATTTTATTTACTTTTTTATGTTTCTGATACTGTTTTAGTTTTTTTAACCTACTTTCATAGTTCTTTACATTTTTTCACAATCTTTCTTTTCTATTTGGACATGCTGTTCCATGGCCCTTGTTTACATTTAATTATTAACTTCACAACAGATTACAACTTGAAGATATTGTTTGAACTATATGCCAAAATGTTGCATGGTGTCACCATTTTCTTGCTCTTCTTGTTCCAGTGCATCATGAGGAACAGCTGGTTCTCTTTCTATTGCTCGATTCCCCATCTGCATGTGCTTTTCTGTTTGGGTGCATAGCCCTCAGGTACTTCCACAGTGGTTCCCCTTAATTACTTACCAGCTTTCCCTTTATGCACCACCTTTGGGCTCAAAGTGTATGTAACCTCCTATGTGCTTATTTGTTTTCGCCAGCTGGAAGCTTGAAAAACACTGTTGTCATGATCCTCAGATGGTGTAATCTGCATAGGCCTGATGAATGATGTATTCGGTGTTTTCTAGTATCCACTTTTGTCTGGGCTATGATAGCTTCAGATTGTTAAACACCAATCCAGTAATAGATGTACCAAAATCATTTGATGTTTTTTTTAAAGGGTATGGGTTTTCTGGTTGAGTATTGTCTGAGGGGCCAATATGTTTTTTTTAGATTCCATAAGATACAGCAATACTCCTGCAGGACCCACAGAGCCAATAAGAGGGTCCCGCAAAAATCCCTTGTGGGTTTTACTTTCTGTACTGAGTCCAATGGGATCACCCTCTTACTGTTAGGGAATGGCAGTTCACATTATTAACACCCTGCCATTGTTTGCTGTGTTCCAACCCAAAACAAAAATGGTGTCTGGAGGACCCTGAATTCTATTGAGGTGATCAAGAGGAGCAGCAGGATGACCCATGAATCCCCTCCTAATCAGTCATGTGGGATGTCCTCACTATACCACCCACTTTGAAGAAAATCCCTTCAAAGGTGGTGATGTACACTCTCTATGACAAGCACTTTCCCAGAGTTACTGGGAAGAACTGTTTTTTATGGTTACTCTGGAACGTTCTAGCACTTGAAGGCATGACACACCAGGCAGTTGGATGCTGCAAAGAGGAAGAAGCAGGAGGATGAAGGAGCCCCAACATCAAGTGCTCCAGTTCCCAGTGTGCAAGCAGTTGCTACTCCCAATGCTGCAGCTGCCCTTGCTGATGATCAGAAACACCTTTATGACCACATCACCCTCTTCTGCATGAATTGTGGGGGCATTTATGTCAGCAGAGGAGCAAACGACCCGAGTCAGGTACCAGCTGCTTACTGACAAATGTGCAGGTGTGCAGAAGAACTTTGCTTTTCTTTTCTTCGTCGGATCCAAATTTTGAGAGTTTGATGTACCTTTTGTCATTTTTTTGACAGACCCCCCCATAATTTACAAAATAAGAAATAAAAAAACTTGTTTAAAAAATCAAAAACTAAACTTAAAAAAAACAAAAACACCTTTCATGGTTAAAAGGTAGCAAATACATGTGCTTTGTTTGTCATGTCAGTCTAGTAATGTTAATATATCTGTATATTCAATCAGAGAAGAGTGAAGTGACCACTAAAGCACCACTCTACAGATGTAGGACCAAGCTAAAGAGAAACAACTATGACAAGGGACTGAAATTCTAATGGTTACAATAACCTGCTACAGCAAAATATAAAGATATAAGAATAGTCTGCTCTATGATGCCTCTATGATGCCTTTTTATATCCTTATAGCCCGAGGTAGCTGACGATAAGGGACATTTAAGTACCACTCCAGAGTAATTGGCTTAAGCCAATTAAATTAATGCTTGTAACAAGGAAGTGTATCCTTAATATCTAAGGTAGGCCATTGGCCATGCGCAACATGGGGTTGGGCAAAGAGCACAGCTAGTGCCCAGGTCCTGCATCTAATACTGCTAACTCCCTGATGCGCGTGGCCTTTGACCGTGTGGGGGTTGAACAGATATCCTCACCTCTTGACAAGGCCCTCAAGCCCATTCCCTCAGGACAGCCAACCCCCAGCTGCATATGACCTTTGGCTGTAAGCTGCATGGGGTAGGCCACAATGCCTGGTCGTTGGCCAGCTCCCACACTCAAATTCCCCCTGGGTGGTCAGTCTTTTATTTATTTTTAACATTTTTTATGATTCTGCCATACTACTGCAACCAAATGTCACCTCAATGATAAAGCTGGACTCTACAAGTTTCAGCAAGTGAAGTTTGCATGGTTTCATGGCACAGCTCCCATGACATTACTATGATATATCTTGGGAGAATGTACTGCTTCTTGTGGAAGTACAGAGGTTCCCACACCCCAGTTACCCTTTTCAACCTAGGGAGAGCTCCTGGGCTGCCCCGGAAGAGCCAGGTAGTTACGATATCCCTACCCGGTCCCTATATTTAAAAGAAATGTAACTTCAGCACACAAGGTTCAAGTCCCTATGTACTGTAATGCGGCCAGAACATTTTTGTTAAAGTTGTGGCCAGACATTTAGATGCCCACAGGAGTGATACCAGTCTACCAGGAAGGAGAAGACTGATAGGAGAAAAAGCTACCCTGGCCAATCAGATTGCTGTATTTTTTTAATTTAAGGCACCACAGGAGTCACACCTATTATTAACCCTTTCAAGCCTACCCAAGCACCTTTTAAAGGCACGTTTGTTGAAAACGGCAGAACAGATTTACACCACTTCTTTGACAAAGTTTCATGAAGAGTTGTCAAAGAGTGCCAAAGTTGTTAGGGAAACAAAAATGCTCTTCTTCGGAACATTCTCACCTAACTATAACTGCACAGTGACTACTGTTATAGCTGTAGCATTTTTGCTTTTAGAACTTTAGCACTGTTGAGGAACCTGTATGCAACTTAAAAAAAATGGTTATCCACTTTGGCTCCTTCATGAAATGTTTCATGCGGACCCATGTAGTGAGGGCCAAGAACTCAAAGACATGGTCCTTGCATCTTACAAATTAATTAAACACATGTAATGGGCCGGGACACATGCCTTGACCCCTAAAGTCATGACATTGAAAATATGTTGTCGCAGCAATTACGTGACTAGGGGACATGGTCTCTCTCCAATGCATTGTAATCAATGCCTGTTTTTGAGGGTCACAAAAAAGGAACACAAATCCTGTAAGATGACAATAGATTGAGCCACACAGGACATCATTTGTTGTGGTATCTACGGATGGGTGAAATTGACAGAGTTTGATTCAGTGGATTTCTGTGGACTTACATAAAACTTCTGTGAGATTATGTGAAATTCTGCAATGGGTCTGCAAGAATTAATGTTAGCATGGCCAAATACCAAATGTACTGCAGTGCATACCCTATCAGTACCCCTATACACTCTGCATTGATTATGAAGTGCTGTGCAGTGGTTTCCAAACAGGGCCCGAAGGGAGCGTTGTCCATATATCTGTAAAACCACTGCAGATTAAAGTTTAATTTGCAGTGTTTTTTTTTTAACATAGAGGGACTTCTCCTTTTACCCACCCTGTTTAGAAATCACAACAGTGTATACCCCTCGGCACCCTTACATACTCTGCAGTAATCACTGCAAAGCTTATAAGAGCACCGAGGGGTATGCAATGAAGTGTAGTCAGTGGTTTCTAAATAGAGCTGGAAGGACCACTACAGATTAAACTTTAAACTGCTGTGAATATTTAAAAATAGAGAGACTGCTCCCTTTTCCAGCCCTGTTTAGAAACCAACCACTGTGTATTAATTCTGCCAGCAAAACTCTTGTAACACAGAATTAACAAATTCCTCTACATCTGCTGTTGGAATTATAAATTCTGCCAAGGTCTAGTGGTATAATACGAAATGTAGGCACTGAAGTATGCTGCAAGGTGATTTTACCCTATGAAAAACGCTGATCCTCGGCAGGGATTTTACAAACCATGTTTGAGAGAAAATTGTTTGGCCTCATTAATTTGTTACTGAAGTTACAGAAGGTGCTCCAGAAGGTAAAATGAGAACACATGTGGGGATGAAGTCTGATATTCTGATTAAAACATGTACTTCCAACAGAACTCTGCCAGTTAACTTCTTAGTAATCAACTGCAGTTGCACTACAGTTTTCCAATTAAATCAATCAATCAATAAGAGATTTGTAAAGCACAGCTACTCACCTGCGAGGGTCTCAAGGTGTTGGGGGAGTTGGGGGGGTGCTGAGGATCAGTCGAAGATCCAGGTCTTGAGGTCCTTCCTGAACTGTGACAGGGTGGGGGATTGCCTAAGGTGGATGGGGAGGGTGTTCCAGGTCTTGGAGGTGATGTGGGAGAAGGATCTTACTCCGGCTGTGTTTTTCCAGATGCAGGGAACGTTGGAGAGGGCCTGGTCGGTGGAGTGGAGTTGTCTGGCGGGAGTGTAGAAGGAGAGTTTGTGGTTGAGGTAGGCTGGTCTGGCGTCTATGAACAACTAGAACCTTTCCTAAGACCCTGTGCAGTGTAGGTTGGGTGCCAGTAGAGGCTTGGGTGAGACCATGCCCTGCAGCCAATGCTCACTGCTCACTTCTTAAGGTCCTGTGCAGTGTGGTCTGGTGTTAAGAAAGGGTTGGGCACTGGACCAATTTCGAATATGATCAAACAATCCAGATACTCACTTAAAAAAGTAAATTTTAGGTGACATCATATGTGTTGAAATAAGACTAATACAAATTTAAAAAAGCCACAAAACACTGTATAACAGGAGTTACAGTTTAGTAAATTAACAATTATGTTCACAGACATGCAATGTTTCTAACCTGGCATATTACATCACTCATTGAATGTTAAAGGACATCACTGAGGATATCAATCAATCATTACCATTAAAAGAACAATATTGTTAAAATTACTAATGAGTACCACGGTTCCTAATCTGACTGTTTGATGACTATCCCATCATTTTCAATGAGTTCTTTGAGGGCCTGATACTGTCTTTTCTGCAAATTTTCAGCACCTTCGGTCTTGCTAAATCTTGTTTTTTTTAAGTTCCTTTATTGTCCCCCTCTCAAAAACATCAATGACATCATTAGTCAAAGGTGGTATAACCATCAAGTTTGGTTTAAAACCACTAGGGCAAATACTATCCAACTGTACATTGAGATTCATAAGTCATTTGGAACAGGATCAGGGTCAGTAACAATGTTGTTCTCCAAAGAACTTATAGTGTGAAGTAATTCAATGTCATTAATACTCAAGTTAGAGGGTCTCTCTTGTGCAGTGTGCATCTCAGTTCAAGTGTTCTATTTGAGTTCAAACCAGCTCTTTAATTTAATTTTTCTGATAAACATATTAGCTTCCTTATGTTTTCTTAATAGATGAGTGAAACACACTGAATGATTGGTTTTAATACATGTTTTTAACCTATTTCTCCTATATAGAATGACCACGGACACCTACTTGCGAAGTGGTGAAATAACTAGGATATATCTTTTTTACTGTTCTTGGTGGTTCTTTTTTTTATTCTTCATGTTGTTTTTTATTTGAGTCTCCTCCCCCTACTCTGCCTGCTCCCCATATTTGAATCTAGTCCAAAGAGACCCCAACAGATTTATTATTTTTGAAGCATTTGCAGTTATGAATTGATGTTATGTGGATGTACAATTTGAAAGTTTTTTCGCCTCTCCCAGTGCCCATGTGGGCTTGAGAGTGCTAGATCCTATACTGACTTTCCAGTTGAAAGTACATAAATTTGCACCCACAAATACATTACCTAGGGCTATCTGACAGTATGTCAACATGTGCTGTTATTGAGGGGTCCAAATATCAGACCACTTGGGCATAACTGGGAACAATGGCATGTTTAAAAGCATATGCTTGGACCATAAGATGTTCCTAAATACTAGAGAAGAACCAAAGTATGGAACACTAGGATATCAGAAATCAGGAATCATTGTGATTCTTATTTGTAGATGTAGGTTTGACCATCTCACATATATTACTTTGAGTATGCTCTGATGCATATTGCATTTCAAGATTGATTTTCTACTTGGTTATTGCATTTATTAAATATCAAAATTGGGGTGTGTCTTTAAGGTTGCACTGAGTAACTTTAATGGATCAATTCAAATTGTATGCTCACTAAGGCTTTCATATTTGTGAATATTGTTTAAGGTACTGAGGGGCATATTTATAGGCCCCTAGCACCACTTTCATGTAATTTTTTTAAAGTTAATGTGGCCCAAGGAGGCCAAAATCCCAGTGCAGTATTTATAGAGTAGTTTAATGCATGCATTGTGCCACTCTGTAACCCTTTGAGCTACATTATGCCTTCACTAGGCATAATGTATGCAAAGGGGGAGTTCCCCTATTAAGGGGCATTTACAGCACTTTTATTGCCTGCTCAAAAGCAGGCATTAAAAGTGGCCTCCCCTTCTTTATAATGGGCCCCTATGTACTCTGCAGGAATAGCGCAAATATCTTGGCGCTACTGCTGCAGAGTACATCAATAGCCTCATGAAGGATGACGGTATTGCCCCCTACCTTGTGCCATGGTGCGCCGTATTTTAAATATGACCCACACATGGTGGCAGTAGGGGGGTGCTAAGGGGCACAGGGAAAGTGGCGCTGCAGTTGGTACAGGGCCACTTTCCACAAATCTGCCCCATAGTGTTTGAATCCAAGTACATGAAATATGATTTGCGCCTTAATACTTAGAAGGTATGTGGGACGCTATGATTTTACTATCAGAAATCAAATTCATTTTCAAGCTCTCAATATCATTTTTTGCTATGTTTTATGTTGTTCTTTATATATTACTTTGGTGGTACTTTAAAGCACATGGCAAAGTAATCGAGTCAATTTTATACTGAGCATCTGACATTTCAATATGGCACCCATTTTCAAAGATGTATGCAGTGAAATTGTTTTTGAAGTCCATTCACATAAGATTGGCACTGTTTATAGTGCACTATGCCTGCTTCACTCCTAGACTCATGAGCAATGACAGTGTACTATGAAATGCATCAGGAGTGGTGCTACTTATTAAATCACTCATTAGCATCTGAAAATGTCTGCAAACTTGTTTTTTGACTGTAAAAAAGCACCTTGCTGCAATATTTTCTAGCCTTCACACCCACACGCAGACCACCATATCAAGAAGCCGAGGGCACTTGTGAACTTTGGAGAGTGAATATATATATATTCGAAGGGCACGAGTTATAGATACTTGAGATAACTCTAACTATAACTGGTGAATTGCTATTTTTTTTTTCCATTTGAAATGTGAGCCTCACTATAATGTCCCTGTAACCTTTGTTTTTTTAAGTGAATGTCTATGTTTTAAAAAAATTCTATTTCCTAACTATAATGTCCCTATAACCTTTGAATTTTTCAGTGAAAAAAAAAAAAATACACACACATATATATATATATATATATATATGTATATATATATATATATATATATACATATCAAACCTTCTGGTGGTCATTATAGTTAGGAGCTAGTTTCCATAGGAACATTTTTCAAAACTAACATAACAGTCAGTTCAGGTGCTGACTTGAAAATTTCAGGGTGATCCGTCAAGTGGAGGCTGAGAAATAGGGAGGTCCCAAAATGCTTTTTCCCCATGCATTTTCCTATAGGGTCTTTAGACACGCCTACAGCCTGAACTACTGAATGGAATTGCACCAAATTTGGCAGGAAGCTAGATCTTGGTGCACAAATTGTGCTTTTTGTGGTTTGGTGTAAATCTGTTTGGTAGTCTTGAAGATATTAAAGGGGAAAGATATAGTTATCTAGGAATCCCTATCCCCTGAGGATCCACCACGGGTCGATCCACAGATCTGCACACCAATGCAACAATCTAATTGTTTGGCCACAACCTGACAGAGAAGTTGCAGCTGCCATTATTGTTTTATTGGGGAAATGGTCTCTGTGGCTTAAATGTGGGGGGCAATGTGGGGTCAGGGTAGAGGTTCCATGACCTAAAGGGGTCATTTAAATGTGGGAAAACAGTAAATAATGGGCTTGAAATACATAGAATTTTTTTTTGACGTTTTTCGAGATCATCAGATCCATCAGTGGGGCTCAACTGGGCTCCTGGCATAAATCTGAAGGTGGATCCGCGGATTTCGTAAACCGTTAAAAAATACATAATTTGTAGGGTATTATATACTATTTGCCCACACTTCTCACAACACAATGGTGTCAGGGAACCTCTACCCTGACACCATCATCTCCCTTGTATCTGACATTTGAGCCCTTAGGATCGTTTTATGGTCAATTAAAATGGCGGTTGATGCAGTCCCAATGGCTCAAATTGATTTTACAATGAAGATAGTGGGGTCACGGTAGAGGTTCCCTGACCCCCTTACATTAATAAAGATGTGGCTAAATACTTAGCAATGGGCAGTAAATGCCAATAATCTGTTTTTATTGACATCTTTTGAGATCTGCGAATCCACCCGCGGGGCTCAACGTGGCCTATTGTGCAAATCTACAGGAGGATCTCACGAAACGTGAAAATATATATATATATATATATATATATATATGTATATATATATATATATATATATATATCGATACGCCACTAAAACAGGCAGACACTCTCACACTCACTCTTATACCCAGAAAACACTCTCACATCCACTCTCATACCCAGACAGACACTCTCACACCCACTCCCATAGCCAGGCACAAACTCTCACACCCACAGTGATATTCAGACACACCCTCTCACTCCCACTGTCACACCCAGACACACTATATCTCACACCCACTCTCACACCCAGGCAGGCACTCTCACAGCCAGGAACACAGTCATACACCCACTCGCACACAGTCACACACCCACTCACACAGACACTCTCACACCCAGTCTCACAGCCAGGCACACACTCTCACATACACTCTGACATTTGGACGCACCCTCTCACATCTACTCTCACACCCACACACACTCTCTCACACCTACTCTCACACCCAGACAGACAATCTCACACTCATTCTCACATGCAGGCACGTACTCTCAAACCCAGTCTCACACCCAGAGACACCCTTTCACAGTCACTGTCACACCCGGGCAGACCGTCTCACACTCACTCCCACATGAGGGTAAAACGTATGCTGGAAAGCATAATGAAGGGGTCAGGGTAGAAGTGGCATAATACTTAATAATGGGTGTGAAATTTTAAAATATATATTTTATTTGGTATTTTTGACATCTGTGGATGGATCCTCGAATCTGAGTGATATTTAAAAAAATAGGAATAAAACAAATAAAAAAATATCTATGGTAAAAAAGGTTGGCTCTGAAAAAATCCTTAGTGTTTATGGGGTGTAGTTAATAACTACATATGGAACAAGATGCAGTCTTTCAAGTTCTGCAGGAACACCCTGTTGCCTTTCTCTGTCAGGTGAACTCCATCATTTCTATATATACACTATCCATATTAAACCATGAATTATTGAGGTATATAGACTCCATGTTATGGTCTCTGAGGAATGCAGAAACTGTTTTAATAACATGTTTTCTGGATTTGTCTATCCGTGGACAGAATTCACTTGACCCCTTCCACTTCTGTCTTTGGTGAGTGTTAGAGAGACCAAAGGTAGTGTATGGGAACAGTGCCATTAATTTTCCAAAGGTATCTTTCTTTAGGATTTACAGTCCTACCCCAGTAACTGTGCCCAGGTCATTGCCACCTCAGTACACAATCATGAGGTCCGGGTGTTGGCAATCTATAATACTTTCAAGCAAAGGCAGCACTTGATGGCACTTTAATCCTCTCTGGCCAATCCAAGTAATGTCCACATTAGGTAAACCCAGGTCCCTGTCAATGCCACTCTTTCTAGCACTCTCTCTGGCCCAAAACACAGTTATGACCCAAACCTATACAATGAGCATTTGGAAGGGAACCTGGTGTAGCACATGTGAGAAGGCTGTAGCTGAATGAGACAGATTTAAAATGAGAGGCAGTTAAAATGGAGCCTAGAATCTATAATTTAAAACAACAAATTTGATTGGGTGTTTTTTAATATCCTAGTGCTCAAAAGTAGGTAATGTTAGTGAGATGAAAATAAGTACACATGTGATTGGCTTTGGAGAAATAAAAGAAATATTGGTGTGTGTGTGATGTGGTTATAATTCAAAACACTCAACCATACCTGCTATAGGTGGTTTAGAAGTAAGCATGCTGCTCCCTGAAAGTTTTGTGAACTTGTGACCTACGGCAAGAAGAGTATGTTTCAATATTGGTCACCGTGGTAACAGAGCTACAGGAGCATGGGGAAAGGGAAGATAAAAGACTAGAAAGTGACTGTGAACGCACATTAGTAATAGAAACAATGTTCAAGAAGGAGTGTTAGGGTGCAAATGTAGTAATTTAAAAAAAATGGAGAATAAATGACATTGTGTATGGACAGATTATGAAAAGTATTCTTGGGCTCTGTTGTGGATCTGCTGTAAAGCCACATGTGGACCACACTGAATGCTGCAATGGATCTGCACATCCCCACAAAATGTTTATCAAATTGGGCTTTCTTTAGAGGAGTGTTGGAAAGGATTAACTACAGTGCCCATTCAGAAGTGGTCCGAAAGGGAGGTTGTGATTGGTTTTCTGATTCAGTAAGTGCATTAAAGTGTAGTTTAAGTAAAAATGGGTTAGAAAAAGCATTAGTATAAGTAAGGTGGATAAAAGTGATTAGCGTGCTCACAAACAATAAAGGGAATATAATGGTGGGTCTGGGATGAAATAAGGAAAAGTACAGTGATCAGTACAGGAGAAACAAAACTTTGTAAAAACTAAAAACACACTTGCATACATTCATATACAGATTAACACAGTTACTCAAGTACTAACACATGCAATAATGCACACAGGAAAACCATCACATACAGTCTGACACACCCAGGAATACACTTATATATACTTTGAGATTCCCAAGTAATCACTCATAAATACAATGAGACACCCAGCCAGACTGTGCTGAATATGCTGACAGACTGAGGCAGAAATTGATGCATACTCTAACGCACACAGGCACACAGTGATGCATACACTAACACACCCAGGCACAAAGTAATGTATACACTGACACACTCAGGCACACAGTGATGGATACACTAATGGCCGCTTTGCGAGCTTAGCAGTCCCAACGCAGGACCACCAAACTTGTGGGAAGGATGCCACAGCCATGGTGGTGGCATCCCCCTGACCTATACAATGTTCCATCCGGGCTGACCGAAGGGAATATTGCAATAGAGCGTTTCCGCTGGTCAGATTAGCAGGAACAGTGCTACAAGATAGCACTTGGCATCCTTGAAGGAGCTGAATGCTATCTCTTAGCACAGACGGGCTAGACCAGCACCCTCAGAATGCGCACTGTCTGCAAAGCAGACATTGCGCATTCCAAAGTTGCTGGGCAGGGTGGTCCCTGCACTGCCCATACCATGGGCATGGGCAGTGCAAAGGCCCCCCTGTGCCCTCCAGCACACCCTCACCACCAGCCTTTCCATGCCAGTGAAATCGCCATGGAAATGCTGACAGTGAGGGGAGTTGTAATCAGCCAGGCGGCACTGCGTTCAGCGCGTTACTAGCTGAGTACAACTCAGACCACCGTCACCATTTAGGGAACCATGGTCCCAGCAGGGACAGCGTTCCTGTGGAAGGTCTGCCTGCCAGGGTTGTAACTGGGCTGTTGGACCTCCAAGAGTGTGGCAGTCTGACCATCAACACACTCAGACCACCACACTCATGATGAGGCCCTTATACTCCCAAGGAGGCAATGATTCATATACTGACACACCCAGGCTTACACAGATGCATCTGCTGACACACCCATGCAAACAATGATATATACGCTGAAACACCCAGGCAGACTCTAATACATGAACTTAACACACCCAGCCACAACATGATGCGTACACTGACACACCCAGGAACACATTGATGCACACATTAACACACCCAGGATACAGTGATGCATACACTAACACACCCAGTACACACTGATACATACACTATCACACCCAGGAACATACTGATGCATACGCTGACACAACCAGGTACGTACTTATACATATACTGACGTACCCAGGCACACACCTATGTATGCACTGGCATACTCATTCACACACTAAGACATACTCTGACACAGCCAGGCACACACTGATACATACACTGACATACCCAGACACACACTGATACATACATGGTTACACCTAGACACACACATACATACACTAACCCACCAAGGCATACTCTGATACAGTCACTCAGGTATACACTGATGCATAGACATACACACTCAGGCACACACTGATGCATACATTAACATACCCAGGCACACACTCATGCATACACTGACATACCTTTGACAAACAGTAATGCAACCACTAACATACCCAAGAACACACTGATGCAGACACTAACACATCCAGGTAGGCAGTAATACATCCTCTAACACAGTCAACTTAAACAGCAACATATCTACCTACAGAGAAAGGCATTAAATGAAATATACAGTAACACAACGAGGCAAACATTAATCCCTGCACTGACACATCCGTTGACACACTGAAGAATACACTGACACACTCAGTGAAACACAAATACTTCTTGGAAAGAGAGGTAGGAACTCATTGCCTCATATATGTTTATACAGTACCTGGTATACATAATTATTGATGTATAGTGAGAAACGTGTACAACTTTTTAAACACCAAAATGACCACTTATGTAGTTGCTTACAGTACCTCATTTTATAATTTGTTCTGTAGAGGTAACTACTTCCACTCAAAAAAGAAAATTTACAATACCTGACAGAACACAAAAGAAGAAAAAAACAGAAACAAAAGGCCTACCTGGTTAAAAATGACAGTAAAAATGGAGATAAGGTGGAGAATGTGCAGAGATAAAAAAAGGGAAAGGTGTCAATTAAAACGGAAAGTTTTAACTCCTCTGACAAACAGCAATGAGTACATGGTTTTGAAAGTGGAAAATATAATAAGAAAACAGAGAGTTTTGTTTGGAAACAGAAGTAGTTAAAGGAGATCAGAGAAAAAATGTTTCAAATAAGAATAATACAAAATTTGCTACAACGCAAAAGCAACATATTGAGATTATAGTTGACAAAGCATTTGCTGTGAAGAGGAAACTATTTATCTTTATATTGAACAGAATGAAGAAACTAGACACAACTGTATTGTGTATGAGCAAAAAGCTATTTTTGTAAAATGTTTAAAGGTGAATGAAAGAACACGTCTTGTGCAGAGTCTTTTTTAATGAAGAGAACTAATTACAAGAGAACTCATTAGTGCATGCAGTTAACAAAATTGTTGATTGCTTTGAGGTGAAAGATGGTAATCCCATTGAAAAAGGAGAGATAAGTCCTAGAAATTTAGAGAAAATTATAGCGGAAGAGGTACCAGAAAGGCGTAGAGAGGCCCCTGTATCCAATTGGAACTGTAGCAGTATTTGCAGTGTTGCTCATGAATCAGTTGATAAATTAAGAACTTTCCTTAGAGAATTTTCATGCAAAAGTCATGCACAATAAGAAACATATTCTATGTATACTAATGTACAAGGGCATTCAATGGATTTTCTATCAAAGAAAATGTGCAGAAGCAATTTTCGTCACTTTAGAATGTTAGTTGTGTATCACTCAAATGCAAAATTTTGTTAGAAGACTTTACTATGGGAACACTCCTGCCTCATGTTTAGGAGAGATGAATAGAGCTCTATTGCATTATACTCTGAAAGAGGTGAAAAAAGTTTGTAAAGATGTTCTGTTTTGTTTCTTTCGTCCTGAAGAGGAGTGTAGGGAATGGGAGGAGTTGGTGACTTAATGTGTAGAGCAGCAGGACACAGAGATTACTATTGAAAAATTTATACAAGAGACAGCAAAGTTTAACACAGTTTCTTCAGAGAAACCAAACTGTGTTTGTATTTGTTGTTCTTGCACTTAGTACAAAAGCTATACTCACAAAATAGTTGTATTCTCAGAAAATGAGCAAGAGAACAGAAAAAAGTGGCAGAATTTGGTATATATTTATTTGTAGAGGAACACTTTGATTTGGCAACAAAGGAAACTATGTGAAAGTATTGTTATGCTAAATTAGAGGATAACAATAATCCAGCTAGAACAATATATAAAAAGTTAGAATTGATGTCAATCCCAGAAGTACTTCAACAATTAAATGTTTATGAATCAATTCACATACAAACTACACACCCTTTTCAAGCAATAGTTTGAATGGAGAAAATGATTGGGCATCTTCCACCAACAGAGCTGCAGAAAGAACTCAAAAGAAGAGTTGTCTACTTACCTTTAGATTTTAAATGAAATGTTGAGATTGTGGGTGTAGAGAGAGATATTGAAGAACCACTCATCAATCTAGTAAATGGTGTACCCACCAAAATCAAAAACATCTGGCAAGAGTTAATAGATGTTACTAAAGTAAAAAAAAGCCACATTATACTTGAAAGAAAATAATGTTCATTACAAAAATGTTGATGTTGTTGGAGCTGTAAGTTGTATTGATGATGAAACATTGCCATCAAGTGGACAGATTAAAAAAGTAGATAGACACAAATCAGAATAAATATATGAAAACTACAGTACCCATCCACTTCACTCCAAAGAAGCTATTGACGATGCTATTGATCTCTTTCAAATGGAGTGTGTGGGAAAAAGTTTAGAACTCACTGTTTTCCACACCTAATTCCCACTGGAGTAGGTGGCTGGTATGATGACTGTCCTGTACAAATACCAGCAGCTCAGTACAGGTCAACTAGACTATATTGAGGGGACCCTAAATTTCACCAGTATATTCAATATATATTAAATTTATTATCTGAATGTGACTGTCCAGGACTATCATGCTTTAAACCACATTCAAAAGACCAGTGTTAATCTACAAAATATCTCTGCAAGGGAATTTGTTGAAAGTTCATAGTAAGGAGGAAACGTTGAAATACAATTTGATTAATTTGATGGCATGTGAACGTGGTACCAACCTGCGGAAAACTACCTTGCGTCAATGAGATGCAAGGTAGGCATTCCCGGGCAAAAATGACTCTATGGCCCATGTGCCTTACTTATCCTCCGGTGCAAAAATGGTGCACAGGAGGGAGGTGGGCCTAAATAATGGCGCTAAGCTTACTTAGCACAATTATTGAACACCTGGGTCAGGGCAGGCGATAGGGGACCAGTGGGTCTATTTCCATGGTGCAGCACCATGGAATAAGCCCACAGGTGCCCTCCCCAGGCCTCAAGAACACCCCCACCCACACCAGAGGGACAGCGGAGGATGGGGGACCACATCCCAGGTAAGTTTAGACAAGTATTTTTGGATTTTTCTAAAAGTGTCATTGGGGGCCCTGAAACGGGCCCCCAAACATGGCACTGGGTGCAATGACCATGCCCAGGGGACCCTTGTCCCCTGTGCTGGCCATTGGGGTGGTGGGCATGACTCCTGTCTTTTATAAGACAGGAGTCATGTGGTATGGTAGGTTTAGAGTCAAGAAATGACGCTAGGCTGGTTAGAGTAATCTTTATTTACTCTAACCAGCCCCACCCGGCTAAGGTCATTTTGTTTAATGCTAGCCCACCCTTTGCACCGGCTTGCACCATTCCATAAATATGGCGCCCACTTGGTGCTCAGGAATGGTGCAAGCCGGTGCTAAACCTTTTGGTGCAAAACTGCGTTATAGCAGTTTTGCACAAAAAAGTATAAATATGCCCCTGAATTTCTAGGAAAGACTTCAAGTTTTCACCACTTACCAACAGAGGACTACATACTCAAATTTTTGTGTGTAGTAACAGCACCAACTAGATTAGCTGCACACATCATGAAATTAATTACTTTGCATCAACTACTTACGCTTCCTGTAGAACATGACAACAAACTGGAGTACCAAATGTTATCTGGGGAAGCATGCCATGAAGTTTCCAGAATACTGAAGAAATTGAAAATCGTATTCATTGATGAGGTGAGCATGGTCCCAAACTTAATGCTTGCCTTTTTCCACTTGAAAATTCAATAAATTCTGAGGAGTATGACGTATATTTGGAGCAAAACACATAATTGTATTCTGTGATTTACTACAGCTTACCTCAGTGAAAGGAAAGTCTGTGTTCAAGACATTTCTACATGAAGAAACTCTCAATTCTGAGAAGCATTGGTAAAGTAAACATTTGGTTAAACTTCCAGTAGAAATTACTAACTAGGACTATGGGTCAACCATCTGACATTGAATATGGAAATGTTCCGAAAGATATTAGAGTAGTTCTCACAAAAGCAAGAAACATTGCTTAGAAATTCGACTTATAAAGAACTTATTTCCTACAAAGAATGCAGCAGTACAACTAATGTTCAGTTTCAGTGAAGAAGGGAAATTCATTGTCTGCCAAATTCCCACACTTCAGGAGTGTTCATGTTTTGAGGAACAATTACTAAAACTGTAGAAAGAAGAAATTATGGAATTGACAGCAATCAACAAAATGAATCATCAGGGGGTGACAGTACTTTTGAGTGATAAACTACAAGCAAGTCTGGATTCATTGGAGGAATCTGTTTCCAGAACTGCGGGGTTAGAAAAGTGTATATTTGTTTGCAAATAATGTACGCAGTTTTGTGGCATAGTTTAAATTTTGAAGAAGGATTAGTTAATGGTGTCATGGGTAAAGTAATTGATTTCATTTTGTTTCCTAACAGGAATGAGGTTGAATGCCTAGTGATTACATTTGATCGAGTTGAAGGTGTAAAACAGATTTCCAGGTCTGGTACACATTTCCTGCTTGTAAAAGACTTGCATGTTAGGAGGAAGCAGTTCCCAGTGTCCCTAGCATATACTATAACAATTCATAAATCTCAAGGTTTAAGTGTAGATGCAGATTTAATTAACATTGGTACTACAGTCTTTAAGGGAGGTATGTCATATGTAGCCTTATCACTGGCTAGAACTGGCTAGAACGGTGTTTTTTTCATAGACTCTAATGACAGTAAAATAAATTCCAAGTTAAGTTGATTCAAAGAGTACAACCATTTGCAAAGTGTTTATGCTCCTCATTTAGGACAGTATAGTATCCGGTTTACAATCAACCTACTGTCTTTGAGAAGCAAAAGCTTTCGAAGGATCATAGAGATGTTGCTGAGAAAAAGTGCAAGAAGAAGAACAAAATGCATTTTTGAAGAAAAAATACTAAAAATGCTGGTGATATTGTTGGTTACCAGTTGCCAAATCCCTCTGGAGTCAATTGCTATGCCAATATAGTTCTCAATGCACTGTTATCTTCACCTGATCTTGTTCATGTAAATGAATTGAAAAAAGACAAAAGACCGTTCTCTGCACTCTTTGCTTTGTTAGAACACTTGTGCAGTGACAGAACTAAAACATATTCTGCATCTCATACTAGAGTTGGCCAAGGTATGCATCCTGTCCAAGTAGAGACCACAATCCTAGTCAGGGTAAGGCACAACACAATTCAAATTGTTCTGAGCACACCCTCTGGTGAGCTTGTACACAAGCAAAGAAAATAATTTTTAAAGATTACATCCCAATAAAGTGCTTAGAAACTCTAACTGGGGCTATCACAACATCGTTGCCTGAGTTCATCCCAACGGTCTGACACCAATCCTGAGGGAGTGTAGCACCAGTCACGGAGTCACATGGACCCACAGGTACAGTACCCTTGAAAACGATAAAAACAAAGATGTTGCATGGATTCAGGGAGGTGAGGCGTCACTGGAGCCGGTGTTGCATTGGTTCCTTGCGACTACCAGGAAGGTGAGGCGTCGGTTCTTTAGTGCGAGGCAGGGGAGGTGAGGAGTCGGTTTTGTCCAGTTACAGGGGGAGATGATGCAGCGTCGGTGCTGAGGCATTGGTTCCTTGTGACCTGGCGGGGTTGATGAATCCAGGCAGTCAAGATGTGATGTATCGACAGTGCCGCGATCACACCACAGGACGTCAGAGGCATCGCAGCTACATCGGACTTACACTGCAGGCTGCGGTTGCTGCGTTCAGCAAACACCACGGAGCTGGAGCAGGCAATGGTGCAGAGTAGGACAGTGGCACCAGTTACAGAGTCTTCAGAGACTTCAGAACAGGAGGCAAACTCAATACAAGCCCTTGGAGAGCACTTGTGGAGGATGGCAGATTCCTTCCAGCAGAGTCAGGGGCCAGCAGGCAGCAGGGCAACATGCAAGGCAGCAATCATTCCAACACAGCAGTCCAGATGAGTCGTTTGGGCTGCCAGGAAGTCCCTTTGACAGAGTTCAGATGTAGATCCAGAGGTGTCTGACTTTGGAGGGTCACAGACAGAGTCCATATACCAAAAATGCCTTTGAAGTGGGGAACTTCAAAGAGTGGTATTGAAGTGCACAAGGTCCCCCTTCAACCCAGCCCTGTCTTCCAGAATCCCTGTGGGGGGTTATCAGTCCTTTGTGTGGGGTCAGGCCACTGGCCTTTGAAGTGTAAGTGAGAGCCCCCCCACCCTTCCTGCCAGGAAGACTCGTTCAGTATGCAGATGAATGCAGATGTAACTGAGTGTCCTGTGTTTATGGTTGTCTGGGTGGCATGCACACGGGGAGCTGTCAACAGCCCAGATATGTATTGGAGAGAGGCTGTAAGGCACAGAAGGCAGTAAGTGCAGGGAAATACCCACTTTCCAAAAGTGTCATTTCTAAAATAGCAATGTTAAATCTACCTTCACCAGAAAGTAGGATTTTCCATTACCATTCTGGCCATACTAAACATGACAGGGCTAATCCTTTCAGATCAGAATCTACCACTTAAAAGTATAGAAGGGCAGTTCTAATGCTGGCCTATAAGAGGAGCAGGCCTCACAGTAGTGAGAAACAAATTTGTGGGTTTTCCACTACCAGGACATGTAAAACAAGTAGGTACATGCCCTGCCTTTTAGTTAGATACAAGCCTGCCCTATGGGTCATGTAGGGCCTACATGAGGGGTGACTTATATGTGGACAAAAGGGGAGTTTAACACTTGGCAAGTAGTTTTAAATGCCAAGTTGAAGTAGCAGTGAAACTGCACACACAGGCCTTGCAATGGCAGATCTGAGACATGGTTAAGGGGATACGTATATGGATGGCACAATCGGTGCTGCAGGCCCACAAGTAGCATTTAATTTACAGGCCCTGGGCACATGTAGTGCACTTTGCTAGGGGCTTACAAGTAAATCAAATATGCCAATTGGGAATGAACCAATTTTACCATGTTTTTAGGGAGAGAGCACATGCACTTTAGCACTCGTTAGCAGTGGTAAAGTGTCCAGAATCCAAAAGCCAGCGAAAATGAAGTCAGAAAAAGAAGAGGAGAAAGGTCAAATGTTTGAGGGTGACCCTGCAGAGAGGCCCTTTCCAACACAAATCAGTCTTGACCCTGTTCCCTATGGGAACAGTCCAGCCCGAAATGCCAAGCCAGGTCCTCCCTGGACCAGAAACAAGCATCCTAGGACCAGTTTCACAATATCACCCTTTATCAGCCAGGCTAGCTTGAGACCAGTGGCGCAGTGAGCACGGGACCCACGTCTGGGCATAACCGTCCCACTTAAGGCAACAAATGCAAAAAGAACAGATGATGGACGGAATACTGAACAATGCAAACATTCACCCCCAATCACAAAGATCTGGGTTTAATCCATTGTTTTTTTGCTCACCACACCATCCCAGTTTGGACACATCCATATGCAAATTGGTCTTGACCCTGTTCCCCATGGGAACAGTCCTGTCTGTACTGCCAAGCCAGGTCCACTGTGGACCAGAAACAAGCATCCTAGGACCGGTTTCAGGGTATCTCCCTTCATCAGCCAGGCTAGCTTGAATCCGGTGACACAGTGAGCACGGGACCCATGTCGGGGCATGCTCTCCCCACATAGGGCAACAAATGCAAAAAGAACAGATGTTAGGGGCATATTGATATATTGCCATGCTTAAGAACACTTGTTGGGTTTAAAATTAAATGTGTAAAACTTACATGATAACCAGTAATATGACACACTAAAAAGTGTGTCTTCCACATAACACACCTTATGTTTTTGGTTTCATTTTATCGCCAGTTGGGATACAGACCAGGGCTCCAGATCTTCGAATCACTTGGAGTGAACACCCCAACTGTTATTTTTATCAGTTTTTGCAGATACTCAGAATAACATTGCACCTCTGAAAACATGAGTAAGATTTTGAGCTTGCAAAATGTTGTTGATCCTGCCCAGCGCCTTGATCCCAAGCATTGTATTGCCTATCCCCTAAGCAGCAGAATTAAATCTAAGCAGTTCTCTGAATCCTAACAACACAAGTTACCTTGAGCATCTTTTGAACTAGGAATAGACATTGTGGGTTTTGAACACTGCTAATTGATTGTGCTGGGCACATGTACATGATTGTTCTGTCGTTCGTCTTCAGTGAACAATTCCCATTTGGATCTTACTCCAGGAAAAAGAGGCTAAAGCTGTGTTGCGGTGCTTGTCTTTGGGATTGAATGTGTGTAATGTCCTACATTAACCAAGTAACCATTTGCTTGTTTTTCTACTAGTGCGTGAATGTGTATACAAGTGAAAAATAGTAAATCTATATTTAGATAAAGTGTGCCAATATAGAGGTAGCTCATTTTTTGGAGTGAATACTAATGCAAGTTGATGTAAAAACTCAATATTTTGATGTGCAGCCTGAAATGTAACTCAAACATCATCTTTTTTAATAAATTAGGCTTGTTGGAAATTGAAAGACTGGTTGGGAAGGGGGCTTGAAACAAGCAGCGACCACAATTTCTGATAGAATGAAGTCACAAGCAAACCCCAAATAACCTGTGCTCAACCCTCTGGTAGGTTTACACAAGCAGTGAGGCTTAAATAGAGTCAATGTGTAAAGTATTTACGCAGGACACCAGGCAGTTAAAAAGTGAAAACACAACACAAGAGAAATACCACATCAATTTAGAAAAAAAGAGTAAAATTGAAAAATGATTTGAGATCAAAAGGACACAAATCTAATAAGTACAACTAGAGATATGCAGGCCCATATTTATACTTTTTGACGCTAAACTGCGCTAACGCAGTTTAGCGTCAAAAAATTTAGCGCCGTCTAACGCCATTCTGAAGCGCCATGCGGGCGCCGTATTTATGGAATGGCGTTAGCCGGCGCTAGCAGACCGGCGCTGCCTGGTGTGCGTGGAAAAAAACCACGTAGACCAGGCAGCGCCGGCGTAGGGGGAAAATGGCGTTAGGGCGTCTTAAAATGGGGCAAGTCAGGTTGAGGCAAAAAAATCGCCTCAACCCGATTTGCGCCATTATTTTCGACGCCCAGACGCCATTTAAATGACTCCTGTCTTAGTAAAGACAGGAGTCATGCCCCCTTGCCCAATGGCCATGCCCAGGGGACTTATGTCCCCTGGGCATGGTCATTGGGCATAGTGGCATGTAGGGGGGCACAAATAAGGCCCCCCTATGCCACCCCAAAAAAATTTAAAAATATAAAAAATTATACTTACCTGAACTTACCTGAATGTCCCTGGGGTGGGTCCCTCCATCCTTGGGTGTCCTCCTGGGGTGGGCAGGGGTGGCAGGGGGGGTCCCTGGGGGCAGGGGAGGGCACCTGTGGGCTCATTTTGAGCCCACAGGCCCCTTAACGCCTACCCTGACCCAGGCGTTAAATAGTGGCGCAAATGCGGGGTTTTTTGACCCGCCACCTCCCGGGCGTGACTTTTGCCCGGGAGTATAAATACGACGCATTTGCGTCGCCGTCATTTTTTTAGACGGGAACGCCTTCCTTGCATCTCATTAACGCAAGGAAGGCGTTCACGCAAAAAAATGACGCTATTTGCCCATACTTTGGCGCTAGACGCGTCTAACGCCAAAGTATAAATATGGCGTTAGTTTTGCGCCGAATTTGCGTCGAAAAAAACGACGCTAATTCGGCGCAAACGGAGTATAAATACGGGCCGCAGTTTTAAAGATGCATGTCAAAATAGTGCCTAGAAGCACAAAGCGCCTACTGTGATTATCTTGTCATGCTGGACCAGGACAAAGTCACAAGATGAGGCTGATCATGATGGAGCACAGGTCGGATACAAAGGCCTATTCAGGCCCACTGAATAATATAACTTATATCCTGGTTTGCTGAGCATTCTGAGATCCGATGTTGAGGATGCATCATTTAGTGGTGGTTCCGAGGAGCTGCAGGACTCAATGCAAGAGTCTTGCATTGTCATCAAGGGTGCCATAGACGAGGGGCTTGTGATGCCAAGTCCTGCATTAAAGATGCATTGTGCAACAGTAGTTCCAAGGAGCTGCAGGGCTGCAAGGCAGAGTTGTTTGGCATAGAGGATGTTGTCTATGGGGCACTTGCAATGAGAAAGCCTGCTTTGAGGATGTATCACATAGCAATGGTTCTGAGGAGACTGCAGGCTGCAATGTGAGGTTCAATGTCGGGGATGTGTTGCACTGCAATGGTTCTGATTTGACTGAAAGGAGATGCGCTATGCTGCATCGATTAAGCGTCCAGCACAACAGCTGGGCTGGCAGAGCACCATCCAACCCATTTCCAAGGGTCCAAGACTGGGGTGGCACCACATTCGGGGCAAGACTCACAGCAGATAGAGCCCAGGTTCTAGGTTCTGGAGGTTTCACCTCTCAGAGGAGTTTGGAATTTCCTGCCCCCCCCTGCCTTAGTCCCAGCTTCTCTGTGAGCACTAAAGACCGGTGTCAAAACCCTTTGTAAGTGTGCCAGGCAGAGCCTTTGTAATGTACACATGTAGTAGGTGACGGCTCCTCTCCCTCATCAAGTCAGAGATGGCCCTTTCTGCCAACCACCATTCCTCTTTGTCTCACTGGGGGAAATGCACAATGACTAATTGCCAGCTACACATAGTCATGTTTCCAGGATACAGGCAGTGGACACCAAATGGTTGAGAGAAGGAAATGGCAACATGGTAAATGTGGCATTCTCAGAATTGTGGCTTAAATCCAACATTACAGTTAAAAAGGGGATTCAACTACAATTCTTTCAATACCAAAATCAACATTTCTACTTGCTCCCAATTGAACAATACCACTCAATAAATGTAATAAGGGACCTCAATGTTTTGCTATGGGGGAGATAGGCCTTGCAGTAGCTTTTCACTACCAGGACATGTAAACTTTAAAATACATGTCTAACTTTTTAGATACACTGTATCCTGCCTCTGAGCTACTTATGGCCAACCCTATGGGTAACTTATACATATTAGAGAGGAAGGTTTAGGCCTGGCACACATAGGTTGCAATGGTAGGCTTGAGACATGTTTAAAAGGGCTACTTAGGTGGAGGGGGACACAATCAGTCCTACAGGCTCGCTAGTGGCATTTCATTTACAGGCCCTGGTTACATTTAGTACCACTTTACTGGGGACTTACAGGTAAAATGAATGTGCCAATTGGATGGATGCCAATTTTACCATGTTTAAGGAAGAGAGCACATACACTTTAGCATTGGTTACCAGTAGTAACATGCACAGAGTCCTAAGGCCAACAGAAACAAGATTCAGCAAAATTAGAGGAGTTAGTAAAAATGTTTGGAGGACTAGCCCCCTAAAACTGACAGGTCTAACACGCCTGTACCTTTCCAAAATTAAGTGTACTAGCTTACATAGAATCTCCCAACTACGCTCCCAGGTCCTGCCCGTTTGTTGCTTATCTCTGCAACCTATGCTCTATTCACATGGAATCTGACCTGCTGTACACAGATAAGCCCCCTGGATATACCATCCTGCGTTCAAGTGAAAAAGGCTGGGCGTCTTCCTTACCAAGGCAACACAGAATGACATTGGGGTGTGTTGCCCTGTTAATGACTCATTTCTAGCCCTTCTCTTATCAGGAAATAAAGCCCAAAAACTGAGAACATTCTGTTTTAAACCAATCCTAGGCAGACCTGGACCAGCAGATATCCATCAATATTTTCACTATGTCTGCCTTGCTATGCCTTTACAGGTAGACTTGGATGAAACGTCATCAAATACACTAGAAATACATTCAGAGCATATTTATGAGAAAGTCATGCAGTGCAGCAAGTCGCCTTGCTATGCTGAACAAAAGAAAAAGGGCAGGAATGCACCATTACTGTATTTAAAAGAATTCAGCACATTTGTGTCTTTTCTGAGCGCTGGTGCATTTTTGGCTGTCTACCGGCAATGCAGAGACCCTTGCATCATGGTGCAAGGTTCCAGGGTGCAAGGGTGCCAGCGTTGTAAGGAGGATTGTTTTTGTGCAGGAAGGGAAGCCTTCCTGCACAAAAAGAAGCCTCTGAGGCATTTTTCTATTGCAGGAAAGATAGAAAGAGGAAAAACACGACGAGAAATAAAGTTATTTCTCCTTATTATGCCTCTTCTGTGGAGGTGTAGCATTTTGGTGCATTCCCAGGTCTCCTACTTTTGTTAAATCTCAAAATGAGTCAAAATCCATGGGAGCTGAATGGGAATTAAATATGTCTACATTAGTAATTTTAAAAAATTGTTTTGTCCTTTCCCTTATCACTGTTTTTTGGGCAATCTGCAACCCTCTCAAGGGACGTCAGTATGTCAGTCAGTCATAAATACTTTATTCGGTCATTATTGATCATCAAAGTGCAAGTTGCAAATATTACATTCAAAACCATTACAATAAAATATGAAAATAAAAAAAATCAGTTTTAAAATATAGTGCTCCTGGGAGGGCAGAAGGTTTCACTTGTACACTTTCTTAATTATCTCACGTTAGAATATCCCTGCCCCAGTGTCTTATAAGAACTCTATTTTCCCCATTGCCTAGGATCCAATGAAAGTGTGTTAAAATATGCAAGAATAATCAGCACGTTCAGATGAATACATTAAAAATTCTACTTTAAAATTGAACAATTGATGCTTAGAATTTGTCACATCTACACAAAAAAGACAATAACATTCTACTGACCGAAAACACAATTAACTCACTTGTGTCATGTTTGAAAATTCTTAAGGCCTGCAAATAGTGTGTTATCCCAAGGTGCAAACATATTGGGCGGCTCCATCTCCTATGCAACTCACTATACTCTAGACATGCAAATAAAATGTGGGCCTCAGTCTTGTTAACTAAGCCAAACGCAGAGCACAAACTTGATAAGGTGCCCCTATGCCACCTGCTCATAAGGGAACATAGAGGAAGTGTACCTATCCTAAATTGGATATACAAGCTTTTAGCAAGGGCAGGAGTGATCTTGTCAAAAATGATTCAAAGCATGAATACAACTTTATCTCCAAGAATTTGCATGTCATGTATCTGACAAAACTCTATTTTCCTTCATATACTCCCAATATCGATTTTCTAATACCAGAATATGAGATTTGTGCAAGCAGTCAGTTTCATCCCAGAACCTGTCCAGTTTTACTCTACTTAACCAGTTGTGCACCAACTTCACCCAGGGAATACGATTAATATAAACCAGTACAATCAAATCCCTTAAGGTGTCCCTATAGTGGCTCAATTCATTAGTGGTACACAATCACACCCAATAGGCCAATGGCATTAGAGCTGCCAGGTTTGCTATTCTACGCACGTTTAGGTCATTAAAACAGCCTGATCAAAGTGGTTCTTACAGGTAGCTTCAAAAGTTTCCTAATAAACTTATTTTGGACCATAGTAAACAGTCCACGTTTTTGTGTCCCCATAATTCAGCACCAAGTAGGGCAGCTCCTTGTGCATTAGCTTTGTAAACAGCAAGGGCAGGGGAAAAAGATCATGAAGCAGTGGTACAGTGAGTCCTAAAAATGGCATTGCAACTGTGCACAATTGCTAGTGAGGACTTTGTTAGATGGGGCTGCCATTTTAAGTCGCTGGTTAATTTGACCCCAAGATCATTAAAGGATTTAACCCACTCCAATGATTCATTGCCCACTATAATTGGCCTTGTCCTAGTTCTCCTTTGCCCAAAAATAATGTATTAGGGCCAGATGTAGGTAGGAAAAAATTAGCGAGTCGGAAATTGCGAGTCGGTGCGACTCGCAATTTCCGACTCGCTAAATGGTATCCAAGAAGAAAAAGCGACTTCATTTTGGGACTCGCAAATGAAGTCGCACCGCAGATTGCGAGTCCGCTGTTTGCGAGGTCGCTTTTTGCAACCGTGCTAAAAACGAACACGCAAATTGCAAGCGGGTGTCGCAAATTGCGACTGTGCCGCAAATTGAATGCAGGTGCAGCAGAACACTCTGGAAAACACTTCCATGACATCACAGCCAGGAAGTTAACTAATGCACCTGGGAGGATGGAGGACCACACCCATTTTAAACTGCTGAACTGCCAACAGGAGGAACAGCAGCTACCATGGCAGACACTCCTAGAAAGCGAAAATTGAAATTTGCTGAAAAAGAACTGGAGGTGCTGACTGAGGAATGCTGCCAGCACCATGAACAACTTTTTGGGAGGGCAGCCCTCAGTGTGCCAGAGGTGGAAAAAAAAAGGATTTGGACTGAAATACTGGACAAGGCCAACTCCATGGGTGTGAGGCACCAGAGTATTGAGGAACTGAAGAAACAGTGGTATGACCTGCACTCCCGGACCAAGGAGAGGGTGGCAGAGCGGCTCCGGGAGTTGAGGGGCAGTGGAGGGGGACCATCCACTATACCACCACCCACACCCCTGGAGGAAAGAGTGAAGGAGACCTTGGAGCCAGAGCCAGTGTCTGGGATGGGAGAGCTGGACACGTCAGAGCCAGGACCACCAACCGGTGAGTACCATGAGACATGCATGTACACCCATATCTGCCATACCCCCACCCACCTAGTACACAGCAGCATGCACAACCAAAATAGCTCCATTTCAGAGTAGCAACCACCTGCATGGTGCATTATGGGCAATGTAGTCAAGTAGGCAGTTGATAGGCAACAGTTTATTAGGAAGTAGATAACAGATGGTAGATACTGACAGTGTGTTCCCTATGTCCCACAGGTCTCCCACACAACACCACCTCCAGCCACAGCGTTCAGGGGCCACAGGTCAGCCACCAGACAGCACAGGACTCAGGACCAGCCACCACAGGGACCTGCACCCCCCAAACATAGTCCCCTCCTGATGCACCAGTGGCCATACTGGAGAGTGAGCCAGCACCCGGTCCCAGCCACAGTACCGGTGTACAGGACACGGAACCTCCAATGCGTCGCAGGCGACGTCTAAATGTCCCTCCAGTGCCACAGGGTGAGGCAGGGGATGCCTCCATGTCTGCCGCCGAGCCTGCACTCCTACGTGGTCAGCACCTGCAGACACAGGAGATAAGGAACATATCAGGGGCCATACGGCTCATGGAACAGAACCAGAACACAGGGCTGCAACTGGTACACACGGAGCTGCAACAGCTAAATACCCATGTTGGTGACCTTGCCCTCTCAATGAGACAACTGGTGTCAGAACTTATCACTGAGAGAGAGGGTGCAAGGCGCCGTGACAGGCAGCTCATCCACCGGCTGGACCGCATGTCTGCCTCCATCGTCCGGCTGGCTGTGAACACCACTGGGCTGTCACGGCGCACGGTCAGCCTCCAGGTGGACATGGGCCACTTTGTCAGTGATGTGACACAGGGGCTGGGACGTCTCTGCCACGCACTAGATCTAATGGAGGCACGACAGGTGGCTAGGGGCGCGGCAGACACGCCGCAGGACAGCGAGGAGGGCTCCACCATTAGCAGTGTCTCAGCCACAGACACCAGGGTGTTGTGCAGTGGTAGCGCAAGGCAGGGCACTGCTGACACACCAGGAACCAGCCATGCTGGGTGAGCACGGCGTAGAGCGTGAGCTACGCACTGTCCTTGAGTGGAAGCACATGAGGTTAATGTGTCCTCATGCCAGGTGGACTTTTACAGCCCCTGAACTGTAGTTTATGTAAATAGTTTTTTGGTGCACATTATTAAATTCCTTGTTTGTTCCACTTCACACCTGGACTCTTTGTGTATGACATTAGTGAGTGTGGTGACAGTTAGCACGTACTTTCCAAAGTATTGGTTTGCAATGTGGTCCCGTCTCTGTCTGCCTTGATTTGCAATGCTTCTATCCCCATGATGGCAATGTGGTAGCTCTTGCTCGTCATTCTGAGAATCTGGGTCTTCTGGGGTGAGAGGTAGCCCACGTCTGGTGGCAATGTTGTGCAGTATAGCGCATGCGAGAACGATCTTGAAAGCTGTTATTGGGGTATACTAGAGGGCACCTCCACTTCTGTGGAGGCATCTGAATCTTGCCTTCAGCAGTCCAAAGGTTCTCTCTATGATATTTCGGGTCCTCCTATGTGCACTGTTGTATCGCCTCTCTGTCTCATTGCTGGGTGTTAAGTACGGGGTAAGTATCCATGGTCGTAGTGCATAAGCACTGTCACCTGTTTGGCACAAAATGTACAATGTTAGCTGGACATAGATGGGTTCCACATTGACCTGTGTGTATGTCTTCAAGGTGTATTCAGCTAGGAGGTATCCGTCTCCAAACTCCCCACGTTCTAGGCGTTGGTGTATCCCACTGTGCCTGAAAATGTAGAAGTCATGTGTACTCCCTGGAAATTTAGCAACCATGTCAGTGATAACATAATGGGCGTCACATACCACCTGGAAGTTGGCAATCCTGTAGAATTCCAACTTGGTGCTATTGATTTCTGCCTCCTTCCTGGGTAGATATATGTATCTGGACATGTGTGTGAGTATGGTATCTAGGAGTGCTCTGAAGAACCGTGACAGTGCACTTTGGGATACCCCACCTGCCAAGGCAATGACCCCCTGATAGCTACCCGAGGCCAAGAGGTGCAGTGAGCATAGCACTTCCACATGTGTGGGGATGGCGCAGCCGCGCACAGTCTGGCGTTGAAGCTGCGGATTGAGTAGATCTATTAAATCTAGGATTGCTGCACTGCTAAGTCTGTATTTATCATATATCTCCTCCTCAGTTTGTTGTTGGAAAAGTGTTATCCTGGTTCTGTATATCTTCTCCTGTCTCTGGCTCCTCCTCCTCATCTGCTGTGCGGCGTGGGCTCTCCTCCTCCTTGCTATCACATATATCTCTGCCATCTTGAGTAACCCAGGTGCCTTCTGGGAATCCTTTTATACTTTGGTTCTGGTTACCACCTGCTCTGAGTTAGTGGTAAATTGGAAGTGCAAAATGGGCTATTACGGGTCGCAAAATGGGGTCGCTATTTTTGCGAGTCGGTAATGGCTTGTGTCGCATTTTTCGAGTAGGAAATGGGATTTTTGCATCCCATTTCTGATTTTGCTGGGTCGCAAATTGCGATTCGGGCCATTTGCGACTCGCAAAAGTTTTCTACATCTGGCCCTTAGTCTTCCCTACATTCAGCTCCAGTCCTCTAGAATTACAAAAGCTCATAAATTTGTTATTAAGGACCTGGAGTCCCATTGGTGCTTTTGATATTAGTAGGGAGTCATCAGCAAAAAGTAATATGGGGATTTTTACAGTGCTCAGTGAAGGGGAATTGTTTCCGCAGTTAAGGAGTTCCTTTGTCACTTCGTTCATGTAGAGCGTGAATAATGCTGGGGCAAGTAAACACCCCTGGTGTACACCCCGTCCTATGGCAAACTTGTAAGCCAGTTCTCCTCTTTTATCCCATCACACCAGTGCATAGTTCTTCTAATATAATCTTATAATCAATGTAAGCAAGTTTGGAGGGACTCCTATATTCAACAATACCTGCCACAGCATTGTGTGTGGGATAGAATCAAAAACAGCTTCGAGATCTATAAAGGCTACATAAAATGACTGTCTTGCTAGTAGCACATATTTTCAGTACAGACCCACCAGCCTGAAGACCTGGTCTATGGTATTAGTTTTTGGGCGAAAGCCTGCCTGTAATGGAGTCAAAATCTTTTCCTCTGCAACCCACAATAGCAGTTTCTCTACGTTTTGTCTTCAAAACATTTTCTGGAGATTGTCGATGAAACTTATTGGTCTATTATCGGTTAGGCACCTGGCATCACCTTTCTTAAAAATCGGGATGATCTCTGCACCTCTCCAAGACTCAGGCATGTCCCTGCCCCCTGGAAATTGCATTTTATAATACATTTATATAACTACTCCTGACTAGGATCTCAGATTTGTATAAGTCACCAGGTATTTCATCTGGACCAGGTGCTTTAGCACACTTGAGGGCATTTATTGCTCTCACTGTGTCAGCTATACTAAACACTATTGGGCCCATCACTCACCTCACTACCAAGCCACTTGTAGTCTGCCTCATAAGTACCTCACTTTTGTTGCATTCACCCTCAAGAGTGACCTCAGGGGCATAGAGAGGGGTAAAGTGGGAAACCCAGATACTAGGGTTTATGTGATAATGAAGAGGGTTTATGTCATCTGAACCTGCACTAGCTACCAACTTCCAAAAGGCCTGTGTGTCTTTCCTTTCAGTCACTTTTAACATATCGCGCCATGTCTGGTCATCCCTCTCTTTTTTAGCAGTATAGAGAATTCTGCCATTTTCTCATCTAGCTTCCCTTATTCCCACTCTTTCTCCTTCTTTTAGGACCTTTCTCAAATGGGCTTTTGCGGTTTTGCATTCTGTGTTACACTAACTGGCAATTTTACCCTTTCCCTCCTTCCTACTGTTATCCCTGTAAAACAGTTCCTTCAACTTACTGAATAACGGGTTGTGCACATTTAAAACTGGAATATCTGGGGGTTGACATCCCTCATATCCAGAAAGATTGGATACAAAGTGATCGTCAATCTTAGGATACGTGTTCTGGTCAGACGTCATTGCAGGTCAGGATAAATAGCGGCCATTACCAGCCACTGTGGGCTCAGGGCCCGTCATCTCAAAGAAGTTGTTTACTTTCCTCACTGTGTCCCCAGATGACATTAAAAATAAAGGATTATGGTCACTATCCAGATGATTGTCAACTATCATGTCTCCTAGAAGGCCCCACAATCTCACATCCAGTAAACTATAGTCAATTACGCTTGAATATTTACCCCTCTTGAAAGTGTTGGCCATCCCAAAGTCGGATACTGTATGGCCATTTACAGTTGTCAAACTCCAACTGATCATCAGGGACATTATTTTAAGGGCAGTGGCTGAATAACTTCCACAATACTTCCTGTTAATCGAGGGGATTTTCCAAAATTCATCCTCAGTGGCAGGGACCTCTTTCAAAAGTGGAGAAGGCTCAAAAGTAATGTTAAAATCCCCAGCCAATATGATCTTTACATCACTGTTACTTTTCCCTAATAACTCCTCAATAGGAGTAGAGTTGAGGCCTCATTGTTCCCCGTTGTACATAGATATTGATAAAAGCAATACGTGCGCCAGAGGGGAAAGTTAAAATAACACCCAAAATATCTGGTAAATCTACATGCACAATCTCACAAAGCCTGGATAAACCATTCTTCATCAATATCAACAGACCCCCGCTTGCCCTCCCAAATTTACAGGTTGGTTTCGCCTCTACACTATAAGAAGTGAAGCCATCAATGAGCATTTTTTCTGTGGCCCAGGTCTCTTGGAACATACAGATGTCACAGTTCTCCATATAGCCAATCAGCGTCAAGTAATTTATGTTTCATTCAAGCTAGATTCCATGACATCAATATTAGCTGGCAATTAGAGATGGCTTTTGTTCCACTTCTCAAAATAGTTCAGAAGTAAAAAACAGCCTGTTGTGACTGCGACTTCTTAGACTCTTCTGCTTTGAATGGAACTGTCAATAGTGCTTTGCACGATTGTCCCATGTGGTGCAAGTATAGGATTCATAGTAGACCCCCTTCCCTTATGATCTTCAAAAAGTGCTGGTGCTCCTGTATCTACTGTTGGCTCACTGTCAATGACATTAAAGCAGTCATTGGAACAATCAACAGAGACAAATCCTTCCCCACACAGGTTCTTAGTGTTGTTCCCTATTATCTTTAAACTAGGTAGACAGAGAATTGAACCTTTTTCTCCTAAAATACATAGAAAAAAAACTCTTCATGTTTTTGTTTTCGTATGAGGAGAAGCATGTGCATTTTGGTGCACAAGTTATGCAAATGTATGTTTTTTAAAATTATGATCATACCTAGGACAGATAATAAGAATAGTGCCTAGAAAATCTGGGCATCAGTAGGTACGCTATATAAATGTAGTAAGCAAGGAATCCTACTTGGGATCCAGTTTTCTGATAAGCTGTTAGTTCTAAAAGCTACACAGTATCTCTGCAGACAAGAGAGAAACTGCTGTATGAAACAGGCAAAAGGTGTGTGGCCAAAACTTGCCAAGAGCAACTCACCTGCATGAGGATTTAGGACTAGAAACACAATGCCGGCCACACCTGCTCTTAAACAAACAAATATGTGCAGATTAACTGTGAGTCAATATGTATAGTGAAAATGACCCTTTCTTAGCAGGGCCACCAACCAGCAGGGTCGTCCACAGAGATCCTCCGAGTTGCAGCATCTAATTAAGAGAAGATCATCTAGAGAAAAATGTCCCTTGGCTGTCTACGTTTGTCATCATTATGTGAAATGGAGTTACAATGATCTCATGGCCGTACTAGTGGTGATTAATTGCTCCTCATCAGCTGTGGCTGATAGCAATTAGTGATGGTGAGCAAGTTAATTATTCTGCACCCAGTACTACTGTCATCCCTTTGTCAGTCAAAGCAGGACATTATTTGTCCCTCAATGTTTGTTTATCAGGAAAGATAACTTCTTTGTCTTTGGCGGTGCAAGCACACATGGAGTGAAGAAAAAGATTGTTCTTGTATTACAAGTGGAAGCTGATGTGTACATGCCATGAATTCATGGAGGCACAAGTCGCTGATGACACAGTGCACACCAATTGCACACTTGGGATACTGGGCTGCACAAGTAAAAAACTGGGTTAATCAGATAGTCTTGTACACTAGAAACACGAGCAAATACAGGTCTAAAGAAAAACTGAGAGCAAGGTTGTTAAAAAGGAAACAATCATTCATGTATATTACCATCAGTGGATGAAACTTAATGTTCCCCACAAAAGAAACACATTTTTAATTACTTTAAATATCAAGTAAATTTTGCATTAAAACTCATTCTGCTGCAGCTAAAATGTAATGGTTTTCGAATTGGATGCCAATGAGGTGTTCAGGTTTCAGTGGCTGGCGACTGCTAGAGATTCGTGATGAGCATTAGGAAGGAAACATCATTTGAAGAAGAAAGAAAAAGGAAGTAGTCACACTGCCCTTGAGCAGAAGGAGAATGACGGGTCGATAAGAAAATTAAAGAGTTTGGCATATATCAATATTATCCTCTTGTATTCACTCCAATGCAAACATTGCATTGTTATCAAACCAGGATGCACTCTCATGAGAACCCATTCCTTTGTATAAAACAAAACTGGTGATCACTTATAGAGTTCCTGTTGAAGTGCATGACACAATTGCATACATTTTTATCTTACAGATTCTCACTCCAAGGGCCACTCATCTGAATTGCAAGGACTTCTGCAATGGTTTTAAAAAGTTGCACATATACGTTTAAATATTACAAGTCTTGATAGTAAAAATTCTTACATTTGTTTTTTTTAACACTGCAAGGCCTACCTCTACCAAAAGATGACATTGCATTACATTGCATTACATTCTTACATTTCAAGTTTATTGAAGAAGTGCATAGTTAATTAAAACCACTAAACCTTAAAAGAAAATAATATTAAAAAACATGTAATCTACTACATTAAAAGGGTATACACTTAACTTTTGTCCTGCTCTTTTCTTATAACAGCAGGAACATTATGAGCGCTGTCACCCTGAAGCCCCTTCAAGTACACCTTTTTCACAGCCATGTAGATTTTTGACACCTGTTATAAAAATTGTGTAAACTCGGACCTTAAGATAGTGCCTGTTGTATTAAAGCTGCTTATCACTGGTTGTCTACACATGCGAATACCTCTCTGACTAAAACCTACCTTTACAAGGGCCTTTCTTGCACTCTATAAAGACAAGTCAAATGGGTAATATTTTCTTCCCCAAACCCACCCAACCTACCCAGAGTCTTGTTCTGGTCCAATGACCAGGGGACCGCATTTGACCGTCCTGGCAAAGGACCAAAACAGTGTCTCACGAATAAATCCTTTTCCTTCCTTGTCCACCCAAACAAGGAGAGAAAATGATTTATTATCATCCATGCATGAGATCTAACTGAAAAGGACCACTTGTCAGACATTAATGAAATAATTTTCATTGTTAAACTAATGGATTTGTTTTAAAAGCTTCATAAGGGATACTACTTTCCCAGAGTGATCTGACTCCCAGATCATCCAGTGTTTGGTCCTCCTACTGCCTTGATGGTGCTGATGCATTTGAACTGACTTCTTCCCAAAGTGCTGCACACAGCTGGTTCCCATTGGCTAACTGCAGGTTCTTCCACACCTTGATGTAACTCCCTTTGTTTGCTATAATTTGATTCAAGTACCTAAACTCAAATTGTATCTATGCTTTATCACTTGGGAGATGGAACAGGGAACTGAAGGTTTTTGCAATGATCCTATTCAGAGTTTCTGTGTCTCTTCCTTGTAATGCTTCACTTCCATAACTTATACTTGGCACTAGTTTGGCTGGAATTACTGGAAGAAAAGGCTGCCTGCTAGGGCCATCTAATGATCTCCGTATTGTGTGGAAAGCAAGCATCAGCGCAATTCCTTTCCTCTATAAAAGATCCCCTCCTGTCAAATAGGACTCCTAAATACGTGTATGATTTCACCAGTTCTAATTTCTGCCCTTGCAGGTACAAGTTATGGGTCTTCTGTATTTTTTTTACTTATTTCAATAACTTGTGTCTTTTCTCAATTATTATCATTCTGGTAACCTCTGAATATTCAGACAGCCTGTCAATAAGCTGTTGCAGACCTATGCTTTTTTTACTTAGGAGTATCACGTTGTCTGCATAAAGGAGGTTCAAGAGGTACATTCCTCCTAGTTTTAAGGCGCATGCGCTCACTTTGTCAAGAGACAGAGTCAGATTAGATATTTTTTTTAGGAGACTAGTTCAAGTTTATTGAAGAAGTGCATAGTTAATTAAAACCATCACACCTTTTTTAAAAATTCATGTTAGAACAGACATAATTACACAGTATTTTGAAATATAATACTTTCCCTTAACGTTTGTCCTTCTCTTTTCTTGTAACAACAGGAAAATTATGAGCGCTGTCACCCTGCATATGGTAACTTTCAATTGGGAGCAGGTAGGAATGTCAAATTTGATATTTAAGAATTGCACTTCAAAACCCTCTTTAATGGTGAAGGCGGATTTTAAGTCACAGTTCTGAAAATGCAACTTTCCAACTGCAAAGTTGTCATTGGCGCGCCCTAATCATTTGGTGCCTGCGACAAGTACACCGGGTCACATGACTAGATGTAGTTAGCAGTTGTTTTTTGTGTATTGCTCCAAAACAGTGAGACAAAGGGATTAGTAGTGGGTAGGATGGGTCATCTCTGACCTAATGAGGGAGAGAAGCTGTCACCTTCCATTCTTTGCATCACAAATGCTCTGCCCAACATGCTCACAAAGGGTTTTGACACTACTCTTTTGTGACTCTCGGCAAGTGGTAGCCATGGTAGAAAGGCAGGAAATTCCAAACATCGCTGAGGGTGGAAACCTATCCTACTTCAAAGTGGGTGCCAGATATAAATAGTAGACCCTCAGACAAACCTCTTCAGTGCACACCTGGACCTGTGGAAGACTCAGAAGGACTGCTAAGCTGCTCTGCAAGGACTGCTACTCGGTTGCCCTGATGCTCTGCTGCAAGCTGCAACACTGCCTGAGTGAAAGGATTGGACCTGGACCTTGATCCTAGGACCACCAGAGTGACTCCAAGGGCTTGTTGGCTGACCTCCTGATCAGAGCCTCAGTGACAGAAAAGGCTCCAACCATCTTTAATTCCGTACTTGGACTCTGCTTGCTGTGAGTGTTGCCCTCCAAGTGGTGCCACCCCAGTCCTGGACCCTTGAAAGTGGACCTGAATGTGCTTTGCCAGCCCAGCTGTGGTGCTGTGGACAGAACTGATGCATCACCATGTATCTCCTCTTTGGAACTGTTACAGCACTATTCATCCCTGACACCAGAGCTTGCATCGCAGTCAACAATCTCCTCAGAACCACGACTTATTCTCGATGCAGGCCTTTTCACCAAAAGTCCCTCATCAATGGCATCATCGATGAGGATGCAGGACCTTGCATCACACCCTTTCAGCTTCCTCAGAACTGGTGCTGCACAAAATATCTTCGATGCAGACATTTACATTGCAAGCCCCTTGTTGATGGCATACTCAACAATGATGCAGGACTCAATCAATCAATCAATCAATCAATGCAAATTTATAAAGGGCAAACTAAACACCCGAGAGGGTATCCAGGTGTTGACTGCACATCACAGCTCCTCAGCTTCCTCAGAACAGCTGTTGCATGACATCCCCTCGAAATGGGATCTTGCAGCAGTTTGCAAACCAGGACTTAAGGTACTTTGTTGAGCGGGCTTAACATGGTCCCTGTATCTTGCCCATGCTCCATCGTGGTCTGCCTGAACTTGTGACTCTGTCTCAGTCCGGGTGACCAGATAATTACAGTGGGTCTCAAAAGATGTATTACATTTTACTCTGTTTTTCTAAATTGGTGTGGGATTTTTCTTGTGTTGTTTTTTTAACTTTATTACTGTTTGAAGTGTCTCATGAATACTTTACACATTGCCTGTAAGTCATGGCTAAGTGATTTGTGCCATGCTGCCAGAGGGTTGAGCAGAGTTTAATATGGGGTTGCTTGTGACTTCACCTTGACGGAAAAGGTGGTTGTCACCTCCTCAATGAGAAACCCAATTTTCAACAATGACCATCTCTACCCCTTGTGTTTTCCAAAGAAAAAATAGTCTGAAAACAAACAGGGGTGTTCCACTCTACTCCTTGAGCTAACACTCTTTAATCACTGGAAGCAACTAAAATCTGAAGTGAGTTACTCTTGTAGACCTCCAGGCTTACTCCTGATTTCCAGCTGTAAGCTACGGGTGAGAAGTTCCTCAAAAGTAAGTTACAACAAATCTTTCTGAATCGGGTTCAGTGAGTTCCACTCCATAAATAAGTCCTGAGTTCTTGAGTAGGCCAGGAAGTCTAAAAGGGTAAGTCAGACCTTTGTGAAATGCAGTCGAGGCATCTTAAGTATCTGATCAAATATGGCCATTATCAGATATTGTAGATGAGTGTTATTATTGTTAGATGACTCACTACAAATGTATTTAAAGTACAACTTCTGCCAATGAAGAATGAGTCAAGTCTCATTTACAGCTTTGCTCTTCTGAAAATCTTCAACTTATTTGCATTTTTATTAGTTGCATGATTGCATGCATAAGGATTGTGTTATGTTAAAAGCTGTTTTAAAGGTCACCATAGGTTTCCTAGTGATAGATCATACAAAATGAAAGAGAATTCACATGAGGCCTAAAGTCTGATGGAATAACCATTTTTTTTTTAAAATGCTAAAACTAATAAGGTTGGCTGTAAGGTGTAATTAATATAAGGAGTGCCTGAGTTCCCTGGACCATATCCATAAACAACAACCAACTACCCTGCTATTATGAAAATTAGGAATAGTTAGCAGATGAGCAGTATTTAAGGGAAATCTTCAGGGTGACCTATCTTTTTAGACATTTCTGCTTAGAAAGTGAAGGCTCACTTTGAAGTGATCCTTTGACAGTGCAGATTCTTAAATTAGATCGATTGCTCAAATGAGCAGTCAATCAAGTTAAGGAAGAAGAAATCTAGCAAGAGAAAATCTGGGGGCTTTCATAATCAGGCAAGCAGCCATATTTTGATTAACATAAAATTTGTATAATAGATAAATCGTGTCCCGAGTAAAGAGAATTGACATAAACAAAAGGAGACAAAATGACAGGTAACATGGGCCCTCATTACGAGTCTGGCGGTCTGAAGACCACCAGTCTCGCGGTGGCGGTGACAGTCTGACCGCTGCACTCGTGACGGTCTAGCCGTCACATTACGACTGTGGAAGAGCCACCACGATCAGACCGCTGACACCACCAGGTCGGCAGCCTGGCGGTCTCGGCGGTTGTAATCCACCACGGTGGCGCTGCATGCAGCACCACCCTGGGTATTATGACTCCCCATTATACCAGCATTTTCATGGGAGTTGGTCTGCCATGGAAAGCCTGGCGGGGCCCCTGCACTGCCCATGCACTTGGCATGGGCAGTGCAGGGGCCCGCATGGACAGCCCCATTGAACTTTCCACTGCCCGTAATATGGGCAATGGAAAGAACTACGGGTACTATCGCACCCGGCGCACCAACACATTTCTACCAGCTCGATTACGAGCGGGCAGCAATGTAAAGGCCCTGTGTCATGCTGTTTCAGCTCGCCGGCCCAGCAGGAAACTCAAAGTAGGGCAGGCGGTGTTTTGGCCACACTGGCAGTCATGTGGCGATACAAGTTTGGCGGGCAGCCTCCGCTGCCCACCAAATTCGTAATGAGGTCCTAGGTCTCTTTTTTGCTGTTGTCATTTGGAAATGGTAGAGGTTTTCTTTGTATCCTTAAGACATCAATACAGGTGGAAACGACTGAGGAGACCTAGTCAGATAAAGCCAATTCACAGTCAACTTTAGCTCCTCAACTCTTTATATATTTTGCAGGGAAGCAAGGAATCACATTTCAGAAGGCCAGTAGATATCAGGGCAGCAACTGTGTTCTTCTTTCACTACTAGCTCTTCTTTTTACTAACCAATTAACATAAGCCAATGCAGTTGTAGATACATTTCTTGGCTTCACCATCTAGCCATATCAGTAACTTGGTGTCATCGGTGCACAAATCAATAATGATCCTCAATGGTTGAAGCTTCCTGTGCAAAGGACTCACATATTAGGAAGATGGGGCAAGACTGCAAAACCCTGGGGAACCCTATAATATACAATGAATTTGAGGGCTTTATGTGAGACAGGCTGAAAGAGTTAAAGTGTCTGTTAAGAATGTCATGAATCAGTCCAGGTCAATGTCAACTATGCAGAATCTCTCAGAAAGCTGAGTTGGATATTAAGATTGACTACGTAAAAAGCTGCAAAAAAATGTAATAGAACCAATTAAGACTGCCATGATCAGTTTCCAGGCCCCAGTCATCTAGCACTCAGCCGCATTTGGGCCACAGAATCGGCACAAATTTACAAAATACAATTGTATTTTGTAATTGTACAATTGTAGGTTTGTGCCGCATTTGCGTCAAAAAATGACGCAAATGCGGCGCAAAAAAACTATAAATATGGGCCTCAGTGTTTTGAGCAGCTCCAAAGCCTGTTTGAGTACTTACTAATCAATAAGCATCTTGGAGACTGCCAGATAGTTGTTTTGCTATGTGACCATCAAGACATTTAACCACTGCTGGTAACAATGAGATTGGCCAACATTTTATTTCAAGATAGTGGGATTGATTACAGATGTTTTCAGTGTAAGTGAATGTAGGAAGTGTGGCTACTGGTTTAGGGAGGTGTTAGACCTGTCATCCTTAGGATAGTCTTTCCCCAAACATTTTTGCCTCTCCGCCTCCATTTTGCTGAACTTACTGCTGAGGAGTCTGTGCACTTTACCACTGCTAACCAGTGCTAAAGTGCTGTGCTCACTCCTCTAAAACATGGTTACATTGGCTTATACTCAATTGTCGGAGTAGTATACCATATATTCAGGACCTGCAGCACCTATTGCACCACCCACATAAGTAACACTTTAAAACCTGCTCCAGGACTGCTGCTGCAGCCTGAATGCAGTTTTAAACTGCCATGGCGACTTGGCATTAAAACCCCATTGCCAATCCATAAACTACCTTTTATTACATAAATGTCACCCCTAAGGTAGGCCTTATGTAGACCACAGGACTGTTTAATTAAAAGGTTGGACATGTATTTGTGAGTTGTACATGTCCTGGTAGTGAAGGAAATCCTAAATTAACTTTTCATTACTGTGAGGCATGTCATAACTCAATCTTGTGCCCTATGTGCAGTGGGTACTACCTGCCAGCCTCATATCATTCCTTCCCCTGTGGTGCATTTCCGCCTCAAATGCGGCCTCCTCCCGAAAGGCCTGAACCATTGACTGTGTTGCTATGCAAGTTTCAAACAGTTTACACCTGCAGATATGCATGCCCTTTTGGGATAGTCATGTTTCCACTGTGAACCATTAGGTTGTACCATCATGCACTTGTTGTTGTTGTCAATTACCATTTGCACCTGCTGCCTGTTAAGCCATGCCCCTTTGTATGTAACACGTGGCATTTTAAAGGTTACTTTGAAAGCTTCCACATGAGCCACGTACCCTTCTGGAACACTCTTGGCTTCCCGTATAAATACCCATTCTGAACTTGCATCAGGGCGTGGCTTCAAACCTGTATCCGGACGTGCACAGGTTTCTGTCAAGTCCTGCACAAGAAGCTCCCCTGAACTCTCCTTCTGAGTTGGCAAGACCTTCCTGCATTCCTGTCAGTGCCAGCTTTATCCTTGCACTCATCTCCACAATGACCATTACCTTCATCTCATCATACCTGTGGAACCTTGTCCTAACATTCATCTGCCAAGTCACCCGGGAACCATCCGGTGTTCTAATCTTCCAGATCCCTTACGATGACTCTGAGATCCTGACTTCCAAGACCCCTCCATTGTCACTCTCCAGGAGGTATGATTCCATCTCTTCTCTAACTTCTAGCAATGACCTGCCTTCTACCTTTGAACTCCAGTAAAGTGCTTTTCAGGCTACTTGTTTGCCCTCACATTAGTGAGCACTAATTGTTAGTAGTATTTGCAGGCCTGTCTGTTATCTCCTTGCTTATTCTGCTTCTTGACTCGCTTTCCAAATCTTGGCTCCTAAAACGTTTTTCCCATGGAGTACAGACTGTCTCTACAACAATGTTCAACCTCCAAATTATGTACTGAGTATAATTTTGTTGTCCAGCATACTTTGGGAGTGTTTTTGACTCTAGCCTTGAACCAAGTGTACCCGTGTTAGGGAGTGGTCTTGATTGCCATCTAGTGTATTAAACATAATCTTGCTTCTGGCATGTCATGGGAGTGCCTCTAACACCAATTCATGTCTCAAGCACAACCTTGAAAGTGCCCGTTATTCTAACTTTGTGCCAATAAGTATCCTTCTTTCATTTATCGTCTTGATTTGAGTACAAATATCTGGACTTCTATCTTGCTGTGCTGCCCTGTTGCCTGCTATTCCCGTGCCTGGGTGAGAAGGACTGGACCTGCATCACTTGAACCCAGAATATCTCTAAGTGATAGTTGGCTGGCCTCCTGATTTGCAGTCTCAGTGAAATGACATCTTTCAACCACCCAGCTCCTGCACCTGGACTCTGCCACCCATAAGCCTGTCCTGTCAAATGGTGCTATCCTAGTCCTCTACCCTTTTAAGTGGGCCTAAGGTGCTTGCTCCAGTGGAAGTGATGCATCCTCTACTGCAGAAGCAGAAATGACACATTGCTTCTACTGTGTGAGTCAGAACTGAGATCACATAATCGCTGTACCTCAGATCTCAACCCCAGTGCATCACCTTCAGAACTAACAGTGCAGTGCTTTTCTCGGCACAAGATCCTCACATCTATGTTGATGGCAGCATCAATGATGATGACGAAACTCTGCATCACAGCCTCCACGCTCATCAGAACTGACTCATTGACTCGACTGCACTAAGCCCCTCGACATCAACAAAGTAGAAACTCACACCATAACTTTGCGGCATTAGGGAACTAATGCATCATTGTTGTTGTGTGGGCAAAAGTGATGCATCCCCTCCATTGAATGGTTCTAACTCGATGCATTTCTCCACAACCTTTTGTTCAGGGGGCCCAACTGTGTCTGGAGCCAGCCCATGCTCCAACGCGATCAGCCTGAACGTTGAACTTTCTCCCAATATGGCGTGACCAGGTATCCCCGCATGGTGCTTTTTGCTTCTAAGTGCTTTTTTACAGTTTAATTAATAAAAAAATCATAACTCAAGTTCTACGTATTAGACTTTTGTTGCTTTGATCTTGTTTTATTTATTAAATTCAGTTCTATTCTTCTAAGCTGGTGTGAAATCCTTTTGTGTTGTGTTTTTACTGTTTTACAGTTTAAAATGTTGCACAAATACTTTACGCCTCTCCTTTAAGTTAAGCCTGACTGCTCTGTGCCAAGTTACCATAGGATGATCAAAGGTTAATTTAGGGTTTACCTGACACTTATCATGACTAAGAATGGGATTGTTACTTGACTAAAATATATAAACCACTAAATCAACAACCCAATTTCTAACACAACTTTCAAGTTTAATACAAAAGTAGTGCTTAGAAGCACAAAGCACCAACTGTGGACTTTGGGCCGGGCACACAGATCAAGTTAGGTCCCCTAAACAAAGGGGCAGATTTATACTTTTTGCCTCAAACCTGCATTAGCACAGGTTTGCGGCAAAAAGTATAGCGCCATTCCTAGGCGCCAGGCAGATGCCATATTTAAGGAATGGAGCTAGCTGACACTAAGGCCCTGTTAGTGTCTTTTGAAAGGACGCAAACAGAGCCTGGGAGGCGTAGGGGGAACCGGGGTTTGTGCTACAAATTATGGCATGTTTTGCTTTACTTCTGACTGAGCCAAGATATACACCCTGAAAGGAGTCGAAAAGATTCTCTGGAATGCACTTCTTATTCTGAAGAAGACATTTATTACAGCTTTTTGCAAGGTTCGTAAAGGAAGGTTTGAATAGTAAAAAGTGTACCTTCAAAATGTGCAACAACAACGTAAGGCCATGTATAAAGAATCTTCAATCTATAAACAGCAAATATATACATGCAAGGATACAAACACTTATATTGATACATAGATATATATTCATATGCAATGCAAAGCAAATAATAAAAATTCATCACCTTAGGGCCTGTCAGATGCTTCATCTTTCTCATGTCAGCAAGAAGATGACCCCGTTCAACAGCGAGAAAGAGATCCTCACCCTCACAGGAAAAATGTCAGGCATTTGACATCCAATCATGACCAAGGTCTCGGAATTCATCGCTACTGAGTAGGGCCACCTTTTCGTAGCTTAAACAACCATGGAAAGAGCCTTCTAGAAGACCCCCCCTCCCAGATGGAAATATTAAAAAATACTGGCTAGTTTAGGAAAACCTTGAAAGGAATACATCGGGAGCTGGCCACCTTCCCAAGGCACGCCTCCCAAAGTCAAACCGTTCTCTTGCCTATGATAAACACTAGCTTGTTACGGTCTTATCGTACTGACTGCTCACATCCTACATATTGTGTACCAGTCCTAGCTCTTCGGTGAGAAGGAAAACACGTAGAAGTAGAAAAACACATTGCATAACATGTTTGCACGGAAAAATACTTTAATGTGGCAGTGAAGCTAAGCTGAACACAAAATGGAGTCTATAACCAGTGACCACTAAAGTGACAATAGGCCGCTAAGCCAGGTGCAATGCAGTGTGACACGACATCAGTGGTCAACACACAAATACCATTACATGGCGCTACACTGCCTGTAAGCAGTGTAGTGCCATTTTCTGATGCACAAGCCACATGGACATGGCTCCTGTCTTAGTAAAGACAGAATCCATGCCCACCACCCCAATGGCCATGCCCAGAGAACAAATGTCCCATGGGAATGGCCATTGGGGCCAGTGCCGTGCGTGCCTCAAGTAAGGGCCCCCGAACGGCATTGGATAGAAAAAAAAATACCTACCCGGACTTCCCTTCGGATGGGTCCCCCATCCATGGGTGACCTCCTGGTGTGGGTAGGGGTGGTTGAGGGAGTCTGACCATGGAAATCTGCCTCCAGGTCCCCTTATGCCTGCCCTGACCCAGGTGTTAAATAATGGTGCTAACAAGGCTTAGCACCATTATTTAAGTTTAAGGCCCTCCTCCTTCGAGCGTGATTTTTGCACAGGAGGATAAGTAAGGCGCTAGGGCCTTTGAGGCAATTTTTGCCCAGGAACGCCTACCTTGCATCTCATTGACGCAAGGTAGTTTTCCGCAGGCAAAAAATTTCATTAACTCCAATATTTTGGCGCTAGACATGTTTAGCACCAAAATTAAAATATGGAGTTAAGTTTGCACCAGATTTGCGTAAAACAAATGACGCAAATCCAGCACAAACAGAGTATAAATATGGGCTAAAGTACTTTAAAACCTGGTTGCAGAGAGTTGTGAGTTCCTGTGTTGAGGATGCATTGTGCATAAAGCAAAACATTTTCCAGGAGGAATTATTTATATAACAATCCACAATATTCAATATTGGTCAACCTAATGATATATATATATATATATATATTTTCAAAAAACAAGATTCTCTTTCTGTTTTAGCAAGAGAAAACCGCACTCTGTTGTTGTGCCAAAAATACCTTAACTTTTAATACATTAGTGAGATCATAAACAAACAAACAGGAATCCCCTGACGCGTTTCGGTCTCACCAGACCTTGTTCACAGGTGTACAATCTTGTTTTTTGAAAATATGGTTGTCCTGCCTCAAACCAGCACCACCGGAGAATTAAGTGCGCCGTAACACGCAGATCAGGACATCTTTTCTTTCATATATATATATATATATATATATATATATATATATATATATATATATATAATATAGCACTGACACTCCCCCACTGACAATCCCTATGTGTTCAATCCAGGGATCAGAGGAAGTACACAGTCCTCCTAACCATGTTGTTAATACTCCATAGTCCAGTATGATTTTTGTCCTTATCTTTAAGATTTTCAAAAAGGAATGAAGCACCGTATGCAGAAATTCCTGTTGTTTAAGAGGGCCCACTGTCAATGTTTTGGTCTCACTTGGCCACACGGTCCATGAGGCCAACCTCAGGACTCAGTGTCAAAAAGTAACCAAATCCCTAAATGCAATTGACAATCTAGTGTGTGGCTCCTAGATGTCATATGACACTGTCTAATCCTTCAGCCATTGTTTAAATGAGCATGATAATGGACTTTATACTCCAAACGCAAGACTTAATCAACGGGTCTTGAATGCATTGTGCAGCAGCAGTTCCAGAAGCTGTGGGCTGCACTGCGAGGTCCTGCATCAGAGATACATCATTCAGAGGCAGTTCTGCTGAAGTCAAGGATGAGGCTTGTGAAGTGAGGTCCTGCATCATCATCTGAGATGCCGTCAACAGAGGCTCGCGATCCAAAGACCCGCATCAGGAATGCATAGCACAGTGGGGGTTCCAAGGTGCTGCGAGCTGTGAAGCGAGGTCCTACATTGGTGATGCATCGTGCTGTCAAGGTTTTGAAGCAGACCTGCAAGTAGAGATTCATTGTGCTGTGTCGGTTCTGCCCAAAAGACCACAGCTGGGTTAGCAGAGCACCTTCAGGCCCATGCCCAAGGGTCCAGAACTGGTAGGGCACCACTTGGTGGGCCAGACTCACAGCATGGAGTGTCCAGGTGCTGGGATCAAGGTGGTTGGATCCCTTTTGGTCACTAAAGCTCTGGTAAGGAAGCAGCTAGCCCTTGGACTAACTCTGGTGGCACTGGGTTTGAGGTGTATGTCCAGTCCATGCTCGCAAAGGCAGCAAGACAATTGAGTAGAATGCACAAGAGTAGTCGTGCTTCTTGCAGCAGAAAAGCACAGCAGTCCTTCTGCATCTTCCAAAGGTCCAGTGGTGCATTGAAGAGTTGGGTGTGAGAGTCCATTATTTATAATTACTGCTAGCTTTTGTAGGAAAGTACCATCTTGCCTGGCATGTTACCCCCATATTTCACTGTTTATATGTAGTTTTAGTCTATGTGTCACTGGGACCCTGACAGGCAGGGCCCCAGTGCTCATAAGTATGTGCCCTGTATGTGTTCCCTGTGTGATGCCTAACTGTCTCACTGAGGCTCTGCTAACCAGAACCTCAGTGGTTATGCTCTCTCTGCTTTCCAAATTTGACACTAACAGGCTAGTGACTAAATTTACCAATTCACATTGGCATACTGGTACACCCATATAATTCCCTAGTATATGGTACTGAGGTACCCAGGGTATTGGGGTTCCAGGAGATCCCTATGGGCTGCAGCATTTATTTTGCCACCCATAGGGATGCTCTGACAATTCTTACACAGGCCTGCCATTGCAGCCTGCGTGAAATAACGTCCACGTTATTTCACAGCCATTTACCACTGCACTTAAGTAACTTATAAGTCACCTATATGTCTAACCTTCACTTGGTGAAGGTTGGGTGCAAAGTTACTTAGTGTGTGGGCACCCTGGCACTAGCCAAGGTGTCCCCACATCGTTCAGGGCAAATTCCCTGGACTTTGTGAGTGCGGGTACACCATTACACGTGTTCACTGTACATAGGTCGATACCTATGTACAGCGTCACAATGGTAACTCCGAACATGGCCATGTAACATGTCTAAGATCATGGAATTGTCACCCCAATGCCATTCTGGCATTGAGGGGACAATTCCATGATCCCCCCGGTCTCTAGCACAGAACCCGGGTACTGCCAAACTGCCTTTCCGGGGTCTCCACTGCAGCTGCTGCTGCTGCCAACCCCTCAGACAGGTTTCTGCCCTCCTGGGGTCCAGGCAGCCTTGGCACAGGAAGGCAGAACAAAGGACTTCCTCTCCCTTTGGAAATAGGTTTGAAGGCAGGAGAGGAGTAGCCTCCCCCAGCCTCTGTAAATGCTTTGATGGGCACAGATGGTGCCCATCTCTGCATAAGCCAGTCTACACCGGTTCAGGGATCCCCCAGCCCTGCTCTGGCGCGAAACTGGACAAAGGAAAGGGGAGTGACCACTCCCCTGACCTGCACCTCCCAGGGGAGGTGCCCAGAGCTCCTCCAGTGTGTCCTAGACCTCTGCCATCTTGGAAACAGAGGTGTCTGTGGCACACTGGACTGTTTTGAGTGGCCAGTGCCAGCAGGTGACGTCAGAGGCTCCTTCCGATAGGCTCTTACCTCTCTAGGTAGCCAATCTTCCTTCCTAGGTAGCCAAACCTCCTTTTCTGGCTATTTAGGGTCTCTGCTTTGGGGATCTCACCAGATAACGAATGCAAGAGCTCACCAGAGTTCCTCTGCATCTCCCTCTTCACCTTCTGCCAAAGGATCGAACGCTGACTGCTCAGGACGCCTGCAAAACCGCAACAAAGTAGCAAGACGACTACTAGCAAACTTGTATCGCTTCATCCTGCCGGCTACCTCGACTGTTTCCAGGTGGTGCATGCTCTGGGGGTAGCCTGCCTCCTCTCTGCACCAGGAGCTCTGAAGAAATCTCCCGTGGGTCGACGGAATCTTCCCCCTGCAACCGCAGGCACCAAAAGACTGCATCACTGGTCCTCTGGGTCCCCTCTCAGCACAATGAGCATGGTCCCTGGAACTCAGCAACTCTGTCCAAGTGACTCCTATAGTCCAGTTACTTTTCAGTCTAAGTTTGGTGGAGGTAAGTCCTTGCCTCCCCATGCTAGACTGCATTGCTGGGTACCGCGTGATTTGCAGCTGCTCCAGCTCCTGTGCACTCTTCCAGGATTTCCTTCATGCACAGCCAAGCCTGGGTCCCCGACACTCCTTCCTGCAGTGCACAACCTTCTGAGTTGTCCTCCGGCATCGTGGGACTCCCTTTTGTGACTTCAGGTGGACTCTGGTTCACTTTTCTTCTAAGTGCCAGGTCAGGTACTTCTGCGGGTGCTGCCTGCTCCTGTGAGAGCTCCCTGAGTTGCTGGGTACCCCCTCTGTCTCCTCCTCCAAGTGGCGACATCCTGGTCCCTCCTGGGCCACAGCAGCACCCAAAAACCTCTACAGTGACCCTTGCAGCTAACAAGACTTGTTTGCAGTCTTTCTGCATGGGAACACCTCTGCAAGCTTCATCGCAACATGGGACATCCATTCTCCAAAGGAGGAGTTCCTAGTCCTCTTCTTTCTTGCAGAACTCCAAGCTTCTTCCAACAGGTGGCAGCTTCCTTGCACCCTCAGCTGGCATTTTCTGGGCTCCTGCCCACTCTCTACACTGTTGTGACTATTGGACTTGGTCCGCTTGTCTTACAGGTACTCAGGTCCGGAAATCCACTGTTGTTGCATTGCTGATGTTTGTTCTTCCTGCAGAATCCCCCTATCACGACTTCTGTGCTCTCTGGGGGTAGTAGGTGCACTTTACACCTACCTTTCAGGGTCTTGGGGTGGGCTATTTTTCTAACCCTCACTGTTTTCTTACAGTCCCAGCAACCTTCTACAAGCTCACATAGGTTTGGGGTCCATTCGTGGTTCGCATTCCACTTTTGGAGTATATGGTTTGTGTTGCCCCTATACCTATGTGCTCCTATTGCAATCTATTCTAACTTTACACTGCTTGCATTACTTTTCTTGCTATTACCTGCATAATTTTGGTTTGTGTACATATAACATGTGTATATAACTTATCCTCATACTGAGGGTACTCACTGAGATACTTTTGGCATATTGTCATAAAAATAAAGTACCTTTATTTTTAGTACTTCTGTGTATTGTGTTTTCTTATAATATTGTGCAATTGACACCAGTGGTATAGTAGGAGCTTTACATGTCGCCTAAGCTGCTTTGCCATTGCTACCTTCTATCAGCCTAAGCTGCTAGAAACACCTCTTCTATACTAATAAGGGATAACTGGACCTGGCACAAGGTGTAAGTACCTCTGGTACCCACTACAAGCCAGGCCAGCCTCCTACAGCTTTGAAGTAGGAGAATGCTCTACTACAGCTTGTCCGGGGCAGAAAAGACTAATGTGAAACCCTTTCTGAGTATGCTTAGGCAGTCATTGTTATATGTGAGACCTGTACGTCTCAGCTCCTCCCCCTATCACTTTAGAGATGGCCCTTCCTGCCAACACATATTCCCCTTTTGTCTTGCTGTCTAGGAGTAATACTCAAAGATCAGCTGCAAGGTACACACAGTCAGGTAAACCTGGATACAGCCCCCTAATAGTTAGGACAAGAAAATGCCAACTTTCTAAAAGTGTAATTTTCAGACTTGTGAATTAAAATCCTATGTTTCAATAAAAAAAAAGTTAAAAGTACAATTAGTAGGAGACCAAATTATACTCTCCTATGTGCTCCCAAATGAAAATGATTACCCATTAAATGTTATAATGAAACCCACATATCATTCAATGGGAGGGACAGGCCTTGCAGTAATGAAAAATGATTTTAAGAGTTTTTCACTACCAGGATATGTAAAAGCTAAAAATACTTGTCCAGCATTTTAAATACACTGCCCCCTAACATATGGGATGTTTAGGCGGTACCCTAAAGGTGACATGTGTATTAAAAAGGAAGATTAATGTTGGGCAAAAGGTTTATTTTGTCAGGTCAAAATGGCAGTTTAAAACTGCCCCCCCCCCCATATTGCAATGGCAGGCCTGAGACAGGCTTAAAGTGCTTCTTAACTGAGTGGCACACTGAATGCTGCACATTCACTAGTAGCATGTAATTTACAGTCCCTGGGTACATATAGCATACTAGATAAAAGTAAATGAAATTTGCCAATTAGTTGTAAGAAAGTTTCACTGTTTTTGCACATGGTCCTAAGACCAACAAAAATGACATCAGCAAAAATGGAGGAGTAAGGCAAAAAGTTCAGGGAAGGACAATCTTTAGACTGACAGATCTTTTATGGGTCAGCTGAAGTTGTGATTTTATTAAATCAATAGGATTGCTAATCAGTTTAATAATTTAATGTCTTTTTATATGTTTCAACTGACTTTTTAATGTTTTGCATTATCATTGTAGTTTCACCTCTAATCATACTGTCATTGGTGTTTTGTGGTTCGGCATTTTTTAACTATGGTATTATGTTAGTGATAATTAGGGCAGGATAATCAGCAGACTGAAGAATCCAGTTTGGAAAAGTGTGCTTTACAGAAGTGTGGTATTTGTAGTGGATTTTACTTAACATTTCGGCAAATAGATCCAGTTATTCCAATATCAAAAAAGTTTGTAATTTTTTTCTTGCTGGCCTTTTGTGTGCATTTCATGATAAAATGACCCGATCAAATGTGAGATGATTTTAGGAGATTATCAGTGTGGAAATTGGATGTCCTTATGTAGACAATGTCTTATGTATGTTATTGTTGATCGATTGGTTGAAACATGTTCCTAAAGTTATTTTGCACAAGGGGCTCATAAATCATCAGCGCAGTAAGTGAGGTGCCCTACGGTCATTAATATAGTATACTGATATGATATAGTATAGTAATATAATATAGTATAGTGATACAGTATAGGATCATTAATATAGCATTGGAGGTTAAAATGAACATGGTAATTCATTGTTCCTAGAAGGGAAGATACTCATGTAGGAAGAATTGAAAGATATGGTGACCGTTGACAGGTGGCATTGAGATAGAATCAAGGGATTGTTCTCCAGCCCATTGACAGTAGGGACTGGCTGCAGTGATAAAAAGAAGTAGATGTTATTTATTTTCACTATAGCTGTTGCTACCTCACCTATTTTATTACTGAGTAAAGTTTGTCAAAAAAAGTAGTAGTGTTAAGGGACAGCTTCAAGTATATCTAATGTAATGTATCAGAAAGCCAAGTTTTGGTGAGAAAAAATACATAATTTAAATTATTGAACAAATAATTAAATTAAGTGGAGTAGAAAAATATGTGTTGCTTGTTCTCCCAATCTCCTATCCTATGGTTGAAATGCCACAGCCTATCATTAGTGAAACTGGTAAAGCTCTACTTGCTCCAGTTCAGTCAAGAAAGCTTTTAAAGTGTACGCACTTCTCTACTAGAAATTATGTGAGTTGTGAGGGATGCAGTACACCCTAAACACTTCCCTTCCAAATAACAATGTATTATGCCAATTTAATCTCATTTTACTATTTGGGAATGTGTTACTGAATCAAAAAAATGGATTAATAGATTAGTAGATTTAAAAAAGTCAAAAACGCTATGTTTTTGCAAATCTCAGGTATTGCACCAGCAAAATGCCTTTGGACATCAAGCTCGTTATTCCCGGCCAGGGGGCAAATTCAAGGTATGTTCCAAGACCTCTGGAAGCAAACAGAGCACACAAGCAACCTCCCTTCTCTGTTGGTACAGTAGACTCACTTTCACAACAGTGGCAGATGTTGATTCTTCGACTGTCATTGATAGTGATGTGAAGTAGCACCTGATGTTGTTGATGGTTACAGACTACTCCAGAAGTGTTCAGTTGGAGCAACCTTATCTTCTGCCACTGGTGTAGTTTAATGATGGATTCCAATGGTGTTTTCAAGTCAGCTGGGCCCTGTGCCTCACTAGTAGGTAGACTCGCCTCCTAAAGAAAGCATACTGTCTTATCCTCAGAAAACAGTGCTTTCTTTACCCAGGTCTTTCACATCAACACCTCTTTTGGGCTGTTGGCCTAGGTTTAGTCCTAGCCTTTAATGGAGACAGCTAGCAGTCCTCCTTTACCACAATGAGGATGATATATTAATGAACAAATATCAGAGACTAGGGCCCTCATTACGACCTTGGCGAGCGGCTGAAGCCGGCTGCCAAGATCGGACCACCGGGCGGCCGCGAATGCCTAGTTTCCGCCCGCCGGCCCAGCGGGGATCTCGGCCGCAACACAGGAGCCGGTCCAAATGGAGCCGGCGGTGTTGCGGCCGTGCGATGGGTGCAGTTGCACCCGGCATGCTTTTCACTGTCGCATAGCAGACAGTGAAAAGCTGCACGGGGCCCTGTCAGGGGGCCCCTGCACTGTCCATGCCAGTGACATGTGCAGTGCAGGGGCCACCAGGGGCCCCACGACTCCCCGTACCGCCAGCCTTTTCCTGGCGGTTCAAAGCGCCAGGAAAAGGCTGGCGGTAGGGGGACTCGTAATCCCCTGGGCAGCCTGGCAGATTACAACCGTCTGGGCCATTGTGGCGGGAAACCGCCGGCCCCGGCGGTGCGACCGCAGCGCTTCTGCCACGGTCGTAATGACCTTGGAAGCACCGCCAGCCTGTTGGCGGTGCTTCCGTCATTACAGTCCTAGCGGTCTTGGACCGCCAGGATTGTAATGACCCCTTAAATGTTTATGGTCACTCTTGAGCTAGATCACATTTTATAGATCAAATTAGCGGCATAGAAGTAGCATATGGCAGCTAAGAAATGTGTAGTTTTAAAAACCTAACAGAGAAATTAACGTAGAAATGAAAATGTGCACATTTGAATTATAGTGAGTCATTATGCCACCATTCATATTTCGACAAAACGTTTAACATGAAAATACTGTGTTTTCATAAATGTGTTTATTATTAATAAATATTAACATGAAAAGACTATTTTAATGTAGAAATAGTAGAAATTAAATGAGAATGAATGAAACACACTTCTATTGAATTAAATAGATTTTAATAATGTGAAGAAAAATAATTATGTTAAAAATTGCTTTAACATAACATGAATAAAGTTTCCAAACAAATAATTTGCTTTGCACATTTGATTTGAATTTTGAAGTGCGCAATAGGTTTATTAATGAATTCATTGTATTGATGTGTATTTAGATTTCTTAACATGACTATGCCTAAAGTGTTATTTTGCAAGCAGCAATGTTAAACTTTATTTGTTCTGTCCCCTCTGACCTGAATTGTTTCCCTAGGCAGCACATGTAATGTTGAATGTTTTCTTGTAATGTAGGAGAAGAGCATGTTTCAAGTTTAGTTAATATAACAATATTTGTTCTAGCTGGCAAACCGGATAGGAAGCCTTCCATGTTTATGTGAAAGACTATTAGTTTAGTTTATTGTGGATTGTGTGAAAGGAACTGTAAGTTGCAAAATATTAGAACATTTTATATTTTGGCAGAACCACATGAAGTCATGTGAATAACAATGGACCTTTGCTGTGAAAACTTCAAAAAGTTGCAAACTTGGTGGTGCCATTACAGTGATTGAATGCTGAAACTGATGCACAGAGGTTGCCCGCTTGAAGAGCTAATAAATACATTTTGCGTATATCAATTAGTGAAGAATTTTGGAATCATGTGCAGTTTGTCTGGAGACCCCCTTAGAGTCAGTTCTATGTTTCCTAAGTCTGTTGTCACATTCTCTAAGTCCTTTGATGAGTTTTCTCATCATAGTCATAATGGTCCAGTGCTGTTTCAGTACTAATAGGTCTAACTAATTCTGAACTGCTGGTTTGTCCTATGTGCAGCCGGTGTTTTCCACCATCCTGATGCTGTTATGAACTGATGCCGTAAGAAGGTGACCACCCTGTTCAACAAATCACCGCTGTCTGCTGTCCCATGAAAAGAGGTATAAATAAATGTGGTTTCTTGTTTTCTTTTTAGTTTAGTCACTTACACCACCATAAAGTTGTATAGTTAGTTGCCCTAGTTAGATGATTTTTCAAAATTATTTTTTGTCCTTCTTTTATTTTGTATTTTTTTTGTCTGCATGTGTAAGCTAGTTCCCACACATGGTTAGTGTTAGGAACGGCCCAGCTATGAAAATAATTGGTAAAACTGTTTTATGATTATTTATTGATGTCACCATCATCTGCTTTGAAACCTGGTAATAATGTGCACAAAGTATTGTTGCTAATTTTTGTCATTCTTTTGGAGTGTTTAAAAGTATTGATATTTGGTAGGCTGAATATATTCAGATGCTTTGGTCAGCATATGGTTTTCATCTATGTTTATAATTTAGTTTTGTGTACCATTTATGTGACATTGATTATGGGATTGTAATAAAGCTCTGAAACTTTATTCAGTTTAGAGTTTTGATTTAGTGTTTAATTTTTTAATATTGTTTATGGTTTCATGTTATGATTTGTGATAATTCTAACTACTGACTCTGTCACCAAGTCCAAAGGTTCGGTCGACCTCTGAGGGTGAGAATTAGTTGATGTTGTCTCACCCGAACGTTTGTGGTTTCTGAAACCAAGATGGGAAGAAGACATCTGCGAGTGCTCCTGCACTCTTGAGCACTCAAAGCATCTGCAAAGACATTGACACTAATTTATCAGTGCATACTGAGACTCTGGCACACCTCCCTGAATTTGGGTATGTCAAAGAGGAATACTCATTGGTCTCAGACTACTGTCTAAATTCATAAAGGGGCCAGATATGGGTAGGCGAAGTGTGAGATGCTGTTAAGTTTCTGACAGAGACACAGTGCTACTTTAAAGGCTGGTACGGCAACTGCCTCCATAATCAGAAACATCATTCTGGAGACAGACAGAAGGGGAGAGCCCACATGCAGGTTCTCAACATTAGCATTAACTCTGGAAGCCATTATACAAAAGCATCCATCACCTTGAAAAGCTCACACCTACCATGTCAGATACACTTACAAACCTCCCAATTACTTCCAAATGTGTGTGTGTGTGTGTGTGTGTGTGCATCTACATACACACGCAAACACACACACATACATATTGGTTTTCATGTTCTGTTAGATACACATGCTCATCTTAATTGTTGGATATGCTAGATTTGTAAAGTAGCTCCCTTTCTAACATGCCTTTTAAAACTTGTATTTACCATCAAAAACAAACTATTTGCTTGGATTGCTTTCTTTGATAATAGTTTAATGCCATCTATTAGCTCTCTTCCACCTGATACTCTTTACCCCCAATGTCCCTTCAATCTGTGCCGGTAAGAGCTCCTGGTCCCCAGATGCCTAGCATCAGCCACAGCCTGCATGTCTCCACTGAAGAATTTACAACAAAACACAAAAAGCACAATCAGTGAACCAAGATCTAGCTTCCTCACAAAATTGGTGTAATTCTCTTAAGCAATTTTTGCTGTAACCCTTCTCAAGAAGTAAGTGGAAAATGCATGGGGATTTTGCATTTTAGGACCTGTCTTTTTACTCGACCCCAGCTTGAAGGACAACCCCAAAACTTTACTTTTTAGAAAGTTTTGGGAAAGTTACAGAGAGGTTGGACAACTAAGGTCAAAGTTATTAGCAACACAAAAAATGGTTTCCTAACAGACCTAACTATAACTATCAAGTCGATGTCTACATTCATATCTGCTTACAGACTACAGTCTGTCTGAGGGAAAATGACTGCCAGACTAGTAAAATAACATTCATACTTTGTATGCACAGTACCTTGAATACATGAATGGCTGGCAATAAGAGCTATTCATTTTCCACATACATTCTTTGTATTTTTCAAGGGCTACAGTGCAGTGGACAATTAACACCCCGTGGTACTGTCTTTGATCTCTGAGGACAGATTCTAGGACAGCTCTCTCTCTCCTAAAGGGCTCTCACCCTAACTCAAACAAGCATATCCCTCACTCATGTCACTGATCATGTGACTGGGCTAGAAGTGGTTGGGCCTACGTTGCTTCTTTCTTGATACTCACTAGGGGGTCCATGATTTGTTTCAGCTCAGCATTGGCTGCCCTATACCACGCACATCATAGATGAGGAGTTGGAGCAAAGCCTATTTCCAGCTGCAAAGTGTGGTGTGAAGGGTTCCCTTTGTGTTATGATACTTCCCTGCAGACCCTGTGATGCTTACAAGTTTGGTATGAGTATGTTCCCCTCCGCAGGTCTAATGAACTTCCTCCTGCTGATTGGTAGGGAGGTCCCATTACTCCTATGCAACTGTGCTTTTTTAAGCCCTCGGACCTTGCTGCTGTCCTTGGTCAAGGGCAGCATTGTTCAGTCCCCAGGAGGGTGAGGAAGTTGCTTGTTGCAACTGATGATCATCTTCTACTGTGGGCCAAACAGGCTGTTATGAAACTGCCTAGCTGTCAGCTCTTACAATGCATGATGTATACTACTCCTGTAGTGAGCTGCTTACCCTCCCACAACCCTCTCAAGCTCTCAGTGAAAAACAAAGAGGCTGTCTGGAATTACATGGCTTTTGTGGAACACTCAATCATTGATCCATCATAAGGCTGTCTGACCTATCTGGCTTGGAGGAGCTGGCTTGTGCAAAATTAATGACTGACATAAAAATACAGCTGCTGTTATAAAGCCCACAAACTAGCCTGAACTGCATCAGCATGACATGACCACAAGCAAGGTGCAGATGCTGTAAGCCCTCTGCAGCAAAGGCACTTTGCCGATTGACAAATCTGAAACAGATTTCTACAACCAGGTCCAGCGTTACAAAAAAAAACTGCATAAAAGATTGGCATTACTGATGTACTCCTCTACAACTGCATTTATTGTTTTAAAAAAGCAAGTATGGAGCCATATTCTGAAAAAAGGGTGACAGGTCAATTAAGAAATAAGATGACAGGCCTCTAAACACTGGATGAGAGAGCCACAAATAGTTTCTGTGACTACCAGTCACTCCCAAGCCTGAGGCACCTGACCTATCAAGTAATCACAAGAGACAAGTGGGGTGGCTGTAGAGTGGAAACCCTGCACTCCCTCAGTTTGAACAGGCATTCTAGGATCCTCATTTACAAGAATCTGACGCATCGGCTCTGAAGCGTCAGATTTCTTGTGCTGTCCTATGAGCCCCTAATGATGCCATGGATGCTCTCTATATACTATACAGATCTCCATGGTGCACATTTTCACAGATGCGTCAGAAATTCTGGTGCTATACTCATGCAATGATGCAACTCCAGCAATAACAGGAAGCCCTCATTGAGAAAGGTCCTGCCTCAGTTTTACGCCTGCTCTGAGCAGGAGGTAATTTCTGATGCAGTGAAGTCGCAGAATGACTCAGTGAAATGTTGTAAATTTCACTGTGTCACTTCTGCGTGGCTTTTCCCTCAGGAACGCCCACCTTGTATGTATTATACCAGGCACAGGTAGAATGTGAATCAAGGATTTACAAACTGACACCTTGGGCCCAATGCATTAGTTTTTAAATGTCGAGCAGTGTAGAGCACTGCTTGCACCACTGTTGTGTCTAAAAGAGTGATGCAACAGTGGTGCAAAGGCCTTATAAATGAGGCCCTATATGGTGCACCAGTGTCACATGTTGATTCAGTACTAGAGGTCCTCGATCAGTGGTTAATTTGTAAATAAAAAGAAGAGTCTTGGAGTCACTAATGAACACAAATATCTTGAATGGTGCAATTCCATTCCAATTTTGTGCTGCTTTCTGATGAATCCTCTCACTACCTCTGATCAGGCTTGATCACATCATAACCGACTTGTACTACTGGCTGTCACTGACACAGCAACAAGGACTTAGGGAAGGCCTAGCCTATGGAAATGCTGTCCACTCATGATCCAGTCTTCTTTACCCAAGATTTCCCACAGACACTCTTCAGATGGTATAACTGGCAAATTTGCTGCCATTTATGTTCTATTTATACCTGCATGGGTAAGGAAAAAAACTGATTCAAGGACTTGGCCTGTGTAGGATAGCTTACTGCACCCTTATATTAGTGGGAATGCAGAAATATCTTATTTAAAGGTGCACATGCGTCAAAGTCAAAATGTGGATTCAAGACTGACTTTGGGTCTGAAGAAATCTTTATCAATTTCCAACAAGCTTGCAAAGCTGTGTGCTCACGACACAAACCCATATGCACTGAGTTCCTATATGGACTCATTAGTTTCCTGGTGCCAGCGTCCTCGTGCACTCCGATCACAGTATAGACCCCCACATTTAAAAAAAAGCTAGAATTTGGCACCCTTCTCTAACACTGGTTATGATTAGAGCCTGGAATGAATTGCACCACATTTAGAAGTGCAAAGCAACCTGATCTTGTTTTGACGGAAACTGAAAACTGTCACTGTTTGTCTCTGTTCCTGTTTTAGTGCTAAGACACTTCTTTCTTGAAGTAGATGATTTTTTCCTACAATTTCATTCATCACCAATCACACACACTCACACACACACACACACACGCACACACACACACACACATACACACACACACAAACACACACAGACACACGGTAATACATGCTCAGCATCAGTATATACTTCACTGAGTACGCAGGTGTATGATGGCTTTTATGTAATGGCTTATCTTTCTACTAGAATGATGATACCACCAAAGTCAGTTTCTGATAGGCAAGGGCAGTAAAGTGGAGTTCACTTTGGACATCCCCTAATCATCAGAGCACCTGTATACCCTATTAGGTGATTACCAGTGCTTTATAAATCCTGATTGATTGTTCGGAGCCTAGCAGCCCGGCGTCTTACCAATAAAATGAAAGTGTCCTAACTGGGCTTGCTTGATTGTCAAAATCAATGACGGAAACAAGAGAGCCACACTGAAAATACATAGGGCATGGCAACATGGCTCTGTGACACCATGAAGGGAACTTTTCAGCTGAACAAAAAGTTCTTCATGTCTATGTAGGTTTTAAAATAGAATCACTGTTATCTACTATAAAGTGTGGGCTTATTTTATATCTCTTTATTATGAAACATCACAACATCTTTATATTACTAAACTATAAATAAAAGACTATCAATGGAGCAAGCGAATTACACTCCATTTATAATTGCTGTCTCATATACAATCTAATTATTCATCTGATTATTTGGCAAAAAGTGAGCCCCAGATGATGGAATGTATTTATAATAATGTGTAATTGAAATGTGGTGCTGCAAAGGGCAACAAGGACTTGCAGCACTAGCTTAAAGAGACAGCAAATCTGCACTTAAACAAGCAAATGTATGACTGACCGCTGCCAAATGTTTCATACTGCAAACCAGTGAAATGAATCATTATACATTTATTTGAGAGAGTTAGCACACTGAACAACAGGCACACAATTAAAACAAACTATTCTTGGCTGGTCTTTTGCTTGATTTGACAATTTGTTTATCCACAAAAAACAGACAGCACAGGACTTCTTCAAGGATGAAAAGTGATCATGCAACATAATGCAACCTCCAGCATAGTAATTTCCAACTAACTATTTACCACCTAAATATTTGCTAGTTGGCATAATTTGCCTCTACTATTTACATCCCACCACCATTTAAGAAAAAAACAACAACAGTTCAAAGTTTCCTATACCTCAAACTTGTAATGCAAAAATATATTTTTAAAGTCTAATCCCAATGTGCTGCTCATGTCCATAATGCCTATAATGTCTGCCAAACTCCTGACAAGAAGATCACAACGGTTCTGATGTCATCCCCACTGCTCCCATTACACGTTTTCCACTGGGCTGTCCGGTGGACTTCAAGGTTTCCACCAGTAAGCACAGTAGGAAAGGTGCAGCAGCATTGTTCCCAGCTCAGAATTGAGCCAGTGGTAATGCTGCCACATGCAGGATTCACCAGCACCCTTGAAATTTCAAGGGGGGCCTGCACTGCCCATGCCATTGCCATTGGCATGGGCAGTGCAGGGGCCACTTGTTCTCTGCCATCCATTTCATGGTGGTCAGACTGCCATAAAAAGGCTTGCAGAGAAAAAGGTTATAATCAGCACAGCAGTGCTGACTTCAGCTCCCTTGTGGCTGATTACAACCAGGACCACCGTCATCTGATCAGGATCACTGATCCTGGCGGAGACGGCAGTCTTTTGGCAGTCCAACCGCCAAACACTTAAATTGACGACCATCAAAGCTGAGGCGGTCAGGGCCATCACAGCGAGTCTGGAGGGCTAGTGACCACCAGACACTTAATAAGGCCTTTAATCAGTGTAAATTCCTGCGTGACTAACACTCTATGTAAAGCTTTTTTGTACAATATTCCTGATTGAAATGTTAATTTCTGTGGCAAATATTTAAATATGTGCCCGCTGTTTCTGCACACTCATCATTCTGTCTCCGATTTACGCTAGTCTGAGGCTATATGTCAGCAATAAACCCAACATTAAACATGAATTATGTACACATTGAATCACCTAGGTAATAAATAGTGTTACTGCACAATAGTGGGTTTACCCTGGGGGATATTGGCATGCAATTTCTTGTTTGCAAGAATGGAATGGGAGATAACATACAGTTTAGCTTTTAATGATCAATAAAACACCAGATTTACCCCATTTCTGACCTCTTTTCCGATACAAATACCCACAACGTCATACCTAGAAAATTTTGCCTTAGAGAATGCTCTGGGATCAAGTGCAATTTGCACACAACCAAGGCTGTATATTCAGATTCAAACCGTAGTGTAACACAGAGTGATGCCCCCCTACAGAATGTGATTGTGGGATGAAAGGGGCCCCCTCAAGAGTTGGGAGACCCTCTTCACCATAGGGGCTGCAGAAGACTGGGTTGTGTGCTTGTTCAAACACAGTTTACTTGCAATTTCACTTTTTCGCTGGACTCAGAGGGAACATGGCCATTTTCTTTTGAAGAAGTTGAGTCACTCCTTGCTGCACTGCCTTCAGAGTCACTCCAAAAATGAGTGGATTTATAAAGGGGGGGAGAAGGAGGAAGGTGTTAGCCAAAATAACTTGCACAAAAAGAGGAATGGAGTGATGTAGCTTGTTCAAAACTGAAGAAAAGAAAATAGGCAGGTAGAAGGCAGACATGGCACAGACATGGGAGGTGCAAGTGCTGAAGGCCTTGAAACGGTCCTTGTACGGAAGAACTAAAATAGTTCTGAGGATCAGAAGATACGACAAGGCTATGCAAAAAACATCCATTGACCACAGTATAAATATTACTGTCCAAGAGTATACGCTAATGATAAAGATGTCAGCACAAGAAAGCTTTGCCACAGCCATGATTTCGCAAAGCGAATGTGGGATGAACCGGCTGCAGAACTGCAGTCTCAGGATAAGCAGTGGAAGAGGACCAACCAGCAAGATGGCGCGAACCAAGCAGGCTGATGCTATCTTTGTGATAAGTTCATTTGTTAATATACTGGTGTATCTAAGGGGGTTGCACACTGCAACATATCGGTCAAAGGCCATGGCTGAAAAAATGGAGGATTCTACTGACAGCGTACATGCTACAAAGAGCATCTGAGTAAGGCAGTCACCAAACCTGATTTCTCCAGCATTAAACCAAAACAGACCAAGCATCTTAGGGACAAAGGAAGAGGAAAGAACTAGATCGGACAGAGCCAACTGGGAAATGAAAAGATACATGGGCTTGTGGAGAGAGGTCACTGTGTTTATGGTCAGCAGAAGAACACAGTTACCAAGAACTGTAACAGTATACATGATGGTCAGGGGGGCAGCAAACCAGATGTGGAAATCCTCCAGCCCAGGGATGCCCATCAGTATGAGGGAAGAAGGTGTGAATCCACTGACGTTGACTGATAGCATGATTCGGCCTTGATTCTGGAGCCAGAATTACCTGTCTGGAAATACAAATATTTTAATTATATTGTTAAATTAACTGTCAGTAATGTTAGACCCTAAATTGCTACAAGGCTTTTTCTATTAAGCATATATGACATTAATACTGAGTGTGGACCGTTATTTAATGCAGTTCTCTTCTCCCCACTTTGAGATGCTCCTGTCATAACATTCCCCTCTTAAACCTAAACTCTGCCTTCACATTGTTCAAGCCTTCCCAGGCCTCACTAAATTATGTCACTGGTTTTGGTGGCTCTTAGCTATTTCCACTCATACTTTAAAAGGGACCTCAGGTACTTCTTAAAAATAAACCTTACACATGCCTGTGCCTTTTACAGCCACTCCTCAGCTAAAGCCTTTTTGATAATCCTGAGAAATAAAAGGTTGCTATCCCACTTACATTTGTCCAGGCAGTTTGTGCTGGACTGTTCCTATTGGAGCAGAACTTTTACAACTTTGCATATGACTTGTCTTTGTTTAGCGTGGCATAGTTGGAGCAAAATGATGGACTGGACTGCAGCGATCACCAATGACTGAGATTAATTCAAGATTTCCTCCCATCACTTTTGGGCTTGTCGTAGTACATTTCAGCACCCACATCGAACGTGCGCTTCACACGAGCGCAGATTTTTTCAGCCGCATCAGGGGCATTTTGACACCCCAAATTGAGGGGGCCATATGACACTTCTGCAGAGGGAGCAAATCCATCTTCTCTATTTAGACAATGGATTACTTCACACTCACAGCGAGGCAGGTAATAAAGTGTTGAGTGGATAGGAATTCTAAAACTTTTTGGTGCGAGTACTGTTACCTCCTCCTTATAAAATACTCTTGATGCCTTGCATATCTTTCACTTGCCCCACTATGATCTAATGTTTTATTAAGGCAATTAATATAACAAATCAACATGACCAAGAGGACATAGGCGGTCATTCTGACCGCGGAGGCCATTCTGGCTTTCCCGCTGGGCCGGCGGACGCCCGCCATGGGAGTGCCCGCCGGCCCAGCGGGAAAGGCCCTGCAACCCAGAAGCCGGCTCCGAATGGAGCCGGCGGTGTTGCAGGGGTGCGACGGGTGCAGTTGCACCCGTCGCGATTTTCACTGTCTGCTAAGCAGACAGTGAAAATCTTTCTAGGGCCCTGTTAGGGGGCCCCTGCCCTGCCCATGCCAGTGGCATGGGCAGTGCAGGGGCCCCCAGGGGCCCCACGACACCCGTTCCCGCCATCCTGTTCCTGGCGGTAAAAACCACCAGGAACAGGATGGCGGGAAGGGGGTCGGAATCTCCATGCAGCGCCGCCATGGAGGTTCTGCCCAAGCAGGGGAAATCCGGCGGGAAACTGCCAGATTCCCTTTTCTGACTGCGGCTTTAACGCCGCGGTCAGAATGGGCAATGAAGCACCGCCAGCCTGTTGGCGGTGCTTCCGTTGCCCCCGGCCCTGGCGGTCTTGGACCGCCAGGGTCGGAATGACCCCCATAGTGTTGTATCTACGTTACCTGTGCCTAGGCAACCCGATGACCACAGGTGTCCTGGAAAACGTGGATGGAATGTAACAGGTTGGCATGTGGAGAAGATATTTGTGGTGCGAGGAGGCTGAGAGCCTGCTTTACAAGAAACCTACTACTATATAGTTCGTAGTCAATGTTATTCCTACAATTTGGTGACAAGATTAATTTAACTATGCACACATCTACGGAAGCACCTACTGTGAGTGAGGAAGTGGAGACTGGTGGTGCTGCTTTCAGAGGAGAAGAGGAGGCATCCTTGCTCGGTGGATGGCAAAGTATGAGATCTGCCAGTCACTGGAATATGTCAAGAGGCAGCCCAAATGTCTTGCAATAGATGCAGGCACGTCAGGTGGATTTTGGAAGGCACCTATCAGAACGAGCACTATGACCAGAATTCACTCACACTCAGCCCTGCATCTTCTCTAGTAACGGTGAGGCAGTGCATGCGTGCAAGGTGCATGCTTGGGCTGTGACATCGGAGGCTGGGGTTAGTGACACACGAGAAGCTAGCTCGTATCTTGTTGCAACTGTACATTGGAGTACTACACCAGCGTAACACCATCTTGTTTAAGTTGGTGAATAGAGCCTGTTCTCTGCAATATCAGCACACTCCGGTACCACAGATGCCATTTTTAAACAGGCAGCAGTACTACTGGGTAACATAGTTTCTGCATAACAAAAGAAGCAATTATAGGTGTGTGTCACTGATGCGCACACCTGAATAGTTGTGTCTCTTGAATAAGTACTCCACATCAGTACTCAAGTAAGTGAAATTCTTGGAAGACAACTTGCACACCTGAGCAACTAATTATTGGACACATTTGTTAAAAAGTGCTTTTCTGTATTGAACCTTGCAGTGATTCCCACACCCGAGCTACTGGTCGATGTGTGTGACTGCGGTGAATCGCGCACCTTGGCAGTCGCATCGTAACAAATACTTACAGAATGTATCTCGTTCTGCAGAGATTTGCACACCTTACAGTGACTTTGGTTTGTGTGTGCTTGTAGCAATCTCGCTTTGCTGTTTATGGTTATGGCAGTGGGCTGGGTCGTAGTAGAAGTGATTATAATACATCCCCGGAAAAAATTGTAACATGCAAAATTTTGGCAAGACCCCACCTGTGCCTTCTCTTCCACATGCTGGAAAACCTCAGATGAAATGGTCAGATTGCAAGGAATATTTCTATTGATTGCTTATCAGCTATTGAGAAAACAATTGGTTTAGAAAAAAAAAAACATTTCGCTACATACTCTTGATCCAGAAGGCTTAAGGGTATATAGTTAGTTAGAAAAAAAAAAGGTCTGATGAGAGTGCAGATGTATCTAAGGAAACCCAAGAGGATGTGAAGGCCCACTACCAACCCAGAGTGTGTGCAGCCATAGACATGTTTAACTTTTTCCAACAGAAACAGTCAAAAACAGAATCAGTGTAAGATTGTGTGGCTTCCCTCAAGGAGTTAGCAATACCGTGCACATTTTGGGCTTTGCATGATGACCTAATAAAAGACCAAATTGTTAAGCATTCTAACAATATCCCATGAAAAATTGTGATTGTGTGGTAAAGCTCCAGTTAAGGAAATTATAACCATTGTAAAACAGGTTGAAATATCAAAAAGGTGTGCTAAAGGTGTGCTAAAGCAGAGTTGAAGAAAGGGGTGAAGGTGAATCTGTATGCAAGATAACCAATGTCAAGGAGAGAGAAAGGGTGAATGGGAACCGTGGTGGAAATAATGACTAAAGGTAACAGGAGGTGAATGATAAGAGGCCAGTCTGCTTCAGGTGTGGAAACAAGGGACATTTGGCCAGAGATAAGAATTACCCATCCATGAAAACTAAATGCTCATACTGTGGTAACTGTGGTTATTGCACGTTTGTCTAGGTTTGCAGGAGGAATAGAAGCACATGGAACAAGGACTTTATAAAGTGTGTGATGGAAAACAATGATGAGGAACTAGAGGGGGAGAATACATCTTTAAGTGATTAAGACATTTTGAGTATTGTGGATGTGCATGTAATGACCAGGAAGAAGCCCATGTGCAATGTGGCCATTGGTGGGGTAGACATAATGATAACAGCAGACTCCTGGTAAGCATACACCATTGTGCAATGTTCTGCATGGGAGGAAAAGATCTCAGAAGTGTTGGGTGACCATTTAAAACCTACAGATGTTCACCCTGTTACTTTTAAAGGTGAGGAAATCCTGATTGTTGGGTATAGATTAGACACATTTGAATTTAGGAGAAGGAAATCCCAAGAGAAATTATATGTGGCAGAAAAAGGCCCTTCAGTACTTTGGTGGATAGATCAGAGGATTCTGGGTATTACCGTTGATACCAACAGCAATTAACAAAATCTGTTACTGAGTGAACCTGTGATTCCTATAGAAGAAGAATTGATGAAAGGATTTTCTAATGTGTTTTCAGACAAGGTAGGAAATTATATTGATAGAGGTAGCTGTGCCTGTAAATCACAAAGCCACGAAAATACCTGAGGGGATGAGGGGAAATATAATGGAAGAGGTGGCTGCTTTGGAAAGCAAGGGAATCATAGAGCTTGTGGAAAATGCAGTGCTGAAGAGTTGCCCCCTTGTTGTTTGTTCAGTAACCTAATAGTCATATAGAAGTATGCATGGATCTTATAGATTTGAATTAGTACATCGCTGTAGACAAGTTTCACCTTCCTAGGATTGACAAACTCCTGTCACAGACTAAAGGTGCCAATTGGTTCTCAACTACTGAATTGACCTCATCCTATCAGCAGATTAAGCTGCATCCAGACAGCCGGAGTATAAGATTATTCATCACTCCTTTTAGTTGGTACAGGTTCATACCCATCCCATTTGGTCTTGCTTCAGCAGCTGCAGTTTTCCAGTGCTTGATGCATAAATTATTCAAAGGTATTGAAGGAGTGATGTACTCCCAAGATGACATATTGGTGGTGGGCCGAGACAGGCAAGAACATGATGCTAGGTTAAAATGAGTCTTGGGAAATTAGCTAAGAATGTCCTTGTTGGACCTGGCTTTTTGACAGGGACATCCCCAAACTTTTTGCATCCTTCCTCCTATTTTTTCTGACCTGTTGTTGTTGGCTTTTGACCTCTGGGCCCTTTACCACTGCTAACCAGTGCTAAAGTGCATATGCTCTCTGTGTAAGTTGTACTATTGATTGGTTTATCCATGATTGACTATTTAATTTACGTGTAAGTCCCTAGTAGAGTGCACTACATGTGCCTAGGGCATGTAGATTAAATGCTACTAGTGGGCCACAGCACTGGTTGTGCCACCCACCTCAGTAGCCCCTTAACCTTGTCTCAGGCCTGCCATTGCAAGGCCTGTGTGTGCAGTTTCACTGCCACTTTGACTTGGCATTTAAAAGTACTTTCCAAGCCTAGAACTCCCCTTTCTCTACATATAAGTCATCCCTAATGTGTGCCCTAGGTAACCCCTCAAGCAGGGTGCTGTGTAGGTAAAAGGCAGGACATGTACCTGTGTAGTTATATGTCCTGGTAGTGTAAAACTCCTAAATTCGTTTTTACACTACTGTGAGGCCTGCTCCCTTCATAGGCTAACATTGGGGCTGCCCTCATACACTGTTGAAGTGGCAGCTGCTGATCTGAAAGGAGCAGGAAGGTCATATTTAGTATGGCCAGAATGGTAATATAAAGTCCTGCTGACTGGTGAAGTCGGATTTAATATTACTATTCTAGAAATGCCACTTTTAGAAAGTGAGCATTTCTTTGCACTAAAATCTTGTTGTGCCCTTCAATCCACGTCTGGCTAGGTTTAGTTGACAGCTCCTTGTGCATTCACTCAGACACACCCCAAACACAGGGTACTCAGCCTCACTTGCATACATCTGCATTTTGAATGGGTCTTCCTGGGCTGGGAGGGTGGAGGGCCTGCCCTCACACAAAGGACTGCCACACCCCCTACTGGGACTCTGGCAGACAGGATTGAACTGAAAGGGGGCTTGGTGCATTTCTTAGACACTCTTTGAAGTCACTCCCACTTCAAAGGCACAACTTAGTATAAAACAGGGCCTCTGCCCTACCTCATCAGACACTTGCTGGAGAAGAAACCTGAACCAGAAACTACATCCTGCCAAGAAGAACTGCCTGGCTGCTCAAAGGACTCACCTGTCTGCTTTTCTACAAAGGACTGCTGCCTTGCTGTTGGCCTGCTGCCTTGCTGAACTCTTGTCTGGCTGTAAAAGTGCTCTCCAAGGGCTTGGATAGAGCTTGCCTCTTGTTCCCTGAAGTCTCAGGACCAAAAAGACTTCTCGCTTTCACTTGGACGCTCCGTGCGCCGACATTTTATCCGCACAGCTTGCTCCGCGGCAAGAAAAACGCTGCACACCGACGCTGATCGGCGCGACAACTTCGGGACGATCGAACTTTGACGCACGGCCTCGCAAGGACAACGCCGCCCAACTTCTAAGGAGAAATCGACGCGACGCCTACCGTGAGCTCGAAACTTTGACGCACGGCCTCGCAAGGACAACGCCGCCCGACTTCCAAGGAGAAATTGACGCGACGCCTGCCGTGAGACCAAAACTTCGACGCACGGCCTCGCAAGGACAACGCCGCCCGACTTCCAAGGAGAAATCGATGCGACGCCTGCCGTGAGATCGAAACTTCGACACGCAGCCCCGCAGAACGACGCGCAGCCGGAAAACAAGCCGGTAAATCCACGCACAGACCCGGGACATCTGGTAATCCCCGCGATCCACAAAAAGAGACTGGCCGTGCGCCGGAAAACGACGCACGACTTCCCCGCGTGGAAAATAATGACACAAGTCTGTGTGGGCTGAGGAGAAATCGACGCACACACCATTTTTCCACGTATCTCTTCTCCTGTGGCCCTCTGAGGAGATTTCCCACCAGAAACCAGGTACTTTGTGCTTGAAAGACACTTTATTTGCTCTTTAAAGACTTAAGAAACTTTATATCACCTTTCAGTGATATCTTTACAAATTCCTATTGCAACTTTGATCGTTTTGACCTGCAAATACCCAGATAAATATTATATATTTTTCTAAACACTGTGTGGTGTATTTTTATGGTGTTATATTATGGTATTGCATGATTTATTGCACAAACGCTTTACACATTGCCTTCTAAGTTAAGCCTGACTGCTCGTGCCAATCTACCGGAGGGTGAGCACAGGCTGATTTTGGATTGTGTGTCACTTACCCTGACTAGAGTGAGGGTTCTTGCTTGGACAGAGGGCAACCTGACTGCCAACCAAAAACCCCATATCTAACATTGGTGATCAGCGGTGAGGATAGGACTTGTGTTTGTGCAGTGACATACAGTAGCTAAGTATTTCACTACCTACCCACAGTTGAAGGTCAACTTGATTTTTCATCTTTTGTGGCTTTTGATTCTCTGATGTCCTCCTGGATATACTATTGATATTTTGGACTTTGGATTTTGGTTTTTGCTGGTAAGATCTTATCAGAATGGGATTGCTTACCTACTCATTCTTTGTTCGTACTGACCACCTCACTAAGGCTGACCTAAGGAAGCTTTGCAGAAAATGGGGCCTTCCTGTAGCAAGGAGATCTACTAAGGCGGAGATGCTACATAACTACATAGTCAGGGGGGAGGAAAGATGGGCAGAGAGAGAGGCAGCAATAAACCAAATGACTAAGTACCCCTCAGATGAGGAGGAGGACTACTCACATGAGGAGAGTGATGGTATATTCTCAAGTAGTATAATATACATGACTCACACCTATCATTTGTTACATTGTACAGTCAGGTTACTTATTTGTATGTACACTCATACACATCCATTCCTGCTGTATGGTGTGTGTGGAAAAAATGGTGACAAATGTCACATACGTAAAGATTGTCTACTACAATAATTTGAAGGCAATATTTGTCAGCAAGTGAAGAGTAGTTGATGTATAATCCAGACAACAGTGCATAGTTATCAGCCCACATTCTTTCAGGGCAGTTGTATTGACATTCTATGGTCATTGGCATGAGGCAAACATCACTAATCTCCCTCACGGTTCATGTGTCACATTACACAGAGACAAAGTGGTTGTTAAAGTGCTATTTATTTTAGAGTGCTGTTGTACTATATTTACATTGTCCATGATTGTGAGTCCATTAGTGTGACACCTTCCATTGTGATCCTACACAAGTGCAAAAGGACATGTCATTGGACATGCTGGGGTGAAGTGACAGACAGTGCAGAGGGACTTGATTTGCCAATGAGTTAGTGAGAGACAATCACAGGGCATTGTGACAAGGTAAACAGTGGGCTGGAGAACAGTGCTTGAGAGCAGCTGTTGCAAGACTGGCATGTTACAAAGCACAGGACCTTGGTTATAAGTGGCCAGGTAGCAGGGACTAGTGCTACTGGGTACTCTTACGGGTGAAGGTGATCTGTTCCACGTCTTCATCTTCTCATGTGTGTGTTGTCTCCTCTGCCCCTTGTGGTGGTGGGTGTGAAGGGGCAACACACACCTCAGTGTTTGAAGATGTGGAGTCATATATTCCGGTAGCTGCCAACTGTGGGGCTATTAAGGGCAGTACTACAGCAAGGAGGAGCTGCTGGTTCTTAAGAAAAGGCAGCCAGGTCAGCCCTGAGGGGGTCAATATTGCATTTGTGCACGTGTTGAAAGGTTTGTTGTTGGAGGTGTTGTGTCAACTCTCTTACAGCTGTTTTGTGGTCTGTGTGTGGAGCACCATTTCCAAGAGAAACAGAAGAGTTATATGAGTCTATTGAGATTTTCATCATTGATAGTATGAGACGGGGAATTACAGAATTGATGCTCAGACGAATGGAATACAGATACTTTTTATGCTAGAGATGAAATTACCCACAGGCTTGAACTCAGGTGAGGAGCTCAACGTGCATTCAGGCTGAGTATATTTTACAGAGACTACATTTTCCTTGCTATCACTGATAAGCGCGCATTCCAACACATGAGTACAGCATGTGCACTGTACAAAAATATTCTGACATATTGAGGTGAAATGCTTTACTTGGTTAAAAAAAAAATTAAGAAACTATTATATAATTACATTTTGCATGATGTCTGTTGCATGAGTTAAATGAAAATAGTTTTCACTTCTCAGCTCATGCATGTGTTCTTAGAGCCCAGCCAGACTATTGGCTCAGCACAGCTCTGCTCTCTGTTATATTTTGTTGGCTTGCCCTCCTCTATTTTCAACCATATGGAAATTTCCTGAAAGTTTCCAGGTGGTGGGGATGCCCCTTTCACTACCCATTTCCTTACAAATCACAAGGAGTCATAATGGGGTCTATGTGAATCTCAAAGGTTGTGCTTAAAAATGTTATGTTGGTGCATTGAAACTTTGGATTTTGCACTTATATAGCCTCCAATTTTGCACAATAGTTTTAATATAAACAAGATGATCTGTGAACTTCTTTTTTAGGTCTCACCTACAAACAGCCTTAGCTGTCTGGTGAGAGCTCATGTTATGCTTCACATAACACATATGAAATAAAGTGATTTACTGGTTGAGGGGGTGAACTCTTTCTAAAGCAGCAACCACAATTCTTCATAGGGTAAAGTCACAAGCAAACCACAAATTAACCTATGCTCGATCCTCTGGTAGCTTGGCATTGAGCAGTCAGGCTTAACTTAGAGGCAATGTGTGAAATAGTTGTGCAACACTTTAAACAGTGACATAGTGAAGACACACCACAAACGATGCCCACAATAGAATTAAGAAAATAGAGGAATTTCTAATAAATACAATAATTAATAAATGAAACAAGATGACACAACAACAGAAATCCAATTAGTAGAAACAGAGAAAATTAGTTTTACATTTTTTAGCACCTAAATACTTAAAGCACCAACTGTGGGTTTCTGATTGTGCTGGACTGGGAAAAAGTCACAAGTTTGGGCTATCTGTAATAGAGCCTGGACCAGTGACAGTGACTCAGTTAGGGCTGCTAAACCAAAGTACCTTAAATCCTGGTTTGCAGAGAGTTGTGTAGATCTACGTCAAAGTGATGTGTCAGTTCTAAAATGAAGCAAGGCTGTGGTGGAAGACCCTGTAATGCCTGCATCTGTTGACAGAGCTTGCACTGTGAAGTCCAGGATCAAGGATGTCCCGCAAAGTTGTGGCAGTGCATTGGTTCCAAGAAGTTACGAGGATCCAATGCGGAGTACGGCATTACTGTTAAGGATGCTGTCAACGAAGGATGTGAGGGCCTTCCCTGAGGATGAATCATGTAATCGCAATCCCGAAGGTGATGTGGGCTGCTGTGGTGATGCGGATCTTTAAGACAGGTCCAATCCACGTAGCAGTGGAGATGCATCAGTGGTTTTCGTGGCTGTGCCACGCAGCAGAGGAGATGAGTCTATTCTGCTGGGTCCACAGAGGCTGGTGTGTACCTTAAGCCCACTTTGAGGGGGCCAGGACCGGGGTGGCGCCACTTGGCAGGGTAGACTCACAGATGACATAGTCCAGGTGCAGCTGCAAAAATTGTTGGTTGCCTGTTGGCCAGCCAAATTGCCCTTAGAGTCACTCTGGGTTCTGGGTTCAAGAGAAGCAGGTCCAGTCCTTCTCATTTAAGCAGGAGAGCAGCAGACAGCAGGTCAGCACAACAAAGCAGCAGCAAAGCAAGGCAGGGGTCCAGCAGAATGCAGTCCAGCAAAGCGGCAGTCCTTCAGCAGCACAGCAGTCATTCTTCCTGGGAGAGTATCCACAGGTCCAGAAGAGTACTCAAGTGGTGGTGTCTGGGGTCCAGTATTTATACCCAGCTGTGCCTTTGAAGGGGGGTTAGAAGCTTCTAGAGGTTTCCCTTTGCAGCACTCGGGTATTCTGCCACCCCTGCCATGGTTCCAGACTAACTATAGGGGGAATGCAGCCCTTTGTTTGTGTGCGGGACACAGGGGGTCATTCTGACCATGGCGGTAATTACCGCCATGGCGGAGGTCGGCGGTAGCACCGCCAACAGGCTGGCGGTGCACCGCTGGGCATTCTGACCGCGGCGGTTCAGCCGCGGCCAGAAACGGAAAGTCGGCGGTGTACCGCCGACTTTCCGCTGCCCGTCTGAATCCTCCATGGCGGCGGAGCGCGCTCCGCCGCCATGGGGATTCTGACACCCCCTACTGCCATCCTGTTCATGGCGGCTCTCCCGCCATGAACAGGATGGCGGTAGGGGGTGCCGCGGGGCCCCTGGGGGCCCCTGCCGTGCCCATGCCAATGGCACCCGCACCCGTCGCACCTTCCCACTCCGCCGGCTCAATTCTGAGCCGGCATCCTAGTGGGAAGGTTGATTTGCCCTGGGCTGGCGGGCGGTCTTTTGGCGGCCGCCCGCCAGCCCAGGGCAAATGTCAGAATCACCGCCGCGGTCTTTCGACCGCGGTGCGGTGTTCTGACGGCGGTACCTTGGCGGACGGCCTCCGCCGTCCGCCAAGGTCAGAATGACCCCACAGTCTGTTCAGGTATAAGTGGGGTTGTGCCCAGCTCCTCCTTCCTATCCTGTCACTGATGGCCCACCAAGGCACATCTAACCTTCCTATTGTGTGTGGCTGTCTAAGAGCAATATTCAAAGCCCAAGTGTCAGCTACACCCAGTTATGTGCACAGAGACAGGCTACAGACAATAAAGTGGATACAGCAGGAAATGCCAACTTTCTAAAAGTGTCATATTCAGAATTGCAATTTAAAATCTAGCTTCATCAGAAATTAGGATTTGAAATTGTGATTCGCAGACACCAAACATGAACAAGTTGTCTCTTTCCATTTGGAAATTACACTTAAAAATTGTAATAAGGTAACTCCTATGTTATCCATTGGGAGAGATAAGCCTTTCGGTAGTGAAAAATTAATTTGAGTTTTTCACTATGCAAAAGGCTGTACAAGGCCTACACTAGGAGTGAATTATATTTATTAAAAGTAGAAGGTTTTGATCTTGTAAAAGGTTCAGTTTGCCAGACCAAACTGGCAGTTTAAACTGCACACACAGGTTCTGCAATGGCCAGCCTGAGACATGTTTAACCTTTTTGCTGCTAGGCCTTACCCCTCTGCTAAGCCTTTTGTTGACTATTTAGGGTGGTTCACTCTTAGGCCCCCATAACATTTTGTCAACATAAGCTATCAATGCCAAATTTGTGTCCTTTTTTCAAACATTGTAGGGATTCTAAAGCTACACAGGGTTTGTGGTTTCCTCTGGAGGGAACCAAGAAATTTGCCAAAAAATAGCTACATTTTGTTGTTTGTGGGGAAAATGTAAAATAAAGTCCAGTAACAGACAGAGATTGTTTTATTTTCCTGCAAATGGCATCAATTAAAGGTTTGCTGTGCTAAAATCACTGTCTTCCCAGCTTTCAGTGACAGTCAGACTTGATTCAGAAAAAAAAAATTCTCACACAGTTTTGGCATTTTGCTGTGAGTTAGCCCATTTTCACTATATTTTGGAGTTTCAACCTCCTTCTAGTTTGAGGTGAAAAAGGGTCTGAAACCCATGGTGAATCCTTGAGAGCTATACATTTCTAAAACCTAGACACAATTCTGAATTTAGCAAGGGGTCATTTGTGTATATCTTTCAAGGTTTTGTTAAGGAAACCAAGTGTTTAAATAGACAAATATTGAAAATGAGTAGGAAAAAAATGGTATTTGTGACAATGTTTTCATTTGTCAATTTTCACCACAATAGCTGAATCAGAAAAGCTATATACCATTACATCTGCTAGACCCTTTTGGTTGTGGGCATATATAGGGTTTGCGAGTTGTCCAAGATCTCGAGGTACCCATATCCAATAACTGAGCTGCACCTTGCAATGGTTTTTCACTGTCTACCGGGTATTGAGCAAGTCATATGGTAAAATCAAAATTGTGAAAAGTAGGTATCAACAAAACCTATATATTTCCCAAATGGGCACAAGAAATTGAGGGCCATATTTATACTTTTACATGCAAAACTGCGTTAAGTATATTTATGGAATGGCGCTAGCCGGCGCTAATGCCCCATTAGCGTTCTTGTAAAGGACGCTAACTGGGTGGGGGAGGCATAGAGGAAACCAGAGTTTGTGTGACAAATGATAGCGCTACATTGTTTAGAGACAAAAAAATGCCTCTAATCAGTGTAATGCCATTTCCTGGTGCACAACCCCCATGGGCATGGCTCCTGTCTTGGTAAAGACAGGAGCTATGCCCAGGGGACGAATGTTCCCGGGGCATGGCCATTGGGGCCAGCACCATGCATGGGGCCCCAATCCAGGGCCCCTGAATTGGGAAAAAAAAGAAATATACTTACCAGGATGTACCTGGGATGGGTCCCCCATACTGTGATGTCCTTCTGGTGTGGGTGGGGGTGTCTCTGGGGCCCGGGAAGGGCACCTGTGGGTTCTTTCCATGGTCTCTGACCATGGAAAAAGGCCCACAGGTCCCCTAACCGCTGCCCATACCCAGGTGTTAAATAATGGCGCTAAGCAAGCTTAGCGTCAATATATAAGGCCCCCATCTCCCTGTGCTAGATTTTAGCACAGGGCATAAATATGGAGCTAAGGCCATATCGTTGTTTTCAGCACGGGAACGCCTACCTTGCATCTCATTGACGCAAGGTAGGTTTCCATGTCCAGAAAATGACGGAAATTCCATAACTTTGGTGCTAGATGTGTCTAGCGCCAAAGTATAAATATGGAGTAAGGTTTGCGCTGAATCATCGTTAAAAAAAATTGTATAAATATAGGCCTGAGTTTAGAAGCAGGGGTTATATGCACAACTCTCAGTTTGTGGGTTCTATGCTAGCATGTGAATTAGAGGGTATTTCTCAACATTACATCTTTCTTACACATTGTCTTACATTTGGAAGGTACAAATGTAGAGAAATACAATTGATAATAACACTTGATCTACTATTCTGTGTTTCTCTAAGTCTCTCAAGAAAAATGGTACCTCGCTTATGTGGTCAGGCCTAGTGCCCATGACAGGAGACCCCCAAAACACAGCATTAATACATCATATTTTACCAGGCAAAACTGAGCCATTTTTTGCAAAGTGGGTAGTTGTGGTTTTTGGGCTCTACCTTGGCTGGCACTTAGGGAAACCTTGCAAACCTGTACATTTTTTAAAAAGTAAACATCTAGGAGAATCCAGGATGGGGTGCCCTTGGCTCTCACCGGGTTGTTTTACCCAGAATCCCTTGCAAACTTCAAACTTTGACTAAAAAAAACAAATTTTCACACATTTCTGTGATGGAAAGTTCTGGAATCTACACAGAGCCACAAACTTCCTTCTACCCAGCATTTTTCTAAGTCTTCTGATGAAAATTGTACCTCACTGGGTGAGACGTTTTTTGCAAAGTGGGTAGCTGTGGTTTTTTGACCCTATCTCAGTCGATACCTAGCAAACCGAACAAACAGGTACATTTTTTAAAACTAGGCACCTAGGGGAATCAAGGGAGGGGTGACTTGCATAGATCCCATGATGGTTTTTTTACACACAATGCCCTGCAATCCTCAAACTTTGCCTGAAATGGCACATTTGCATTACAGTTCTGTGATGGAAACCTCTAGAATCCACAGGAACCCACAAAATTACTATCAGCCAGCATTGCGCCACTTGTGCCAATAAAAATCCTGGGCCTCTTGTGTGGCTGGGCCTAGTGCCAGTAACAGGAACATATCAACCAAGGACAATGGGAGCACTAGCGTGGGACTTCCTATTCACATTGGTTGCATCTGGTCCTGTCTCAGCACTAGGCCTAACCACACAGCACAGCATTTATATCAGCAGAAGTAAGGCAATGCTGGGTGGTAGACATTTTGTGGATTCCTGCGTGTTATTTAAGTTTCCTTCACAGAACTCTGAGGAAGAATGTGTGTTTATAGTCAATATTTGAGGTTGGAAGGGTATTGAGGGTAAGAAAATGGTGTACGATGGATGCACAGCACACTGCCCTGGACTCCCCCAGATGTCGAGTTTTCACTGTTTGGGTCAGGTAGGTTTTTCTACATGGCAGCCTATCCAAGCCCAACACATGCAGCTGTTCACTGTTGCAAGTGGGGTGATAATGGGAGTTAGCCAATCTCTCCTGGCCTGCTCTTTAAAAACAACACCCTGAAAAATTAGATATCCTTTTGCTTACCACGGGGATGAGAGACTTTAGTCCACAGGGGAGCAGGACTGTTTCCCCATTTTTGGCGGGTGGGGGCATGCCCATGCTGGGCAGCCTCCACCCCTAAAAAGAAATCATCCCTGGTGTCTAGTGGGCTTTCTGTCCCCCGGGGGACAGATGTGGCAATTGCCCCCATGCGTGCCCCAGGAGGCCAGAGAGACTGTTTCCTTTTTTTGGGGTGGGTGGGGGCATGGCCAAGCCCATTCTAGGCAGCCCCTGCTGATACAAAGAAAAAAGTAACCCCTGGTGTCTAGTCAACCTTGTTCCCCCCTTAGGGGGCAGATGGGGTAATTACCACCATCGGCCCCCTCCTCCCAGGGGCACAGAAAGACTGCTTCCCTTTTTGAGGGGGTAATGGCATGGCTATGCCCAAGCGGGGCAGCCCCCACTGCTATTTTCTTTTCTAAAGCAATCCCTGATGTCTAGTGGACTTTCTGCCCCCTTGGTGGGGGGTCAGATGGGGTAATTGCCCCAAGGTGCCCCTCTGGGAGGGCACAGAGACAATTTTATCTTTTTTAGGGGTAGGGTATGGCCCCATTGATACAAATATTAATTAAACAAAATCCCTGGTGCCTAGCAGGGTTTCTGTCTCCCTGGGGGGATGCCCCATCTGCCCCTCCCAGGGGAGCATAAAGACTGTTTCCCTTCTTTTGGGGGGGAGCATGGCCATGGGTAATTGTCCCCATCTAGACCCCCCGGGAGACAGAAACACAATGTTCACTTTTTTTAGGGGGTGAGGGCATGGTCATGTCCTTCCTGGCAGCCTCTATCCCTACAAATAAAAAAATCCCTGGTGTCTAATGGGCTTTATGCCCCCCCGCCCCTTGGGGTGCAGAAGGAGGTAATTGCCCACCTCTGCCCCAGGGGGCCAGAAAGACAGTTTCCTTTTTTAGGGGGGTGGGGTGGGGTGCATGGCCATGTCCATTCTGGCAGCCCCCACCCCTAAACATGGAAAAACAAATCCCTGGTGTCTAACTGGGGGGGGGGCAGATGGGTTAATTATCCTTATCTGCTCCCTCAGAAGGGCAGAAAGACTGTTTCCTTTTTTGGTGGTGTATGGCCATGCCAGACAGTCCTCACCTCTACCGAGGAAAAAATAGAGAGAGTAATCCCTAGTGGCTAGTGGTTTTCTGCCCCCGCCAGGGGTAGATGATCCTAAAAATAGGGCCTATTTGCTACCAGGGGGCAGAAAATGGCAAAAAAAAAACATATTGGTGAGCGACCCTTGCCCAAAGGGCAGCTCAATGAGATATATTTATTAAAATCCCTGATGTCTCGGGGTTTTCTGACCCCCTCCCCTCTAAATATAGGGCCAATCTGCCCCAGGGCAGGGCAGAAAACAGACAAGAAAATGCCCCCATTATAGGAAGTGCCAAAGGGGTTAAAGGGCTACTCAAGAGGGTGACACAGTCAGTGCTACTCAAGTGGGTGACACAATCAGCGCTTCAGGCCTACTAGTTGCTTTTAATTTACAGGCCTTGGGCACATGTAGTAGTATATTACTTGGGACCTCTAAGTAAATTAAATATGTCAATTTGGTATAAACCAATGTCACCATGTTTAGAGGAGAGAGCACAAGCACTTTAACACTGGATAGCCGTGGTACAGTGTGCAGGGTCCTAAGGCCAGTGAAAACGAGGCCAGTAACATAGGAGGGAGGCAAAACAATTCTGAGGAAGATCACCCTAAGTCTGACAGGTCTAACAGCATAGCATGAACACATATACATACACATATCAAAAAGAGCTTCTGAAAAGCCCCTTCCAGCCGTAGCCTCGTGTGGTTCATAGGTTCTAAGTGTTGTCGAGGATGTGAACTACTTCAATAAGTATTCCACACATATACTGTCATATTGTTTTATTTTTTTTATTTTCACTTTCATTTATTTTTCATAGGCAGGGCCCCAGTGCTCTGTCTACATTACTAGACAAGCACATCATCAGTCCAAGTCACTGCCTCTCCGGTGGTGTCCAACCATCGGCTTCCAGAGCTTGTTTTTATTTATTATTATTTTTCCTGAGGACTCAGCAGCTGCTAAGTGCTTTTCAGCTGTTTGTCTTTTTGTGCATATACGTAATTTGTTTAATTAATTATTTTATCCTTCTAAGTCAAATTTAAAGTGAAAGAAGCATGTCTGGGATGCTCTTCATTGCGTATGCCACCCAGCCTTTACTTAGAACACTTATATTATATATTATATTACTTATATCCCTAGACTTGGGTTGTGCGTCCTTGAACATGCTCTTGCCCTGAAGACAGCACATTGAATTGAAATACAGAGCAGCTGTAACCACTCCTTGTTTCAAAGTGCAGGTGGCAACCCACCAGTGCAGGAGGCAACTCACCAGGAAAAAACCTGTATAGCACATCACGCATGGACGCAGCACATCACGCATGGACCTGGGAATCTTGGCAAGCATGATATGGATACTCTCTCGGGTGATTAGTGCACTAAACAATTCAATATAACATAACGTAACATAATTGCAAGCTATTCAAGGCCCACAAGGAGACCTAGCACTCAGAGTCACCTAGATTGCATGGGAGATCCATCTGATTTTCAACAGCAGACCTCTGACTGTGCCCCAGCATTCGCTGCTCTACTCTGCCCCAGCCAGAGTGATCTCATCTGCATTGCAGAGCAGAAATCAAATTAATTTCCTTTCACAACTAGCACCTACCCTGCCATAGGCCTCCCAATGACAACCCTTCACCCGGTGTGTAGGGAAATAGGTCGATATTTCTCAAGCAGCATGGTGGCTCTTCCACAGCATTGGTAAGTATGAAGATATCAAGGTTTCAATTTGCTATTGTGTGGCATATCAAATGTTTTCAGTGGATGCACGAGTGATATTTCAATACATCAAAACAGATTGCCACAATGTCGCAAAAAGGCTAAGGCAGTCCTGTGCATGCAGTGAGATATATTTCAGAAATTAGCCATTTTGTTCAAAGTGATGGATTGGAAAAGAGCCTTAAAACAACACTCCTGAAACACTTGTGCAAAGTCACTAACATAATCTATTCCAAAATGGGCACCGTTTGGTGACATGTGTGGATATGCATTGTGACGTATGTGTACGCATGTACCGCTATTAATTGGAGGACAATATGCCTTTTTTGGTTTAGTTGCGAAATCTATTGTTAATATATATCTTAAAAGGGGCTTACATCTTGCCCCCTTGCTGTTCATTGGTTCCTGTGCTTGCCACTTACTTTTCCTCCATTTCTATTGGCTGTAGCATATTTCCTGCATTTACCAATGCTTGTTCCTCATGTGTTTTGTATCTTTCCGCATCTTTCTTTTGTGTTTTGCCTGCACAGCGCTTGCCCTGTGCTTGTTTTGTTTTTTGTAGCTCTAATGCGATTAAAAACAATAATACACTGGCAAAGTTTCAAATTCCCCAATGCTTCCCCTCCCTGTTATAACTGTGTATGGAAGTAAAAAAACTCAGCTCTTACACGTGAGAGCCGAGCTAGGACACTCTAATGTCACCCTCATGCTCCTCCTTGGATGGACCCTGGACGCAGGCGTTTCGCAGGAGCCCCTCTCCGGTTCCAGTCGTTAACCGGCTGCGGTGAGAGTTCAGAGCCCCTGATTTAAATAAAGATGACGCCAATCACCAGGTGTCCCGGCCTGTGGGGCAGATAGCCGTCTCACGCCTGTGCACCTCTGGCGTTAAGTTTGTCGATGAGCGCGCACAGTCATGCATACTAATGCGAAAGGCTTCAAATACTTGTGACAAAAGCGCTGAGGAGAAGGTGAAGTAAATCTGCTGACCCAGGCAGTCCAGGTTTGGACAATGATTTGAAACTGGGGTGAGCAGCAGGATTCCTGGCAGAACTAGGCAATAAGAAATGTTTGTGATGAATTAAGACAAGGTGCGAACACAGCACTTTCTGCACTGAAAGCATCTCTGGTGACTGGTCTGCTTCACAGAGCACACAAGAACTGTTTAAAAACAACTACATGCACTAAAATCACAGAGTAGATGCACATATACAGAGCAAATATATTAAGAATGAAAATGTTTTAAAGGTAAGCACTTTTAAACCCCTTCCTGCCCAGAATGCTAATTGCAACTAGCCAACAGGAAAGTTCACACCTTTTCATGTAAATCTCTCTGAAAAAAGGTTTCTACACTTTTGAAAACCTGAAGCAGTGTTTTGCTTGTTACTGTTGTCTCATACTTTGTTTTAACTGCATTACAGTAGGAAGGTGTCTCATGTTTGAGAAACAGGCAACTGTTCTAGTCTCATTTAACATTTCTTTTTTCCACCCCCAGGCTACTGAAACACAAATAATTGACCTTTCACCCTGAAAGCCCCTCGCCTCTCTTCCTGATTCAAACACTGTGATAGAAGTAAGATCAAAACTCCATTAAGGCAACAAGAAGCCACTGTTGTATGTTGCAAACACAAGAGTGCTCTAGAGTGCTTATTAACATTTAATTGTAGCCCTTTAGCGTGTGAAGGCTGAGCAGAAAAATGGGGCTCATCTAAGAGATTTCTTTGCGTAATTTTGTTTTGGCACTTTTAAACGCCTGCTCAGAGCAGGCGTTAAAAGGGGGCACGCCATTGGTTAAAAATGTTGATGCTATTGACCTCTACCCTGCGCCATGGTGTGCCGTATATTAGGTACGGTGCACAGGTGGTGGCAGTAGGGGGGGGCGCTAAGGAAAGTGATGCTGCACTGGGTGCAGCGCCACTCTCCTTAAATCTGCCCCTTAAAGTACTAAACATGCTTTGACACTCTTTCTGCAGTTATTTTACCTTCCTAAATGTGAAGGATGTGGGCACAAAATAATGAGATTATTAATAATCACATGGGCGAAACATGATGCATTTACCAATGCTTGTTTTATTTTAGTGTTCCGACGTATCTGACCACCGTTTTAGAACTCTAAAAGGCATCAGCAAAAAAAAGGGCACTCCGCGGTTAAGACTTGACCTATTGCAAATGCCAATGCTTGTTAATGAAATCCTGCTGTACATAGTTTACACCCAGGCTACCAACGCGCCAGTTTGATCATGAGCTGCATCATTGGGCTAATGAGTAGGATTTCGTGAAGAGCGCGCGCTCAGATCCGATCTCGAGCAGCGCGCATGCGCAGAAGTACTTCATGCATGATATGGCCTATGCAGCAAACCTGTGCACAGCAAGATGAGTCAGGGAAAGAGGCATGGCTTTCTTTTACAGAAAACATATGTCAAAACCCTTGTTCATTGTTGATACAAATGCAGAACGTTTTCTTCAAATGTGTGCAGGCAGATTTCTCATCAGAACATTCATGCTAAGATTCAGATAACAAACGCTTAATTATTCACGAATTAAGTCCATCGATAGAATACATAGAAATGAATTACACGCACAGCTCACCAGCCTTCGTTAATCAGCAGCTTGAGAACCAACAAATATATCGACGTTCCCCATCCAGCTCCGTGTCAGGGAATATTTATAAGGAGAAGGAGTGAATCCCGGCAGGCTGCCTGACCAGTCTGTAACCCTCGGAGAGATGTGCGCCAGGGATGGCACTCCTGTGTGTGCTGCGTTTAGCACTAGTGTGTAAAACTCACAGACCTTCTAGCAAGAGATGTGTCTATTAGCTATGTAAAGCCTCCCGTACAAGCCCCCTCGACCTAATTTAAGTTAGACATATTGAATGGAACTGAAAAAATGCACAAACACGCCCTGTGGATGCAGCCGAGCATTCTAGATATCAATATATGATTTGGGGATTAGAATTGTCAGTAGTAGGGACCCCCTCGTTCCAGTAGATTTGCCTTTAGTGTGCAATAATAAACTATAATATTTTAGTGCCGTTTGGCCCTCTAAGCGCTACCCTCATCTAACTTACTGACACACCATGGCATGTTCCCTGAGAAGTAGGTGGAGACACACCCTCACTGGAGCCATTAATTTCGCCCGGAATTGCCCCCTAAATTAAAGAGCCCATGCGTTAAACTCCTGAAATGAAGAACAACATGTCGGACTCAGGATTACCTGGTCCTTTTCTGCAGGTTTTCCCGCTTCTGGGGGGTGGGGGGGGGGCACACCGCTGCCATTTATCACCTGCTGAGAGCAGATTACAGTATTAAAGGACATCGGAGAGGACCGGGGTGGTCGCAGGTGGGGAGTTGGCAGGTAGACATTGTCTGTCCCCCCTTGCTATGGGGGGGTGCAGAACTAATCAGGATTTGGCCTCTGTCGGCGCCCCCTTCCCCTCTCCATCTGTGGTTTCACTATGTCCTGATCCTCTTTTGGAAACACCAGGTCAGGTCAGGGCCAGAAAGACTAAGGGCCAGATGTAGCAAAGGGTTTTACACATTCTGTGTCTATGGGAAAATGTGTTCGTACACATGGGCCTAAGCCACTTGAAGATGCCCAGAGCAGAAGCTGCCAGGAAGCCTGCTCCATGCAACTCATGATGTGAGCCTAACAACTATCAAACAAATGATGGTGCTGCAAAGGTAAGCAGGGGCGGGGTCCTCAATTTCTCCCGATTGTAAGGATCAGAAACTCGAGTTTGTGAAAAATGAATGATTCAGACTTGATCATTCTGGGACCAGAGACACTAGGCCTGTCTCTACTACAGCAGAGGCAGGAGCTGGGAGCAGTACAACCAGGGCAGCAGTTCTGGGGAGCACATAAAGGGCACCCCTGCCCACCTGTCACACACCCCTAAATTACCCTCCCACTGACACTTTCTGGGTCTCACCATGAAGTGGAAAAATAGCAGCGACCTTTCCCTAGAATCAGAGAATACTGCCTGGAGAAGGACCAGGCGCTACCAGGTCCACACTGTTATTCCCCATTCCGGTGAAAACCATCCTGTTTGCCAGAATGTGGTAAGGGGTACCAATCAGCATCGTTGATTCCAGCCTCCCGTATTCCGCCACCGAATTCCACAGTACTCAAAATGACAGTCTTAGCACCTACTGCCGATGTTCATGGGACCCGTAAAGTGGTGCATTAAAATTGCTCCAAGGGGAGTATCATTACAGTAATGTTACCCTGAGCATTCTTTTCAATTTTGAATATTCCTTGTTGAATGGAAAATGTTTGAACATTAAATGAACGCAAAAGACCACAGCACTCAAACACATACAAATTCAATAAGCACAGGTGTAAGCTAGTATGCAGTCAAACAGGCACAGCCAACATGTGTTTCGTCACATAAGTGACTTCATAAAGGCTATAATGGCAGTAAAAGGTAGGTATTTCACAAATGGCCAGTCTCAATGAAATCTGTCTTGAATAAATAGAATGCAATGCTGTTTTTTTTCATTCATGTAAATGTACCACGCTATATTTCAAAGGTGGTAATGTCCGAGGGTGAAAGGTAAGTAATCCTAGGCCCTCCGACGGTTTGGGGACCTTAGTAAATCCGATACGTAGGTATATGAGCTCTCTATTGTTTTGAACATTACCAGGTGCAAGCCTTACACACACAGAATGCATGACTGCGTGAATTTCATCCATTGCAAACATCATTTGTGTCCTATTTCGCAATTACGAGTAGCAACAAATGACGTATTAATTTTTAAAGAAGCCCATGTTAAGATTTGTTCCGACTGATACAACATTAATACTTTTTCCACCTTTTCCCGTTTGCTTTCGTTGTCATCTAAATTTTTTCTCCATTTGTTTAATTGTAATTATTTAACTCTTGTTTCCATGGTTTTAACCTCTCTTGGACATTAGAGTCTTTTGTCTTGGTTTTAATTACCTGCTTGGTTGATACATTCACTTCTGGCACTTTCATCAGTGCCAGCCTGAGCATGGAGCCCTGCTCTGAATACTGAATTGTTTTTACACCTTAGGCACAGCCCATATGAAGGCTTTTTCAACTCACTCGGCCCTCTCACTCGGTTCCACAAATGTCTTACATCAGTGGTTCCCAACCTGTGGTCTGGGGACCCCTGGGGATCCGCGAAGCCTGTCTAGGGGGTCCGGGACAGCTTAGAAAAGTAAATAAAATCAACAGATTAGGTTCCCAGCTTTCAGTACTGACTCAGTGGGGGGGTCCCCGGATTAAAATAAAGATTCACTGGGGTCTCTGGGTTCCAGTAATGATAAAGTGGGGGTCCACAGAAGTCAGAAGGTTGGGAACCACTGTCTTACATCCCTAGACTCTCTAATGAAGGAATACACAGTGCAGTTTCTTCCACGTTCTGTACCCATTGTGGAAAACCCGTGCCAGATGCAAGTAGACACAACTTAGGGCATCAATGAGTGTAAAAGGTGTGTTTTCAAATCTGCATCAACATAGACACTGCACTTTTTTTAAAATATGAGCCTAGGTTTCAGGCTCGGCCCGTCCTTTAGGGTGGAGGGGCCACCCCCCCACCTTTTGCCCCTCATGAAGAGTGTCTGTCAGGCTGCACAAAGGTCAGCCTGACAGACACTCTTCATTTTCACATACCTCTTCATTTTCAGCTCAGACAGCCAGGAGTGAGACATGCACGATTTGAGCAGACTCTTGGCTGCCTGAGCTGAACTTTGCTGGGCTGAGGAGGTCACAGCTCCTATGGGCGCGACCTCCTCGGCTCAGCAAAGGTGCCTCGAGGCCCTCCCCTGGGTGACGAGGAAAGCGTCACCCATTGAGTTTGACCTGGGCACTTCAGGTTTAAGCCTTGAGGCGCCCAGGGCGAGTGTCAATCAGTGACACCTTGTCACAGAGTGGGATGGGGTCAGAAGTCTCACTGACCCCATCCCACTCTGTGATGAGGCTGGGACTGCTGCCTTCCCTCATTGGCTGACCTAAGGTCAGCCAATGAGGGAAGGCTGCAGTCGCAACCCTCCTGGGACCTCGAGGCTGAAGGTAAGTGTGTGTGTGATGTTTTAAAATGAATGTTTGGTGCATGCGTGAATGTTTGAATGTTATGAGTGTTGTTAATGGATGTGTGTGCATGTGTGTGTGAAAGAATGAGTGTGTGTGATCTTTTAAAATGAATGTTTGGTGCATGCATGTTTGAATGTTATGAGTGTTGTTAATGGATGTGCATGCGTGTGTGAAAGAATGAGTGTGTGTGAACTTTTAAAATTAATGTATGGTGCGTGTGTGCATGTTTGAATGTTATGAGTGTTTTTAATGGATGTGCATGCGTGCGTATGTGCATGTCTGTGTGTGAAAGAATGAGCATGTGTGTGTGCTTCCCGCCCGTCCCTCTCCCTCTTAAAGCTGCCGGCCACCACTGCTAGGTTAATTTCCCTGGATACTCCCAACACTCTCCTGCATATGCCGTTTATGAAAAACTAAGTCTCCATTTTCAGCGGTGTTCTGTACATTCAGGAGTCTCTCATTCCTGTGTGCATTATGCAACCATTGCCCCTGCATCTAAACACACTGGGGAGGATTTGTCAAGGATGTGTACTAGTGCCCTAGTGGAAAGTCATAAAAATGACACAGGTGCAAAGTGTATGTACTTTCCGGTGCTGAACTTTCTATGCTTTGCAATGTCTTGTGTTACTTACCATCCATGAGTTGTTTCGTGAGTGGTACACAGCCATCCCCATGCATCCACCCACGGATTTTGATGCAAAGACCTATTTACTACCGTTTGCAGACAGGTCTTTTTGCAGAAACATTACATCTCATAGAGGCACGTGCAAAGAAGGAGACATATTTTTTTCTGTTCCAAACGTTTCAAACTTTGCATGTGTGGTATACTTTGCAGAACACATACAAAGTGGGACCAGTTTACATGTTAGTCTAAGCATAACATTTTGTTCTCATGTCACAATCTGGGGGATCCCCCAGACCTGCAGAGTTGCAAGGGTTGGATTACTAATTCCCTGGTGCAATGACTCAGTTCAATGCACCAATACAAATTAGAAATCCAGTTGGACTGCGACTAGTACACAACCCATTAAACAATAATGTCCAAGCGTGTTTTCTGGTCACAATTAAACCATATTTATGAGTTCAAGGAGAAAGTGGCACTCCAAACCTTCTTTTTTAAATGAATAACACACTCAAAATAGCACTAAGAAAGAGGAAATATATCTGAAAATCTTTATTTCCTAAACTTAAGTCTAGTGCATAAAATACGAACAGTAATAACCCCATAGAATGCAAAAAACAGTAGCAATTCATGGAATGGTCAGTGAAACCAATATGAGCAATACTAATATGGTTAGCAAGTTCCTACTATCCTAACACCCTAGAGCTACTTCTAAGTGTGATGCCAAATTGTAGCAGAGCAGCAAACGCAAGCCTATAAATCAAGGGCCATATTTATACTCCGTTTGCGCCGAAATTGCGTCGTTTTTTTTGACGCAATTTCGACGCAAAACTAACGCCAACTAACGCCATATTTATACTATGGCGTTAGAGGCGAATAGCGCCAAAGTTCCCGGAATGTGCGTCATTTTTTAGCGTGAACCCCTTCCTTGCGTTAATGATATGCAAGGGAGGCGTTCCCGTCTAAAAAATGACTCCCAGGCCTTTACGTGGTATTTATACTCCCGGGCAAAAGAGACGCCCGGGAGTTGGCGTGGCAAAAAACGGCGCATTTGCGCCACTTTTTAACGCCTGCTCAGGGCAGGCGTTAAGGGGCCTGTGGGCTCAAAATGAGCCCACAGGTGCCCTCCCATGCCCCCAGGGACCCCCCCCTGCCACCCTTGCCCACCCCAGGAGGACCCCCAAGGATGGAGGGACCCACCCCAGGGACATTCAGGTAAGTTCAGGTAAGTTTTTTTTTTTTTTTTTTTAATAATATTTTGTGGCATAGGGGGGCCTGATTTGTGCCCCCCTACATGCCACTATGCCCAATGACCATGCCCAGGGGACAGAAGTCCCCTGGGCATGGCCATTGGGCAAGGGGGCATGACTCCTATCTTTACAATGATAGGAGTCATGTTGATGGGGGATGGGCGTCGTTAAAAAATGGCGCAAGTCGGGTTAAGACGATTTTTTCGACGTAACCTGACTTGCCCCATTTTAAGACGCCCATGCGCCATTTTCCCCCTACGCCGGCGCTGTCTGGTCTACGTGGTTTTTTCCCACGCAAACCAGGCAGCGCCGGTCTGATTGCGCCGTCTAACGCCATTCCATAAATACGGCGCCCGCATGGCGCTTCAGAATGGCGTTAGACGGCGCAAAAGTTTTTGACGCTAAACTGCGTTAGCGCAGTTTAGCGTCAAAAAGTATAAATATGGGCCCAAGTTTCTTAAGATGGATCAGAAGCCTACCTTCTCTTGGTTGTAAATATTGTTTCAGCTATTCTCTATTCTTTAGTTATTCTCTATTGAAACCCTTGGCCAGTAATCAGCAGTGCAAGGCTCATCTCTACAAACTGGCATGACCTCTGTCTTGATTGTCCTAGCTCAAAGCCCCTACAATATAGGGGCCTCATACTTGTGTTTATAAAGTATCTGATTGAAGTCACTTATAAAATAAATGCAGTACTTGGATACACAAAGGCTTTGATGACCCTAAACAACAATGGCAATCAAATAATCATCTCTATTCATATGTTGATATTGTGAAGCCGCCCCCCAAATTTGAAATAGAGGTATAGCAGCTCCTTTAGCAAGCATCCATATTATAATGGCCACTTTCATAAAAAAAACAATAAAACATGTCAGCCTAGATAGTAGGAAAACATAATACTAACATTTCTATGCATGTTTAAACCTTCACACTTTCTAAAAGAATCTGCAAGCAGACTCAGAATAAAAATAGAAAAGGAACTGTCACTTTTCACAACATTGGAAGGGTGATATTTCAATACAAGCCTGTGCTAGACATCGCACACACCCCTGCACTATTGTGCAATAATATGTGCATTGCTCTAGACACCTTGGTTGTGCTTCAGCTCTTGGGAAGAGAGTAATAGGATAAGGCTAAGTGATGCTGTGCTTCACTATTTTTAGCAAAATTGCCCTTTATGACTATATCCACATGTAAGTCACAAACAGCTGGGCAATGAATGTTTATTGATACATTAAATACACTTTCAAGAGGAGAAATATATCATATCAGGAAAATAGTCTATTGGAAAAAACAATGCAAACAGACACTACTAATATTCCTTTTTTCACTTGCAAAAAAGAGACATAAGACAAATGCAAAGACACAAAGGGGATCATTAAGATTTTGGCTGATGGAAAAGGCTGCCTGCCAAGCTCCTGCGGTCAAGTTGCTGTCAGTGTGGCCGCCTTCCCCCGGGTCCTGCGGGTCCCGGGCGGGAACACTGGCCCAGCAGGGAACAGCCCACAACATTGACAATTATGAGCCAGTGGCAATGTTCCGATGTGTAGGGTGCAACAGCACCTGTCACACTTTTCACTGTCTGCAATGCAATGCAGGATCGCCCTGCACCCCGTCTCCGCCAGCTTTCACATGCTGGTGCAACCACCATGTAAAAGCTCCGGAGAGGGGGGTCGGAATCCCTATGGCAGCGCTGCATGCATCGCTGCCCCTTGCGGATTAGGACTGCCAGCACCGCCAGCCCCTCCAGTGGAGGGAAACTGGCGGTGCTGGTGGTCCGACCGTGGCCCAACCACCATGGTAATAATGTGGCGGTCTGACCACCGCCAAAGCAGTCGGACAACGCTTTGACGGCAGTCAGACAGACACTGTGGTCCTGGCAGTCTGAAGACCGCCAGGGTCATAATTAGGGCCAAAGTATCATGAACAGCCACATCAAACTACTGTTTCACTCAAATTGTTTATCGCACCAAATAGTTGGCATGAGTAAAAGAATAAATCTGCTTTGTTTCCAGTAGCACCAAGTCAATGTTAGTGTATGAAAATGGCAAAAAAAAGTATGGAAACAGCACAAACACCCCTAGGGCTTCAAGTAATGTGTCGGAAGGTGGGTCATAAGTTGTGTGGCCTGCACAAGTAATGGGTCCACACACGACCACCACTGGGAACCAAACACACCATTGTAGAGCTTGATTCTCATTTGGTAGCATTACAGAGCAGTCCAAGGCTTACTCAATGGAGGTGGTGTGGGCTAGTAATCCCCATTCATGAGCACACAACCATGGCACTCAATAAATGATTTTCCAGTCTGTGCTTTTTCTTTTGATAAAGTAAAAGTACATTTATTACACACACACTACTCAATACTATGCAACAATTTACAAATATACACAAATTGATGGAGTTACCCTTGGATGACATTGTGTAATCTCTCATGTCTCCCCCTAGGGGAAATATAATCCAACAACCCACATGACAAAACAACTACTGGTATCTCAATGCAACATTTGCCTGTAATGTTGAGTGAGAGCTCCAAAATCTGACAAATAAGCACATTTACTGTACAAGAGAGTGGGTTTCAGTCTCATTACACAAATCAGCATTACAAGAAACACATAGAGACATGTCTGAATACTTTAAACAGTAAAGATTGCTTTTAGATTACTGTTAGAGTGCCCTGGTGTAACATCATACACTTGATTAATATGGTGTTACACTACCCTCCAACCCTAGATGACACAGTCACACCATCCAAAAACAAAAGTTCCAAGATGCTGGTGCTATACATTTGGATGTAACTCTTGGGGGATTATATTTCCTTTGTCCCACCCAACCTAGGGTGGGGACATAAATGTTGCATTGGGGGGATGATGCAGATTTCCAGCAGCTCCCCCTGGCCATGGCCTCTTGGTTGGTGGTGACCCCATCTTCCTAGGGCCACCACGAGCGGAGCACCAATTCGGGAAGACTTGGCCCTCACAATGTCTTATGGGATATATGTATATGTAATGAGCAGCTCTCCGCTGTGCCAGGAGAGCCACACTGCTTCATTTCAAGCAGCCTTGGGCCGCCCCATTCCTCTTCATTTGGGGGTGGGGGGGTGCAGTCCCACCCGGGCACCCTCGAATACTGGGATCATTGGAGGGCAGCGCGGGGAGCCTACCCCCATCTGCCCTTATTTTTGGGGGGTGTCCGGTCCCTCCCAGACTACCCGTCCTGCGGCCTCCTTGGTGGAAGGCAGCTTGGGCAGCCCACCCCCGGCTGGTCTCATGGTTTGGGTGTGTCTGGTCCCACCCGAACACCCCCTTCAGGTGAGTGGTGTTGTGGAGCGCCTCAGGCAGCCCACCCCTGGACGCTCCTGCCAGCACCCTGCATGCCCAGCACCTCCAGGTGGGTCGCAGGAGCTGACCCTTCACTGGGTATCTGCCCGCTCCTGTGCTGCTGCTGCGGCCTCAGGCCACATGGGGGAGTGCAATGCAATGGCCCTCCTCTCCTGCCTCAACAGGGACCCAGGATTGGGTCCAAGGCCCCCTTGCCACTCCGTGGAATGCGATGGCCCTCTAACTCTTCATGAGGCCCTAGGAAGGGGTTCGGGCCCCTCTGGCCATATTCATGGGGGGTGTGACGGAGTTCCCCAAACTTTTCTTCTTGGTGGAGCCCTGGGATGGGGTCTGGGGCCCCCTTCTGGCATTTTCACATGGAGCGCAATGGCACTCCCGTATTCCTCTTCAGTAGGGCCACTGGGATGAGGTCAGGGGCCCCCTAAGTTTCTGTTCACGGGGGTTGCAACAGTGGCCCACGGCTTTACTTCTTTTGGGGGCAGCCCCCAGACCCTGGCCCACCCAGGGGGCATCGAACAGAGCAGCGGCAGAGCCCCACGTGCTTCGCTGCTCGCTCAGAAGTAGGTCAAAGGTCACATACCTTCTCCTTTGAATATTTTGGGCCCCCAAGGGCTGATTTGGATGGTTCTGGTGTTGTTTTGCTCCGGGTGACAAGCCCTTGCCACCAGGAGCACTCCCCTTAGGCCTCCAGGCCTAGAAGGGTCCCAGATAATAGGGAGCCAATCCCACTGACTCCCTGCACCAGCCTTTCCTCTGGGTGCCCTCGCTTCCTTCTATGCAGTGCAAACTCCTTGTGCCAGCCCAGTCTTTCTCCCAACTAAGCCTCAGGGGGAGTAAGAGGGGCAGCTTACCTGGCCCTGGCCAGTGCCTGGCTGGGCGTGAACTTCTTCAGGGGCAGAGTTCCTGCCCCAGGGGACAGCCAGGGGTGTTCTTCCTTCCAGTTGGTATGATGCCTGTCTGCAGTCTCAGTGTCCAGCAGTGAAGCACAGCAAAGAGAAAGCAAGCTCTCCCCTCTGCAGGACCTTTTAAGTTGGGGCGGAAGTGTCCAGCAGAGTGGCAAATCTGGCCGATCCAGATGTACCACATCACTTCCTTGCCCCTGTCCCCTCCTTCCTGCACAGTCTTCTGGGATAGCTCAAAATGGCATCATCCAGGAGCTTGGGCCACATGTGCTCTGAAACTCAGCCCCTCCTCCCTGACATTCCTTTCAGGGCTTCTCCGCCCATTTCCTGGCAGGGGCTGACAGCTGGCTGATTGATGCCAGGCCCTGTTCAGGCAGCTGGATAGAACAGTAATTGACCCTAATCCTGAGTTAGGCCAAAGGAAGATGACATTCCTGGATGACCCATAAGTTGTGCAACTATGCTTTTGTAACCTACTGCATCATTCTTTTCATACAGGTTAGAGTGTACATTGGTGTGACTCCGGTCTCTGCGATCCCTAGGGGACCTGAGTTATGCCCTAGTCCACTCTTTCCAATAGACATTGAATGGAGTGTCCCAACAGTGAAAGGACAGTAAGCACACTGATGTTGACATGTACTGGGGTGTCCCTACAGTAAATATACAGTAAGCGCACTGACTATCCCTCCTCTGTGTACACCCATCTCATGAGGTCTATTCCAGGTCACCACCCACTCTGCATAGTTCCTTTTGCTCCAGGCTCCCTAAGCGCAGTTCTTGGGCTGCACACGCCAGGAACCCTCCCCCCACAGCCCTTACATGGGTGCACACATGTGTGCACACATGATCACACTCCTACTATGGCTGCACCACACCAGCCTTTTCTTAGCAAATGTGGCACCAGTGGTCACACACACAGTCCATTTTACCATGAGTTTACTGTGTGGGAGTCCCTGACTAGGAGGCTTCCTCACAGTAAAAGGTCAAAAACCAGGTGGCCAAAAAGTGAAAAATGAGGGCAGACCAGATGGTCAGAACCATCCTCTCACATAATGGCAATTTTCCTAACATTACAATGCCAGGCTCAAACAAGTGACAAATGGAAAATCAGCTGATTTTCCTAAGGGTCATACTCAGAACATCCATGAAATTACTTAGTTATGGCTGGTTTTCTGCACTTTGAAATTTACACTTAAGTGTGTCTCTAGAATACATTTCTCATTCATGACTCCGCTCACTCAGTTGTATGTCTGAAAATTGAGTACAAAAATGTTGAGTTTCAAAAATATTAAGTCAAGAACATTGACAACCTGAATTTTGTAAATGTTGTCACATTTTTAAGAGTATAGATTCACTATTTAACTCCACCGCTATGTACCTTCATATAGTTTCCTTCATGATGTTCTTTTAGTTAATTGTCTAAGTCACAATATTTTTGCAAGTCTAAACTCTAAACTCTCAGTGCTAAAAGTAAACTCTAAGCAATGAGAATGTCACAAGAAGTCTTTTGTGCTTCAGCAGCTCTGATGACACCATTGGTATGTAATACGTTTGATTTTCATATCTGGAGGACAAAAAGTTAGTTACAGAAATTCATGATGAAAGGTAGTTTGGACTTACCCCTTAAGAGAATTAACAACATGTTTAATGAGCTCTTTCAATATCATCCAGCACCTTACTTAATTCAAATTTCCTTTTAATATGAGTTTGATTTTGAATCTACTTCACAGCTGTCACTGAGATAATGAAAACAGACTCTTTATAAAATCTCTGCAAGAAATCAGTGTCCTCCATGGAAGAAAAGGAGACACCGTGAAGTGGACGAAGTGAAACATGGGGATGCAGACTACTTTTCTGTGTTATGGAGCTAGAACATCCAACAGATATGAGGCTGAAGAGGTGCAATGGCAATTCACCGACAAACTACAAAGTAATATATCCACATCCACTTATTTGCCACCTCATATGGGCACATATTTACAACCTCTACTGTATTCTCAAATTTGTTAGATGTATACAGCAGAAAACCTCCACTACTCAAAGGTTTCCAGGAAAAACCTGGGAAAGGTTTTGAGGCTCATATTGTCTGTAGCAAAAATATAAGTTTCCTTTTTCTCATTGATAACGTCTGTCCTGGAGAGTGATCTTTCATGAGTCATTGCATGGAGCCGCGTCTGGTGCTCCGATCATGTTCCGCGGCTGAGGAACCCCAATGTGCAGTGGAGGAAGCAGCATTTTACTGCAATGGACGCACTGACACTTGTAGTTCCGCTACTCGAGCTGTGTTTTGGGCAGCGAGACGGCCCCAATGGATGCGGATCCACGTCTCTCAGCATGAAGTAAAAATTCATTAACAAGATATGAGGGAGAGGCGGGGTGACTTCTGAAGGACGAGGCAAGACCAAGCCTTTCTCCCCCACCCTCCCAAAAGAAGCATAGAAATTTGCATTGATGAGGCACATCAGGCACCGCGGGGGCTTACAGTGGAATACCCCCCTCTACTGGCTAATAAAGGGGCCACCAGTAATAGATAGGTTTCTCTGCCCCCGAATATCAACTATATTTAAACAGAGCTCCAAGCAGTGTATAGAGGGGTGCAAGTTATAGTGAGCTCACTGAACTATAGTTGGCAAATGTTAGTTTTTTTTGTTTTTAAAAGATATACTGTGTGTGACTTTGTCACCTAACTATAAAGTCACTCTAACCTTTGTTTTTCAGTGAATTTTCCATGTGAGTTTAAAAGGTATTTACAAACCAAACCATAACACCACCTTAACCTATTTTGTATTTGCGTTTATGTTTTTACATATATATCAAGGGTTTTTTCCTATGCAAAATATACCATCTGTTTAATACATGGTTTGTTCAGTGTATTTCAGTTATTTTTTTAACATGTTAAGGTCTTTTTCTATACTTAACTATAACAGCATTTTAACTTTTGTGTTTTCAACAAATATCTGCTTAGCATAGTCTTCACCTGTGCAGAGCCGGGAGATTAGCAGCAAGGGTTGGTGTTCAGCTGTGTCCTATAGTCAACTCCCCCATAGGTGGCTAATTGACTCATACAGATAGTTTTTCAAGGCAACTAGCCCCTGTTTACATACAATATGTGATTGTGTGTAGAAGAGAGCGGATACTAATTTTTGTCTTTTTTCTGTAGTTTTTCCAATTTTTAGTTTTTCACATTTTTTACAGATTACACTTACTGCTTTTGTACTTCTTGTATATGAATAAAAATGTATTCTGTTTTTTACATATTGTATTTACTTTTTTCTGTTTATGATACTGTTTTAGTATTTTTAACCTACTTTCATAATTCTTTACATTTTTTCACAATCTTTCTTTTCTATTTGGACATGCTGTTCCGTGGCTCTTGTTTACATTTAATTATTATCTTCACCACAGATTACAACTTTTTTGTACTATATGCCAAAATGTTGCATGGGGTCACCATTTTCTTGCTCTTCTTGTTCCAGCGCATTCTGAGGAACAGTGGGTTCTCTTTCTATTGCTCGCTTCTCCATCTGCATGCGCTTTTCAGTTTGGGTGCATAGCCCTCAGGTACTTCCACATTCCAGTGGTTCCCCTTGATTACTTATCATCCTTCCCTTTATGCAGCACCTTTGGGCTCAAAGTGTATGTAGCCTCCTATGTGCTTATTTTTTTTTCACCAGCTGGAAGCTTGAAAAACACTGATGTCATGATCCTCAGATGGTGTAACCTGCATAAGCCTGATAAATGATGCATTCAGTGTTTTCTAGTCTCCACTTTTGTCTGGGCTATGATAGCTTCAGATTGTATTTATGCAAATTGTCTCTGTTAAACACCAATCCAGTAATAGATGTACCAAAATCATTTTATTTTTTTTCTAAAGGGTATGGGTTTTTGTTGAGTAGCCAATATATTTTTTTTAGGTTCCATAAGATACAGCAATACCCCTGCAGGACCCACAGAGCCAATAAGAGGGTCCCGCAAAAATCCCATGTGAGTTTTACTTTCTGTACTGAGTCCCATGGGAGCACCCTCTTATTGTTAGGGAATGGCAGTTCACATTATTAACACCCTGCCATTGTTTGATGTCTTTCCTGTGCTTTTGTGAAAATATTTTTGTGTTCCAACCAAAAACAAAAATGGTGTCGGGGGACCCTGAATTCTACTGAGGCAATCAAGAGGAGCAGCAGGATAACCCATGAATCCCCTCCTAATCAGTCATGTGGGATGTTCTTACTATACCACCCACTTTAAAGAAAGTCTCTTCAAAGGTGGTGATGTACACCCTCCATGACAAGCACTTTCCCAGAGTTACTGGGAAGAACTGTGTTTTATGGTTACTCTGGAACGTTCAAGCACTTGAAGGCATGGCACACCAGGCAGTTGGATGCTGCAAAGAGGAAGAAGCAGGAGGATGAAGGAGCCTCAACATCAAGTGCTCCATTGCTCCAGTTCCCAGTGTGCAAGCAGGTGACATTGCTACTCCCCATGCAGCAGAGGAGAAAACTACCGGAGTGAGGTACCAGCTGTTAACTGCACATGTGCAGGTTTGCAGAAGAACTTTGTTTTTTCTTTTCTTCGTTGGATCCAAATTTTGAGTTTGTTGTACCTTTTATCATTTTTTTGACAGATCCCTCAATAATTTACAAAAAATAAATAAAAAAACTTGATTAAAAAATCAAAAAAGGGGTACTTCTTAGAACCACCTTTCATGGTTAAAAGGTAGCAAATACATGTGCTTTGTTTGTCATGTCAGTCTAGTAATGTTAATGTATCCGTACATTCAATCAGAGAAGACTGCAGTGACCACTAAAGCAACACTCTACAGATGTAGGTCTAAGCTAAAGGGAAACAATTATGACAAGGGATTGAAATTCAATAACCTGCTACAGCAAAATGTAAATGTATAAGAATATTCTGCTCTATGATGTCCTTTTATGTCCTTAAAGCCCAAGGTAGCTGACGATAAGGGACATTTAAGTCCCACTCCAGAGTAATTGGCTTGTAACAAGGAAGTGTATCTTTAATATCTGCAATAGCCCATTGGCCATGTGCAACATGGAGTTGGGAAAACAGCACGGCTAGTGGCCAGGTCCTGCATCCAAAACTGCAGACAGCTAACTCCCTGATGCGCATGTCCTTTGACTGTGTGGGGTTGAACAGATATCCTCACCCCTAGACAAGGACCTTGAGCCCATTCCCTCAGGACAGCCAACCCCCAGCTGCATATGACCTTTGGCTGTAAGCTGCATGGGGTAGGCCACAATGCCTGGCCGTGGGCCAGCTCCCACCCTCAACTTCCTCATGGGTGGTCAGTCATTTTGCAGGAGGCCAAACCCCAGCTTGGCTTGGCCTTCAGCCATGCACAGTGAACCCTGCATCCAGGGTCTACATCCAACCCCCTGCAGGCAGCCAAATTCCCTCTGCCAACGCCTGGTGGACCTCCCCTGCATATTTTTCAAATGTATTTATTTTGAACAATTTTATGATACTGCCATGGTACTGCAACCAAATGTCACTTCCATGATAAAGCTGGTATTTGCAAGTTTCAGCAAGTGAAGTTTGCATGGTTTCATGGCACAGCTCCCATGACATTACCATGATATCTCTTGGGAGGCTGTACTGCTTCTTGTGGTACAGAGGTTCCCACACCCCAGTTACCCTTTTCAGCCTAGGGGGAGCTAATGGGCTGCCCCAGAAGAGCCAGGTGGTTACGGTATCCCTACCCGGTCCCTATATTTTTTTTTTAATGTAACTTAAGAACACACGATCTAAGTCCCTATGTACTGTAATGCGGCCACAACATTTTTGTTAAAGTTGTGGCCAGACAGTCAGATCTCTCTGCCCACAGGAGTGATACCAGTCTCCCAGGAAGGAGATGACTGATGGGAGAAAAAGCTACCCTGGCTTATCAAATTGCTGTATTTTCTTAATTTAACCCTTTCAAGCTTACCCAAGCACCTCTTAAAGGCAAGTTTGTTGAAAAAGGCAGAACAGATTTACACCACTTCTTTGAGAAAGTTTCATAAAGAGTTGTTAAACAGTGCCAAAGTTGTTAGGGGAACAAAAATGCTCTTCTTCTGGATATTGTGGCCTAACTATACCTACACAGTGACTACTGTTACAGTTGTAGCATTTTTGCTTTTAAAAGTTTAGCACTGTTGAGAAACCTGTATGTAACTTAAAAAAAATGGTTATCCACTTTGGCTGCTTCATGAAATGTTTCATACTGACCCATGTAGTGAGGGCAAAGACATGGTCCTTGCATCCTACAAATTAATTAAACTCATTTAATGGGCAGGGACACATGCCCTAACCCCTGCATGGGGGACCCACGAGCCCTGCATGTGACAGGGCTCGTGGGTCCCCCATTGACTGGCTAGCCATGACATTGAAATTATGTTGTGGCAACAATTACATGACTAGGGGACATGATCTCCAATGCATTGTAATCAATACCTGTTTTTGAGGGTCACAAAAAAGCAACACATATGTAAGATGACAATAGATTGAGCCACACAGGATATCATTTGTTGTGGTATCTATGGATGGGTGGAATTGCCAGAGTTTGATTCAGTGGATTTCTGTGGACTTACATAAAACGTCTGTGAGATTAAGTGAAATTCTGCAATGGGGCAGAGTGGGAATTTGGCACTATTTTCTTAGCGCACAATGCACACATGCAGCCAAAAAGTGATGCGAGGATTAATGTTAGCACATCCAAATACCAAATGCACTGCAATGCATACCCTATCATTACCCCAGCACACTCTGCATTTATTATGAACTGCTGTGCAGTGGTTTCCAAACAGGGCCACAAGGGAGCGTTGTCCATATATTTGTAAAACCACTGCAGATTAAAGTTTAATTTACAGTGTTTTTTTATAGGGGGACTCCTCCTTTTCCACACCCTGTTTAGAAATCACAACAGTGTATACCCCTCGGCGCGCTTCCATACTCTGCAGTAATCACTGCAAAGCTTGTAAGAGCACTGAGGGGTATACAATGAAGTGTAGTCAGTGGTTTCTAAATATAGCTAGAAGGACCACTACAGATTAAACTTTAAACTGCAGTGAATATTTAAAAATACAGAGACTGCTCCCACTGCCAGCCCTGTTTAGAAACCAACCACTGTATATTAATTCTGCCAGCAAAACTCTTGTAACACAGAATTACCAAACTCCTCTACATCTGCTGCTGGAATGATAAATTCTGCCAAGGTCTAGTAGGCTATAATACGAAATGTAGGAACTAATGTGTGCTACAAGGTGATTTTACCCTCTGAAAAATGCTGATCCTCAGCTGGGATTTTACAAACCATGTTTGAGAGAATTTGTTTGGCCTCATTAATTTGTCACTGAGGGTACAGAAGGTGCTCCAGAAGCTAAAGTGAGAACACATGTGGGTATGAAGTCTGATATTCTGAGTAAAACATGTACTTCCAACAGAAGTCTGCCAGTTAACTCCTTAGTAATCAACTGCAGTTTCACTACAGCTTTCCAATGAAATTAATACATCAATAAGGGATTTGTAAAGCACGGCTACTCACCTGTGAGGGTCTCAAGGTGCTGGAGGAGGTGGGGGGGGTGCTGAGGATCAGTTGAAGATCCAGGTCTTGAGGTCCTTCCTGAACTGTGACAGGGTGGGGGATTGTCTGAGGTGGATGGGGAGGGTGTTCCAGTTCTTGGCGGTGATGTGGGAGAAGGATCATCCTCTGGCTGTGGTTTTCCGGATGCAGGGGACTTTGGTGAGGGCCTGATCGGCAGAGTGGAGTTGTCTGGTGGGAGTGTAGAAGGACGGTCTGTGGTTGAGGTAGGCTGGTGTAGTGCTTTCCTCTTATTTAGTTTCTAAGCACTAACATAACACAACAGAAATGCACTTCTGAGGTCAAAGAAGACTTTTATTGTTGTTATATGAATGACGAATTAGTAGCTTTCCAGTCCGCGTTAATCAAACAAAATATATCAGTTTGCAATATACACAGCAGGTTATATTTATAAGATATTGAATGCAAAGCAAAACAAATACTTCACCGTGTAGGAACTATTTACAGCTACATCTTTCTAAGGTCTGCAAGCTGATGACCCCTGTCAGCCGCGAGAAAGAGTTTCATCTACCCACACGGGATGCTGGCAGCTGGCGCCAAGCTCCAGCACGAGGTCCGGCAGATTCGAATCTGACTCTCTGCAGCCTGTTACATTCGTTACAAAGGTGTGCCCCCTCCTCTCAGACCTGGGAAACTGAGCAAGCCTTTTGGAGACTGGCCAGGTCTCCAAGACTACTCCTGTTCCCAAGCTCAAGCGAGGAAAAACAACGCCCATGTACCCTCTCTTATCAGGTCTAGTCTACTGTGAGAGCAAAACATCTTGGTTCATCTGGTGCAAAAACACAGCTTGGAAAAATACAGCTTGGATTCTCAACTGCAATGTCTAACTCCACGTTAAAGGCAATGGGCAGCTAACCTAAATATCAAATGCAATGTCATGTTAAAGGCAATAGGCAGCTAACCTAAATATCAAATGCAATGTCTAGTGTCATGTCAAAGCCAATAGGCATCTAAGCTGAATACAAAATGCAATGTATAATATCATGTCAAAGCCCATAGGCAGCTGAGCTGAATACAAGATGTAATATATGATATCATGTCAAAGCCAATAGGCAGCTGAGCTGAATATAAAATGTAATATATGATATCATGTCAAAGCCAATAGGCAGCGGAGCTGAATACAAAATGTAATGTATAATATCATGTCAAAGCCAATAGGCAGCGGAGCTGAATACAAAATGCAATATATAATATCATGTCAAAGCCCATAGGCAGCTGAGCTAAATATAAAATGCAATATATAATATCATGTCAAAGCCAATAGGCAGAATATCTAATAGCATGTCAAAGTCAATAGGCAGCTAAACTGAATACATCATGTCAAAGCCAATAGGAATGCAATGTCAAAGCCAATAGGCGGCTAGACTGGATACAGCATGTCAAAGCCAATAGGCAGAATACAGAATGTAATGACTAATGCAATGTCAAAGCCCATAGGCGGCTAAACTGAATACAGAAAGTAATGGCTAATGCCATGTCAAAGCCAATAGGCGGCTCAACTGAACAAAACATACCATGTGCTACTGGTGAACATTGAGCAACTAATATGCGCAGTGGTGAAACACAAAGTCATTGGTCAAAACAAAACTTATCAAATAGCAGGACATTCCGCCCTTTGACCAATTAATTTTTGTTTCACATATCTCATATTTCAAACAAACAAAAAAAAAAACATCAGCACAAAAAAAACATTATGATCAAAGCAATCCCTGTAAAGCAATAGAAGTGAATTAACACATTGATTTCATAACCTTTCACATCAGATACATCTACATAGAAAAGACTGAGCAATTTTTATACTCTGAATGAGTCTCTAATTCAACAGTGTTAGCAATTTGATGTGGCATGAGTTCTGCTCATGTAAAGGTGCACGGTCCACCTGAAAGGTTTGCTGGAAGATAAGCAAAAGTCAGAGTTCCATACGAGAGGGAAAAAAAAAAAAAAACACAGCAAACAAGTTGAACTTGAAGTGAAGGCGCAGTTTGCGCAAAATGGATCCATGGTGCTGGCACTTTACTCAGCCAGGTTCAGGTTGGGGATTCGGTCCCTTCCCCGACCCCACACGCACACACCGGAAGGGGGACCACACAGCACACTCAGGGACAGTGGCGAAACGTGGTCGGATCTGCAAAAGAAACAAGTATGACTTTTCTTGCAAATAACATTTTTCATTTAAACTGCACCCTTCCTCTTCCTTTCCCTGTTTTATAATCAGCAGGATGTTTTTGGGGCCCTTTGTTGTATTTTCTGCAGGTTCTGGAGGGTCACTTGGGGCTTCAGCCCACACATCAGCACTGAGGTTTTTATCTGCTGCGCCACAGCTTCCCTTTTCTTGCACTGTCAGAAGGGCTGGGGCAGACTCATTCTTTACCAAACCTCCATTCACTGCACTTTTGTCAATTTGGGCCATTCTGTCTCCAATTTGTGTGAATGAATCAGATTCTTTTCTAGGTATCAGCATAATTTCGATTTTTCCTTGGTAATTTGCAGCAATCACTCTCCCTAAAACCTGATCAATTTGCCATTTCTGTCCTGGTAACTTTCCTCTCCCCAACTGCTCTGTGACTGCTTGCATGACAGATTGCTTTTGTGCGTGCTGCACAGTTTTTATCAAAACTAGGGGAATGTGCATCTCTTTCATCTCTGCCCACCTGTAAGTGGCTTTTTCTCTCAGCTGTTCACATTTCTGGGGCACCCACTTAGCCATCCCCACCAAGGCAGAATTCTGGGTGAACACTTCTCTCTCTGAATTTTTCTCATTAACATCTGCAAGGTAATTGAACCAGTTAGGTACAAGCCATGTGGCTAAAACATTATCAAAGAACCAAAAATCAGCATAAAAATTACACATCTCACGTAGCTCTTGCTTTAAAATCTGACACACATTATACAACGCTGTTCCTTCTACTGTGCCAGAAAACAACATTTCAGTCAATGAATCATTAGTAAAACAAACATGCTTTTTATCTTCAGTAGACACGAATTCAAATGGTGCACACAACTTCATTGATAACTCTTTTACCTGTGGTACTCTAGCCCTGTCTTGCAAGTACCAGATCCATTGTATGATTCTAGCTAGGGGCACTATTTTCTTTCCTTGTTCTTGAATTACATGTACATCAGTTTTTCCTTCTTGCACTGCGCAGAAACCTGAAGTCTGCATTATTTAATTTGCCAAATCACAAGCGCGCAGCTGCATATTATTTTTCACAGTGACCATATACAAAAGTGTTAGGATTTCTCTCAAATGAAGGCTATTCTTTTTCCAAAAATCAAACAAGCTAATGAAACTCGGTTTTACTTGTGCATTTTGCAACGGTAACTCGTAAATCACATTCTGGTCTCTCTCGTGGTGTTATCAGTTAAGGAATGCATTTTGTCTGCCAAAAACCCTGGCTCACACGAAAACTCAAAGCAGCTCGGAGCTGTCTTAACCCCCTCATTACTGGAATGGGACAAGAAAGATTCTTCAAAAACAGGCTTTTTATAACTTTCAGTCGGGCTAATTTGCTCACGTAAATTCCTATTTTCATGTTCCAACTTCCTACATTTCTCCTGCATTTCTCTGTAAGCAGATAAAGGTATCCAGACCTTTCTGTCATCATTACTTCCAAAACACACTTTTTCTACATATGTCATTTTAGCTACACATGCATTTTCTTCTGTAATTCCCCAAACAGAAAACAATTCACAGTTTTTCTTAGCACCATCAGGCAGTTCATCAACACATGTATTCTCAGACATGGTCTGCCGTGCTACTGTGATTCTCCAAACAGAACAATTTCTGTAATTCTCCAAACAACAAAAAACAATTACACTTTTAAAGTGTGCACTTAGAAATCTACTAACTCGTCAAACCCCTTTTAATCACCTCTTAATGACCGACCCCACGACTCCAGGTACCAATTGTAGTGCTTTCCTCTTATTTAGTTTCTAAGCACTAACATAACACAACAGAAATGCACTTCTGAGGTCAAAGAAGACTTTTATTGTTGTTATATGAATGACGAATTAGTAGCTTTCCAGTCCGCGTTAATCAAACAAAATATATCAGTTTGCAATATACACAGAAGGTTATATTTATAAGATATTGAATGCAAAGCAAAACAAATACTTCACCGTGTAGGAACTATTTACAGCTACATCTTTCTAAGGTCTGCAAGCTGATGACCCCTGTCAGCCGCGAGAAAGAGTTTCATCTACCCACACGGGATGCTGGCAGCTGGCGCCAAGCTCCAGCACGAGGTCCGGCAGATTCGAATCTGACTCTCTGCAGCCTGTTACATTCGTTACAAAGGTGTGCCCCCTCCTCTCAGACCTGGGAAACTGAGCAAGCCTTTTGGAGACTGGCCAGGTCTCCAAGACTACTCCTGTTCCCAAGCTCAAGCGAGGAAAAACAACGCCCATGTACCCTCTCTTATCAGGTCTAGTCTACTGTGAGAGCAAAACATCTTGGTTCATCTGGTGCAAAAACACAGCTTGGAAAAATACAGCTTGGATTCTCAACTGCAATGTCTAACTCCACGTTAAAGGCAATGGGCAGCTAACCTAAATATCAAATGCAATGTCATGTTAAAGGCAATAGGCAGCTAACCTAAATATCAAATGCAATGTCTAGTGTCATGTCAAAGCCAATAGGCATCTAAGCTGAATACAAAATGCAATGTATAATATCATGTCAAAGCCCATAGGCAGCTGAGCTGAATACAAGATGTAATATATGATATCATGTCAAAGCCAATAGGCAGCTGAGCTGAATATAAAATGTAATATATGATATCATGTCAAAGCCAATAGGCAGCGGAGCTGAATACAAAATGTAATGTATAATATCATGTCAAAGCCAATAGGCAGCGGAGCTGAATACAAAATGCAATATATAATATCATGTCAAAGCCCATAGGCAGCTGAGCTAAATATAAAATGCAATATATAATATCATGTCAAAGCCAATAGGCAGAATATCTAATAGCATGTCAAAGTCAATAGGCAGCTAAACTGAATACATCATGTCAAAGCCAATAGGAATGCAATGTCAAAGCCAATAGGCGGCTAGACTGGATACAGCATGTCAAAGCCAATAGGCAGAATACAGAATGTAATGACTAATGCAATGTCAAAGCCCATAGGTGGCTAAACTGAATACAGAAAGTAATGGCTAATGCCATGTCAAAGCCAATAGGCGGCTCAACTGAACAAAACATACCATGTGCTACTGGTGAACATTGAGCAACTAATATGCGCAGTGGTGAAACACAAAGTCATTGGTCAAAACAAAACTTATCAAATAGCAGGACAGCTGGTCCGGCGTCTATGAAAAACTAGAACCTTTCCTAAGACCCTGTGCAGTGTAGCTTGGGTGCCAGTAGAGGCTTGGGTGAGACCATGCCCTGCGGCCAATGCCCACTGCTCACTTCTTTAGGTCCTGCGCTGTGTGTTCTGGTGCTAACAAAGGGTTAGGCACTGGACCAATTTCAAATATATTCAAACAATCCAGATATTCCCTTAAAAAAGTACATTTTAGGTGACATCATAGTTAGGTGTTGAAATAAGACAGATGCAAATTTAAAAAAGCAAAAAAACACTGTAGAACAGGAGTTATGGTTTAGTAAATTAACAATTATGTTCACAGTCATGCAATGCTTCTAACCTGACAGATTACATCACTCATTGAATGTTAAAGGACATCACTGAGGATATCAATCAATCATTAGCATTAAAAGAACAATATTGTTAAAATTACTAATGAGTACCACAGTTCCTAATCCGACTGTTTGATGACTATTCCATCATTTTCAGTGAGTTCTTTGACGGCCTGATGCTGTCTTTTCTGAAAATGTTCAGCACCTTAGGTCTTGCTAAATCTTAACTGACAATGAATCAAATGAAGGAGAATCGACTTCTATAAATACACAGGGAGTTAAATTACCTTTGTTAAACGAGATGCGCGTCGCCCTCCAACAGCAATCAAAGGATCAACAAGTCAAAACAAGAGGGAGAGGACAAGGACGGGGCGCAAAAGGAATAAACGTACAAGAAGGGGACAAAGAGGGAAAACAAAGAAAAACCAGGGCACAGACAGCAGCAGTTTTCAAGAGTTAAATATCATCAATCTTTCCAACAGGGAAATGTCCCCGTCTGAGGAATCTGTTTTGAAAAAAGGATTAAATTTCTGTCCATCTACCAACTTGGATCTGGTACAAACATGAATAGAGTTTTATAAATATATACGCAAAATCAAACTTACGAAGACATTTGCAGCAGCCAAGATCAAGGAGAAACATGATTCACCAGAACAGGAGTATAACTTGACAGTGTCAGATAATGAGACTTTGATGACTTTGGTGAATTTAGACATAACACCAGGAGATAAACCACTTGAAGAAACTGAAGTTGTGGTACCTTCGGGGGCAGGTCTCATGGGAAAAAGACCACAATCCAAGTTTTATCCTGCATTACCAGCAGGAAATAAAATTGATCTGTTCGCCAAAATGGTAGTTCATGACTTATATAAAAAGAATTGGAATAAAAACAAGGATAATTTAACCCCATTGGAGAAACAGGCGCTATACAAACTACAAACGGATACAACCGTGGAAATGAAACCAGCTGATAAAGGTGGAAATATTGTGATACAAAACAAACAAGATTATGTAAAAGAAGCCATGCGGCAATTAGAAGATACAACATGTTATGCCAAGACATAACAAAATTGGAGGAGAATATTCTGTCTTGTATTACAACGTGGGAGAGTTTAGGCCTTATTGATCTGGATGAGGCCAAATATTTAAAACTGGAACATCATGTGATTCCAAAAATATATTTCCTGACAAAGATTCACAAAGATGTGATATATCCTCCGGGCAGACCAATAATATCGGCTAAGGCATCTTTATTAGAACCCATGTCAGATTACATAGATTTTTTTTCTAGCACCCTTAGCAAGGAATTTGAATTCCTATTTGCGTGATACAGGGGATTTATTACTACAATTGGAATGCATACCCTGGCAAAACACCTATAGATTGGTAACTATGGATGTAGTTTCACTCTATACAAATATTGAAAGTCATATAGGAATCCAGGCTTGTAAATTATTTTTGAGCCAAAGAAATATAAGTTTCTTTCAACATAATGAGATGCTGTTGGAAATGATTAGTAGTTGTCTTACCAGTAACTATTTCCTCTTAAACCAACAACTGTATCTGCAAATGAAGGGTACAGCAATGGGTTTTTCTTTTTCTCTAAATTGTGCCAATTTAACAATGGGCTGATTTGACCAGCGAATTGCATGGGCAGAAGAAAATGAGATATATCAACAAAAGGTGGTGACCTGGCTCAGGTTTATTGATGATTTATTTCTTATTTGGGATGGCACAGAACAAGAATTTGAGGCATATTTCAAGATTTTGAATACCAATATAGCAAATCTGAATTTCACCTATGAAATCAGTACAACACGTGTGACATTCTTAGACACAGAAATCTATATAAAGGATGGACTAATTCAGACAACATTACATAGGAAGGTGACAGCCACCAATTCAATATTACATGCAAAAAGTTTTCACCCCCCAAAAACAAAGAGGAATATCCCCTTTGGTGAATTCTTGTGAATAAAGAAAATCTGTTCTGAACCCGGGGAATGTGATAAACATCTTAAATTGTCTGAAGATAGATTTGTAGCTAGACAATATTCTAACAAATGTTTAACTCAGGCTTAGCAACGCTTGAAACAATCATGTAGAGAACAACTAATTTAGAACACAAATCATCCTCTAAAACATGATAAACAGCAACAGTTGCGATTTATAACTACGTACTCACAAAGTGCTATACAAGTCCGAAAAACTTTGGATAATCATTGGCCAATTTTATTAATGGACTCTACAGTAGGAGAAATCATGGGACAATATCCACAAATGACATTTAGAAGAGCACCCAATTTAAGTGATAAACTAACACACAGTCACTTTCAGATTAAAAAACAAAATTGGCTACACAAGCAGGGATTTTGGAAATGTAGTGATTGTAAGGCATGTAAAATTGGGAAAAATAAGAAAGAATATCTAACGAACACTGGAAATGTGAGACTGATTCGAAAACATTTGACTTGTAAAAGTCGATTTACAGTGTATGTGATAGAGTGTCCTTGTGGTTTAAAATACATTGGCAGCACGATATGTGAGACTAAAAAGCTAATTTTAGAACATAGTCGAGCAACTACAAATTTAGACAGGAGCTATGCTACTGCTAGGCCTATGGAACAAAAACACTGCAGTAACTGGGAATTGATGATTTTTTATGTAATTGATAAAGTACCAAAACAAGAAAGAGGGCGAGATAGAGAAAAGAAGCTACGTCAGTTAGAATCCAGACATATATTAGATATCCGTTCTTTAATTCCGCTTGGCCTCAATCAGGACGAAGAGTTATGTGTACACTTATAAGGATTTTGATAACCTGCCACTAGCCATAAACCTTTGGGATTAATAAGTGGGAGGCTGGTACCTCCTTAAGGCTAATCTATTTGTCCCTTTTTCATTTGATCATTGTTATTTTTATTTATTTGGTGTGGCATTCACATGGGCGCGCTTCAGTTAGATAATAAACTTTATGCATAGGCACATTCATACTCTAATACAGGGGAGGGATCAATTTTTAATTGTTAGAGGTTGTAGTTTAATCATATATACCTTTTTTGACTAAATACAATACAATTAAACAAACAACCATTTGAGATGTGAGGTGACTTAATGTGATGATATAATAATTTAACTCAGCTTTATAAAACTATTTGATTGAATATATAATACTGATAACTACATCTACCAGAAGTCATTGCATGGGCGCCAGCAAAAGGATAGATACCCTTGCAAAATGTATATATATTTTTTAGCAGAGTTTCTTTATTCTAACATAGGGTTCACCCATTTTGACATGTAAATAAGTGGGTTTGAAATTGGTCTTTGAATCAGTATTGTGTTTTTGTGGGTTTTTGTTTGTATATTTAAGTGCTAAAGGAATGCATAGGAAGCATCTGTGAACAATGTCCGGTGAGACCGAAACACGTCAGGGGATTCCTGACATTGCTTTGTTTGCCGTGGAGCTCACTACATAAATAAATAAAGAAAATAAAGGCACAACTTCGGAGTGCGGTTCTCTTTTTGTAACACAAAGAGAATTAGTAAAAGGATTATACGGGTGTCCTACCGAAGAATCGGCACCACGAGGAATGAAAGCGCGCCGTAGCACGCCATTTAGGACAACTTCTCTCTCTCTCTCTCTCTCGCTCTATATATATATATATATATCTATATATATATAGATATATATATATATATATCTATATATATATATTGATACAGCCACTTAAAGAGGCAGACACTCTCACACTCACTCTTACACCTAGAAAACACTATCACATCTACTCTCATACCCAGACAGACACTCTCACACCCACTCCCACAGCCAGGCACACACTCTCATACCCAGAGTGAGTTTCAGACACACCCTCTCACACCCACTATCACACCCAGGCAGACACTCTCACACTCACTCTCACAGCCAGACACACAGTCATACACCCACTCGCACACAGTCACACACCCACTCACACACAGGCACTCTCACACCCAGTCTCACAGCCAGGCACACACTCTCACATGCACTCTGACACTTAGACGCACCCTCTCGCATCTACTCTCACACCCACATACACTCTCTCACACTTACTCTCACATCCAGACAGACAATCTCACACTCGTTCTCACATGCAGGCACATACTCTTAAACCCACTCTCACACCCAGAGACACCCTTTCACAGTCACTGTCACACCCAGGCAGACCGTCTCACACTCACTCTCACATGCAGGAACATACCCTCACACCCACTCTCATACCCAAGCACACACTCACATACCCACTCTCACACCCAGACAGACACTTTCACTTCTACTCTCACACTTAGGGAGACACTCTGTCACTCACTCTTACACCCGATAGACACTCTCACACCCAGACACACACTCTCACATGCACTCTTACACCCAAACACTTTCACTGTTTTGTTGTATCTGTTCTGTATTTGGTGAATGTTAGAGAAACCAAAGGCAGTGTGTCGGAACAGTGTCATTAATTTTCCAAAGGTATCTTTCTTTAGGTTTTGCAGTCCTACCCCAGTAACTGTGCCCAGGTCGTTGCCACCTCAGTACACAATCACGAGGTCCGGGTGTTGCCAATCTATAATACTTTCAAGCAAAGGCAGCACTTGATGGCACTATAACCCCCTCTGGCCAACCCAAGTAATGTCCACATTAGGTGAACTCAGGTCCCTGTCAATGCCACTCTTTCTAGCACTCTCCCTGTCCCAAAACCCAAAGTTCTGACCCACAATCTATACGCTGAGCATTTGGAAGGGAATCTGGTGAACACATGTGAGAAGGCTGTAGCTGAATGAGATGGATTTAAAATGAGAGGCAGTTAAAATGGAGCCTAGAATCTATCATTTAAAACAACAAATTTGATTGGGTGTTTTTAATATCCTAGTGCTCAAAAATAGGTAGTGTTAGTGAGGTGAAAGTAAGTACACATGTGATTGGCTTTGGAGAAATAATAAAAAATATTGGTGTGTGTGATATGGGTATAATTCACAACACTCAACCATACCTGTGATAGGTGGTTTAGAAATAAGCATGCTGCTCTCTGAAAGTGTTGTGAACTTGTGACCTACTGCAAGCAGAGTATGTTTCAATATTGGTCACCATGGTCACACAGCTACAGGAGCATGGTGGAAGGGAAGATAAAAGACTAGAAGGTAACTGTGAAGGCACAGTAGTAATAGAAACAATGTAGTATTTTTTTTTAAATGGAGTATAAATGACATTGTGTATGGACAGATTATGAAAAGTATTCTCGGGCTCTGGTGTGGATCTGCTGTAAAGTCACAGGGGGGCCATGCTGAATGCTGCAGCGGATCTGCACATCCCCACAAAATGTCTACCAAATTGGGCTTTCTTTAGAGGAGTGTTGGAAAGGATTAACTACAGTGCCCCTTCAGAAGTGGTATAACCTAAGTTAAATACGAAAGGGAGGTTGTGATTGGTTTTCTGATTCAGTAAGTGCATTAAAGTGTAGTTTAAGTAAAAATGGGTTCATGTTAGACTTTTCATCCTTGGTGTGGTCTCCCTTAACTTTTTGACTCTGTTCCCAAGGTTGTTGATGTGTGCTGGACTCTGATTTTACTGTTTTGGTTACTCTGGACACTTTACCACTGCTAACCAATGCTAAAGTGCAAGTGCTCCTTTACAAAATGTGTATGTAATTGGCTTATCCATGATTGGCATATTTGATTCACTAGTAAGTCCCTAGTAAAGTGCACTAGAGGTGCCAGGGCCTGTAAATCAAATGCTACTAATGGGCCTGCAGCACTGGTTGTTCCACCCACATAAGTAGCTCTGTAATCATGTCTCAGACCTGCCATTACAGTGTCTGTATGTGCAGTTTTAACTGTAAATTTGACTTGGCATGTGTACCCACTTGCCAGGCCTAAACCTTCCCTTTTCTTACATTTCAGACATCCCTAAGGTAGGCCCTAGGTAGCCCCAAGGGCAGGGTGCAGTGTGGGGTTAAGGTAGGACTTATAGTAATGTGTTTTATATGTCCTGATAGTGAAATATTGCTAAATTTGTTTTTTCACTGTTGCAAGGCCTGTCCCTCTCATAGGTTAACATGGGGGCTACCTTTAAATCTGATTAAAGTGTAGATTCCCTTTGGGAGCGGATGGACATGTGGAGTTTGGGGTCTCTCAGCTCACAATTTAAAAATACATCTTTTAGTAAAGTAGATTTTAGGATTGTGTTTTTGAAAATGCTACTTTTAGAAAGTGAGCATTTTCTTGCTTATACCATTTATGTGACTCTGCCTGTTTGTGGATTCCCTGTCTGGGTCAGTTTGACAGTTGGGCTGGTTGCACCTCACACTAGCTTTTGACACAAAGGGAGCTGGGGTATAGTCTGCATTTCCTGATGAGCCATCTGTGTTAGGAGGGAGGGGAGGAGTGGTCACTCGCACCCGCAAGGGCTGTGCCTGCCCTCACACAATGCAGTCTCCAACCCCCTGGTGAGTGTCCATGGCCTGGCCTGGACAAGGCAGGATTTCACATTTAAAAGAGACTTTACTTTGAAGTAGGCCTACTTCAAAGGAGAAATTGGGTATAAGAAGGGCACCCAAAACCACAGACTTTAGAACACTTCTGGAAACAAGAGGACCCTCTGCCTGGAGAAGAGCTGAAGAGCTGAGGAAGAAGAGCCGCCCTGTCTGTGACTGTGCTTTGTGGAGCTATCCTGCAGTTGCTGCTTCTGCCAGAGTATGTGGGCAAATACTGGACTTTGTGTGCCTTCCATCTTGAGAAGAACTCTCCAAGGGCTTGATTTAGAGCTTGCCTCCTGTTGTTTGAAGTCTTAGGGACAGCAAAGACTCCACTCTGCCAGCACCTGGAGTCTCTGGAGAGATTCCTACTCTGCCCTGGGGTGCCCATCCAGTTCCTGGGAACCTGAAAGGAGAAGCTGGCAGCCTAAGAGGAGGAAAGCCACACACAGAGCGCCATGCAGGGAAAAGATCGACGCGACTCTGACCTGCGACTGAAGAAACGACGTGCCGTCGGCTCTACAGCTGAAAATCAACGCTCGCCAGAAACGCGGCCGAAGAATCAATGCACGGAGCTGGAGAAATGATGCGCAGCATCGCTGACAGAGGCTGGGAGATCGCAACCCGCACTGCGTGGTTTTCAGATCATCGTGTGGCTGGATTTCCGACGCAAGCACCACTGGGCGTGTAATAACAACCCAAGGCCTGCCCGGACCCGAGAGTGCTGACCAAATCGATGCATCGCTCTCCTGCGGAGAGAAGGAACGACACACCTGACCCGATGAAAGGTCTGTATTGATGCAAACACTAACGCACCCAGGTACACAGTGATGCATACACTAACACACCCAGGCACAAAGTGATGTATACACTGACACACTCAGGCACACAGTGATAGATACACTAACAGCCTTTTTGTGAGCTTGGCAGTCCCAATGCAGGACCGCCAAACTTGTGGGAAGGATGCCACAGCCATGGTGGTAGTATCCTCCTACCCTATTACAATGTTTCGACCGGGCTGACCGAAGGGAACATTGCAATAGAGCGTTTCCGCCCGTCATACCAGCAGGAACAGTGCTACAAGATAGCACAGATGGGCTCGACCAGCACCCTCGGAATGCGCACTGTCTGCAAAACGGACATTGCGCATTCCAATGGTGTTGGGCAGGATGTCCCTGCACTGCCCATACCATGGGCATGGGCAGTGCAAGGGCCCCCTTGTGCCCTACAGCACACCCTGACCACCAGCCTTTCAATGCTGTTGAAATCACCATGGAAATGCTGGCAGTGAGGGGAGTTGTAATCAACCAGGCGGCACTGCGTTCAGCGCATTACTAGCTGAGTACAACTCAGACCGCCTTCACCATTTAGGGAACCATGATCCCAGCAGGGAGAGCGTTCCTGTGGAAGGTCTGCCTGCCAGGGTTGTAACTGGGCTGTTGGATGTCCCAGAGTGTGGCTGTCTGACCATCAATGCCCTCTGACCACCACACTCGTGATGAGGCCCTAAAAGTCCCAGGCAGACACTGATTCATATACTGGCACACCCAGGCTTACACTGATGCATTTGCTGACACACCCATGCAAACAATGATGTATACGCTGAAACACCCAGGCAGACTCTGATACATGAACTTAACACACCTAGGCACAACATGATGTGTACACAAACACACCCAGGAACACATTGATGCACACACCAACACACCCAGGATACAGTGACACATACACTAACACACCCAGTACACACTGATACATACACTAGCATACCCAGGCACATGCTTATGCATACACTGACATACCCAAGTACATATTTATACATATATTGACATACCCAGTCACACACCTATGTATGCACCAGCATACTCAGTCACAGACTAAGACATACTCTGACACAGCCAGCCACACACTGATACATACACTGACATACCTAGACACACACTGATGCATACATGGTTACACCTAGACACACATACATACACTGACACAGCAAGGCATACTCTGATATAGTCACTCAGGCATACACTGATGCATAGACATACACACTCAGGCCCACACTGATGCATACATTAACATACCCAGGCACACACTCATGCATACACTGTCATACCCTAGACAAACAGTAATGCAACCGCTAACACACCCAAGAACACACTGATGCAGGCACTAACACATCCAGGTAGGCACTAATACATCCTCTAACACAGTCAACTTAAACAGCAACATATCTACCTACAGAGAAAGGCATTACATGAAATATAAAGTAACACAACTAGGCAAACATTAATCCCTGCACTGACACATCAGTTGACGCACTGAAGCATACACTGACACACTCAGTGAAACACAAATAATTCTTAGAAAAAGAGGTAGGAACTCATTGCCTCATATATATTTATACAGTACCGGATGTACATATTTATAGTGAGAAACGTGTACAACTGTTTAAACACCAAAATGACCACTTATCTAGTTGCTTACAGTACCTCATTTTATTATTTGTTCTGTAGAGGTAACTACTTACACTCAAAAAAGAAAATTTACAATGCCTGACAGAACATAAAAGAAGAAAAAAACAGAAACAACAGGGCTACCTATAAGATAAGATAAGGTGGAGAATGTGCAGAGATAAAAAAAACTGTAGCTAAGGATTTAAAAAACAGAAAATATGCTGGAAACTGCAAAATGAGGGAAAGGTGTCAATTAAAGCGGAAAGTTTGAAATCTACTGACAAACAGCAATGAGTACATGGTTTTAAAAGTAGGAAATATAATAAGAAAACAGAGAGTTTTGTTTGGAAACAGAAGTAATTAAAGGAAATAAGAGAAAAAATGTTTCAAATAAGAATAATACAAAAGTTGCTACAACGCAAAAGCGACATATTGAGATTATAGTTGACAAAGCATTTGCTGTGAAGAGAAAACTACTTATCTTTATATTCAACAGAATGAGGAAACTAGACAAAACTGTATTGTATATGAGCAAAATAAAGCATTAAAATGGTTTATTAATAAAAGCAATTTTTGTAAAATGTTTAAAGGTGAATGAAAGCACACGTCTTGTACAGAGCCTTTTTAATGAAGAAAGCTTTTTACAAGAGAACCCATTAGTGCATGCAGTTGACATAACTGTTCCTTACTTTGAGGGGAAAGACGGTAGTCCCATTGAAAAAGGAAAGATAATTCCTGGGAATGTAGAGAAAATGATAGCTGAAGAGGTACCGAAAAGGCATAGAGAGGCCCCTGTATACAAGCGGAACTGTAGCAGTATTTGCAGTGTTGAGCATGAATCAATTGATAAATTAAGAACTTTCCTAAGAAATTTTTTATGCAGAAGTCTGAAAAAGAAAATGATAATGTCACAAGGATTAGATTCATGCACAATAAGAAAAATATACTTTGTATACTAATGAACAAGGGCATTCAACGGAGTGTCTATTTAAGAAAATGTGCAGAAGCAATTTTCGTCACTTTAGAATGTTAGTTGTGTATCACTCAAATGCAAACTTTAGTTAGAAGACTTTACTATGTGAACATTCCTGCCTCATGTTTAGGAGAGATGAATAGAGCTCTATTGCATGGTACTCTGAAAGAGGTAGAAAAAGTTTGTGAAGATGTTCTGCTTTGTTTCTTTGGTCCCAAAGAAGAGTGTAGGGGAAGGGAGGAGTTGGTGACTGAAGGTGTAATGCAGCAGCACAGAGATTACTATTTATAACTTTACACAAGAGATAGCAAAGTTTAACACAGTTTCTTCAGAGAAACCAAACTGTGTTTGTATTTGTTGTCCCTGCACTCAGTACAAAAGCTATACTCCTTCCAAATAGTTGTATTCTCAAAAAGTGAGCAAGAGAACAGAGAAAAGTGGCAGAATTTGATGTATATTTATTTGTGGAGGAATACTTTGATTTGGCAACAAAGAAAACCATGTGAAAGTATTGTTATGCTTAGTTAGAGGATAACAATAAGCCAGGTAGATCAATATATAAAAAGTTAGAATTGGTGTAAATCCCAGAAGTACTTCAACAATTAAATGTTTATGGATCAATTCACATACAAACTACACACCCTTTTTAAGCAATGGTTTGAATGGAACAAATGACTGGGAATCTTCCACAAACAGAGATGCAGAAAGAACTCAAAATAATAGTTGTCTACTTACCTTTAGATTTTAAATGGAATGTTGAGATTGTGGGTGTAGAGAGAGATATTGAAGAACCACTCATCAATATAGTAAATGGTGTGCCCACCAAAATCAAAAACATCTGGCAAGAGTTAGTAGATGTTACTAAAGTAAAACAAAACACAATTATACTTGGAAGAAAATAATGTTCATTACAAAAATGTTGATGTTTTTGGAGATGCAAGTTGTATCAATGATGAAACATTGCCATCAAGTGGACAGATTAAAAAAGTAGCTAGACACAATTCATAAGAAATATATGAAAACTACAGTACCCATCCACTTCATTCCAAAGAAGCTATTGACAATGCTATTGATCTCTTTCAAATGGAGTGTGTGGGAAAAAGGTTAGAACTCGCTGTTTTCCACAAGTATTTCCCACTGGAGTAGGTGGTCAGTATGATGACTGTCCTGTACAAATACCAGCAGCTGACTACAGGTCAACTAGACTATATTGAGTGAACCCTAGATTCCACCAGTATATTCCATATATATTCCATTTATTATCTGAACTGTGACTTTTCAGGACTATCATGCTTTAAACCACATTCTAAAGAGCAGTGTTAAGCTATAAAATATCTCTGCAAGGGAATTGTTTGACAAAGTTCATGGTAAGGAGGAAAAGTTGGAATGCGATTTGATTAATTTGATGGCATATGAACGTGGTACCAATAAGTATTAGTAGTGTCATTGTGGAGAACTTAAATGTATGTTGCGACACTTAGGTGCACCTACTTGGTTTAAGACACTTATAGACACATGTATACTCTGTTTGCGGTGAAATAGCGTCAATTTGTTTTTTACACTATTTCATAGCAAACTTAACTCCATATTTATATTTTGACGCTGGATCATCTTGGGTCAAAATATTAGAGTTAAAGTCATTTTTTGCCTGCAAAAAACTACCTTGCATCAATGAGATGCAAGGTAGGCGTTCCCGGGCAAAAATGACTCTAAGGCTCATGTGCCTTATTTATCCTCCCATGCAAAAATGGTGCACGGGAGGGAGGCGGGCCTAAAAAATTGCGGTAAGCTTACTTAGCACCATTATTTAACGCCTGGGTCAGGGCAGGCATTTGGGGACCTGTAGGCCTATTTCCATGGTGTCACTACATGGAATAAACCCACATGTGCCCTCCTCAGGCCCCAAGAACACCCCCGCCCACACCAGAGGGACAGCAGAGGATGGGGGACCTCATCCCAGGTAAGTTTAGGCAAGTAGAGGTAAGTATTTTTGGATTTTTTTTAAGTGTCATTTGGGGCCCTGAAATGGGCCCCCATACATGGCACTGGGTGCAATGACCATGCCCATGGGGCCCTTGTTCCCTGTGCTGGCCATTGGGGAGGTGGGCACAACTCCTGTCTTTTATAAGACAGGAGTCATGTGGTATGGTAGGTTTAGCGTTAAGAAATGACAGTAGGGTGGTTAGATTAATCTTTTTTTACTCTAACCAGACCCACCTGGCTAACGTCATTTTTTTTAATGCTAGCCCACCCTTTGCACAGGCTTGCACCATTCCATAAATATGGTGCCCAGTTGGTGCTCAGGAATGGCGCAAGCCAAAACTAAACCTTTAGGTGGAAAACTGCCTTTTAGCACCAAAAGTATAAATATGCCCCTGAATTTCCAGGAAAGACTTCAAGACTCTGTTTTGAGTGCTCGCAAGGCCTAGACTGGCCCAAACAATTCTCCTTGGCTTCAAACGCAATTGTCACAGCATTCATAGGAACTTAGCTCTCTATGAGACACCATTTTCAAGCTGAAATTGCACAATTTCTTGGTTATAGACTTTTCTGCTGAAATCTCCTCAAACAATTCAGTCTTCTCTGATTTTGTAATGTATGACTTATAAAAGACAGGAGCCATGCCCACCACCCTAATGGCAAGCACAGGGGACCAGTGTCCCCTGGACATGGCCATTTGACCATGTGCCATGCAGGGGGTCCCAAGTTAGGCCCCAGCTGGCACTTTAATTTAAAAAAAATATTAATTACCTATACTTACCTGGGATGGGGTCCTCCATCCTCCGGTGTCCCTCTGGTGTGGGTGGGGGTGTTCCTGGGGCTTGAGGAGTGATCACATTTGATCAAGTTGAAGATGTAAAACAGATTGCCAGGTTTGTTACACATTTCCTGCTTGTAAAAGACTTGCATGTTAGGAGGAAGCAGTTCTTAGTATCCCTAACATATACGATAACAATTCATAAATCTCAAGGCTTTTAAGGAAGGTACGTCCTATGTAGCCTTATCACTGGCTAGAGCTGATTAGAGCGGTGTTTATCTCATAGACTCTAATGACAGTAACATAAATACTGATTTAAGTTATTCAAAGAGTACAACCATTTGCAAAAGTGTTTATGCTCCTCATTTAGGACATTATCCGGTTTACAATCAACCTACTGTATTGGAGAAGCAAAAGCTTTTGAAGGATCTTAGTGATGTTGCTGAGAAAAAGTGAAAGGAGAATAAGGCATTTTTGAAGAAAAAATACTAAGAATGCTGGTGATATTGTTGGTTACCAGTTGCCAAATCCCTCAGGAGTCAATTGCTATGCCAATGTAGTTCTCAATGCACTGTTATCTTTACCTGATCTTGATCACGTAAATGAGCAGAAAAAAGACAAAAGACTGTGCTCTGCACTCTGTTTTGTTAGAACACTTGTGCAGTGACAGAACTAAAACATATTCTGCATCTCATACTAAAGATCTTGTAGACGTGTGCACTGGATTTTTACACCTCACTCAAAACACTCAGGGAAGATGTTCAAGAGTTCTTGGTGGTACTATTTAACATCTTAGAAGAAGGAATGTTACCTAATGATGACCTATTTGGACTTAGTTACTCATGGCAGCATGTGTGTAAAAATTGGTCTTTTTCATCAAAAACACAAATAGATTCAGAATTATTCATCTACTTAACTCTACCAGACTGTAAAACTGTCAATATTGACAGATTGTTTACAGAAGCATCACAGAATAATACCTGCACACATAGTCAATCAGATCTTCTATCAACTTTTAATATAGGAAGAAGTATGAAATATGTAATCACAATGCTACAGCGATGCACAGCAAAAAAAGTTAATTGGAAACACAAATTAAAAACTTCAAAGCTGGACAAATCTCTATTTCTGGACAAACATACACCTGTATATCTATTATTTTTTATGAAGGACTAGCTGTTACACCTCAATACTACACCATCTGCCTAAAAAATACAAATGTATGGACAGAGTATAAGGAAAGCAACCTTACGTTCAAACAAAGATTACCTAATAAACCACATTCCTACCTTCTGTTTCTTGAACCAAAATTCTAAGGAGGATTCCTACTGAAAAAATGAAACAGTATAATTGTGGAACTTCTAATACATTGATTTATGACATCACATGGCCTACCAATGGTGATATCTATATAAGGGATTCCAGCTATTGATATGCACTCAATCATGGAGCAAACCAGAACAGATGCCTCTAAATTAGAAACAGACATCACAAACTAAAAACAATTTTATGGAGGAACAAATACCGTTTGTTAGAAATTGGGTCTCTAGTTGGCCGAGGTATGCATCCTGTCCAAGTAGAGACCACAATCCTAGTCAGGGCAAGTCACAACACAGTCCAAATTGCCCTGTGCTCACCCTCTGGTGAGCTTGGCACAGAGCAGCCAAGCTTAACTTAGAAGGCAGTGTGTAAAATATTTGTGCAATAACTCATACAGTAATAAGGTGAAACCAGCACAAAATGTACCCCATGCCAGTTTAGGAAAAATAGATAAGATTTATCTAACTAAAATAAGACCAACATGTCAAGAATCAAATGTGCACAAGCAAAGAAAATATTTTTTAAAGATGACATCCCTATAAAGTGCTTAGAAACTCCAACTGGGGCTATCACAACATCGTTGTCTGAGTTGATCCCAACGGTCTGACACCAATCGTGAGTGAGTGAGTGTAGCACCAGTCATGGAGTTGCATGGACCCACAGGTACAGTACCCTTGAAAACGATAAAACAAAGATGTTGCATGGAGTCAGGGAGGTGAGGTATCACTGGAGCCGGTGCGGCATTGGTTCCTTGCGACTACCGGGAAGATGAGGCATCAGTTCCTTAGTGTGAGGCAGGGGAGGTGAGGAGTCGGTTTTGTCCGGTTGTAGGTGGAGATGATGCAGTGTCGGTGCTGAGGCATTGGTTCCTTGTGATCTGGCGGGGTCGATGAATCCAGCCAGTCAAGACGTGATGTATCAACAGTTTCGCAATCACACCACAGGACGTCAGAGGCATTGCCACTATATTGGACTTACGCTGCAGGCTGCGGTTGCTGCATTCAGCAAAGACCACAGAGCTGGGGTAGGCAATGGCATCGAACAGTGGCACCAGTTCCAGAGTCTTCAGAGACTTCAGAACAGGAGGCAAGCTCAATCCAAGCCCTTGGAGAGTACTTGTGGAGGATGGCAGATTCCTCCCAGCAGAGTCAGTGGCCAGCAGGCAGCAGGGCAACATGCAGGGCAGCAATAATTCCAACAAAGCAGTCCAGATGAGTCCTTTGGGCTGCCAGGAAATCCCTTTGACAGAGTTTAGTTTTACATCCAGAGGTGTTCGACTTTGGAGGGTCACAGACGGAGTCTATATACCCATAATGCCTTTGAAGTGGGGAACTTCAAAGAGTGGTTTTGAAGTGCACAAGGTCCCCTGTCAACCCAGCCCTGTCTTCCAGAATCCCTGTGAGGGGGTTATCAGTCCTTTGTGTGGGGTCAGGCCACTGGCCTTTGAACTGTAAGTTAGAGCTCCCCATCCTTCCTGCCAGGAAGACTTGTTCAAGATGAATGCAGATGTGACTGAGTGTCCTGTGTTTATGGTTGTCTGGGTGGAACTCACACAGGGAACTGTCAGCAGCCCAGATATGTATTGGAGACAGGCTGTAAGGCACTGTAAAAGTGGCTTTTCTAAAATAGCAATGTTAAATCTGCCTTCACCAGAAAGTAGGATTTTCCATTACCATTCTGGCAAAACTAAACATGACAGGGCTAATCCTTTCAGATCAGAATCTGCCACTTAAAAGTATATAAGACCAGTTCTAATGCTGGCCTATGAGAGGAGCAGGCCTCACAGTATGGAGAAACACATTTGTGAGTTTTCCACTACCAGGACATATAAAACACATAGGTACATGCCCTGCCTTTTAATTAGATAGCAATCTGCCCTATGGGTCATGTAGGGCCTACATGAGGGGTGACTTAAATGTAGACAAAAGGGGAGTTTAACGCTTGGCAAGTAGTTTTAAATGCCAAGTTGAAGTGGCAGTGAAACTGCACACAGAGGCCTTGCAATGGCAGATCTGAGACATGGATAAGGGGCTACTTATATGGATGGCACAATCAGTGCTGCAGGCCCACAAGTAGCATTTAATTTACAGGCCTTGGGCACATGCAGTGCACTTTACTAGGGGCTTACAAGTAAATCAAATATGCCAACTGAGAATTAACCAATGTTACCATGTTTTTAGGGAGTGAGCACATGCTCTTTAGCACTGGTTAGCAGTGGTACAGTGTCCAGAATCCAAAAGCCAGCGAAAATGAAGTCAGAAAAAGAAGAGGAGAAAGGCAAAACATTTGAGAGTGACTCTGCGGAGACAAACCTTTCCAACACAAATCAGTCTTGACCCTGTTCCCTATGGGAACAGTCCAGCCCGAAATGCCAAGCCAGGCCCTCCCTGGACCAGAAACAAGCATCCTAAGACCAGTTTCACAGTATCACCCTTTATCAGCCAGGCTAGCTTGAGACCAGTGGTGCAGTGAGCACAGGACCCACGTCTGGGCATAACCTTCCCACTTAGGGCAACAGATGCAAAAAGAACATATGATGGACGGAATGCTGAACAATGCAATCATTCTTTGCCAGTCACAAAGATCTGGGTTTAATCCATCATTTTTGTACTCACCACACCACCCCAGTTTGGACCCACCCATATGCAAATTGGTCTTGGCCCTGTTCCCCATGGGAACAGTCCTGTCTGAACTGCTAGGCCAGGTCCTCCCTTGACCAGAAACAAGTACCCTAGGACTGGTTTCAGGGTATCTCCCTTCATCAGCCAGGCTAGCTTGAATCCAGTGACACAGTGAGCACGAGATCCACATCTGGGCATCCCCTCCCCACATAGGGAAACAAATGCAAAATAAACAGATGTTAGGGGAATATTGATATATTATCATGCTTATGAACACTTGTTGGTTTAAAATCAAATTAGTAAAACTTACATGATAACCAGTAATATGACACACTAAAAAGTGTGTCTTCCACATAACACACCTTATGTTTTTGGTTTCATTTTATCACCAGCTGGGGTACAGGCCAGGGATCCATGTCTTCGAATCACTTGGAGTGACCACCCCCACTGTTATTTTTATCAGTTTTTGCAGATTCTCAGAATAACATTGCACCTCTGAAAACATGAGCAGGGGTTTGAGCTTGTAAAATGTTGTTGATCCTGCCCAGCGGTTTGATCCCAAGCATTGTATTGCCTAACCATTTAGCGGCAGAATTAAATCTAAACAGTTCTCTGAATCCTAACAACACAAGTTACCTTGAGCATCTTTCGAACTAAGAATAGACATTGTGGGTTTTGAACATTGCTAATTGATTGTGCTGGGCACATGTACATGATTGTTCTGTGGTTCATCTTCAGTGAACTATTCCAATTTGGATCTTACTCTAGGAAAAAAGAGGCTAAAGCTGTGTTGCGGTGCTTGTCTTTGGGATTGAAGGTGTGTAATGTCCTACATTAACCAAGTAACCATTTGCTTGTTTTTCTACTAGTGCGTGAATGTGTATACAAGTGAAAAATAGTTTTTTGGAGTCAATACTAAAGCAAGTTGATGTAAAAAACTCAATATTTTGATGTGCAGCCTGAAATGTAACTCAAACATCATCTTTTCTAGTAAATTTGGCTTGTTGGAATTGAAGGAATGGTTGGGGAGGGGGCTTGAAACAAGCAGCGACCACAATTTTTGATAGGGTGAAGTCACAAGCAAACCCCAAATAACCTGTGCTTAACCCTCTGGTAGGTTATTGTTGATCGATTGGTTGAAACATGTTTCTAAAGTTATTTTGCACAAGGGTCTCATAAATCATCAGCGCAGTAAGTTAAGTGCCCTACGGTCATTAATATAGTATAATGATATGATATAGTATAGTAATATAATATAGTACAGTGATACAGTATAGGATCATTAATATAGCATTGGAGTTTTAAATGAACATGGTAATTCATTGTTCCTAGAAGGGAAGATACTCATGTAGGAATAATTGAAAGATATGGTGACCGTTGACAGGTGGCATTGAGATAGAATCAAGGGATTGTTCTCCAGCCCATTGACAGTAGGGACTGGCTGCAGTGATAAAAAGAAGTAGATGTTATTTATTTTCAATATAGATGTTGCTACCTCACCTATTTTATTGCTGAGTAAAGTTTGTCAAAAAATTTAGTAGTGTTAAGGGACAGCTTCAAGTATATCTAATCTAATGTATCAGAAAGTCAAGTTTTGGTGAGAAAATAGACATAATTTAAATTATTGAACAAATAATTAAATTAAGTAGAGTCGAAAAATATGTGTTGCTTGTTCTCCCAATCTCCTTTGCTATGGTTGAAATGCCACAGCCTATCATTAGTGAAGCTGGTAAAACTCTACTTGCTCCAGTTCAGTCAAGAAAGCTTTTAAAGTGTACACACTTCTGTACTAGAAATTATGTGAGTTGTGAGGGATGCAGTACACCCTAAACACTTCCCTTCCAAATAACAATTTATTATGCCAATTTAATCTCATTTTACTATTTGGGAACATGTTACTGAATCAAAAAAATGGATTAGTAAATTAGTAAATTTAAAAAAGTCAAAAACGCTATGTTTTTGCAAATCTCAGGTGTTGCACCAGCAAATTGCCTTTGGACATCAATCTCATAATTCCCGGCCAGGGGGCAAATTCAAAGTATGTTCCAAGACCTCTGGAAGCAAATAGAGCACACAAGCAACCTCCCTTCTCTGTTGGTGCAGTAGACTCACTTTCACAACAGTGGCAGATGTTGATTCTTTGACTGTCATTGATAGGGATGTGCAGTAGTACATGATGTTGTTGATGGTTACAGACTACTCCAGAAGTGTTCAGTTGGAGCAACCTTATCTTCTGCCACTGGTGTAGTTTAATGATGGATTCCAATGGTGTTTTCAAGTTAGCTGGACCCTGTGCCTCACTAGTAGGTAGACTCGCTTCCTAAAAAAAAGCATACTGTCTTCTCCTCAGAACACAGTGCTTTCTTTACCCAGGTCTTTCACATCAACACCTCTTTTGGGCTGTTGGCCTAGGTTTAGTCCTAGCCTTTAATGGAGACAGCTAGCAGTCCTCCTTTACCGCAATGAGGATGACATATTAATGAACAAATATCAGAGACTAAGGCCCTCATTATGACCTTGGCAGGCGGCTGAAGCCGGCTGCCAAGATCGGACCACCAGGCAGCCGCCAATGCGGCCGCACCCCCACCGCGGCCATTTGGAGATCCCCGCTGGGCCACAACACAGGAGCCGGCTCCAAATGGAGCCGGCGGTGTTGCGGCCGTGCAACGGGTGCAGTTGCACCCGTCGTGCTTTTCACTGTCTGCATAGCAGACAGTGAAAAGCTGCACGGGCCCTGACAGGGGGCCCCTGCACTGTCCATGCCAGTGGCATATGCAGTGCAGGGGCCCCCAGGGGCCCCGCGACTCCCCGTACAGCCAGCCTTTTCCTGGCGGTTCAAAGCACTAGGAAAAGGCTGGCGGTAGGGGGACTCGTAATCCCCTGGGCAGCGCTGCCTGGCGGATTACAACTGCCGGGGCCATTGTGGCGGGAAACCATAATGACCTTGGAAGCACCGCCAGCCTGTTGGCGGTGCTTCCGTGATAACAGTCCTGGCGGTCTTGGACCGCCAGGATTGTAATGACCCCCTGAATGTTTATGGTCACTCTTGAGCTAGATCACATTTTATTGATCAAATTAGCGGCATAGAAGTAGCATATGGCAGCTAAGAAATTTGTAGTTTTAAAAGCCTAACAGATAAAAAAACGTACAAATGGAAATGTGCACGTGTGAATTATAGTGAGTCATTATGCCACCATTCATATTTCAACACCACGTTTAAAATGAAAATACTGTTTTTTCATAAATGTGTGTATTATTAATAAATATTAACATGAAAAGACTATTTTAATGTAGAAATAGTAGAAATGAAATGGAATGAATGAAACACACTTCTATTGAATTAAATAGATTTTAATAATGTGAAGAAAAATAAATATATGTTAAAAATTGCTTTGACATAACATGAATAAAGTTTCCAAACAAATAGTTTGCTTTGCACATTTGATTTGAATTTTGAAGTGCACAAAAGGTTTATTAATGAATTAATTGTATTGATGTGTATTTAGATTTCTTAACATGACTATGCCTAAAGTGTTATTTTGCAAGCAGCAATGGAAAACTTTGTTTGTTCTGTCCCCTCTGACCTGAATTGTTTCCCTAGGCAGCACATGTAATGTTGAATGTTTTCTTGTAATGTAGGAGAAGAGCATGTTTCAAGTTTAGTTAATATAACAATATTTGTTCTAGCTGTCAAACCGGAGAGGAAGCTTTCCATGTTTATGTGAAAGACTATTAGTTTAGTTTATTGTGGATTGTGTGAAAGGAACAGTAAGTTGCAAATTATTATAAACATTTATATTTTGGCAGAACCACATGAAGTCATGTGAATAACAATGAACCTTTGCTGTGAAAACTTCAAAAAGTTGCAAACTTGGTGGTGACATCTACAGTGATTGAATGCTGAAACTGATGCACAGAGGTTGCCCGCTTGAAGAACCAATAAATATATTTTGCGTATATCAATTAGTGAAAAATGTTGGAATCATGTGCAGTTTGGCTGGAGACCCCCTTAGAGCCAGTTCTATGTTTCCTAAGTCTGTTGTCACATTCTCTAAGTCCTTTGATGAGTTTTCTCATCATAGTCATAATGGTCCAGTGCTGTTTCAGTACTAATAGGTCTAACTAATTCTGAACTGCTGGTTTGTCCTATGTGCAGCCGGTGTTTTCCACCATCCTAATGCTGTTATGACCTGATGCCGTAAGAAGGTGACCACCCTGTTCAACAAATCACCGCTGTCTGCTGTCCCATGAAAAGAGGTATAACTAAATGTGGTTTCTAGTTTTCTTTTTAGTTTAGTCACTTACACCACCATAAAGTTGTATAGTTAGTTGCCCTAGTTAGATGATTTTTCAAAATTATTTTTTGTCCTTCTTTTATTTTGTATTTTTTTTGTCTACATGTGTAAGCTAGTTCCCACACATGCTAGTCTCAATCTTGGTTAGTGTTAGGAACGGCCCAGCTATGAAACTAATTGCTAAAACTGTATTATGATTATTTATTGATGTCACCATCATCTGCTTTGAAACCTGGTAATGATGTGCATAAAGTATTGTTGCTATTTTTTGTCATTCTTTTGGAGTGTTTAAAAGTATTGATATTTGGTAGGCTGAATATATTCAGATGATTTGGTCAGCATATGGTTTTCATGTATGTTTATAATTTAGTTTTGTGTACCATTTATGTGACATTGATTATGGGATTGTAATAAAGCTCTGAAACTTTATTCAGTTTAGAGTTTTGATTTAGTGTTTAATATTTTAATATTGTTTATGGTTTCATGTTATGATTTGTGATTGTATAATTCTAACTACTGACTCCATCACCAAGTCCAAAGGTTCAGTCGACCTCTGAGGGTGAGAATTAGTTGATGTTGTCTCGACCGAACGTTTGTGGTTTGTGAATCCAAGATGGGAAGACGACCTCCACGAGTGCTCCTGCACTCTTGAGCATTCAAAGCATCTGCAATGACATTGACACTAATTTATCAGTGCACACTGAGAATCTGGCACACCTCGCTGAATTTGGGTATGTCAGGGAGGAATACTTATTGGTCTCTGACTACTGTCTAAATTCATAAAGGGGCCAGATGTGGGTAGGCGAAGTGTGAGATGCTGTTAAGTTTCTGACAGAGACACAGTGCTACTTTAAAGGCTGGTACGGCAACTGCCTCCATAATCAGAAACATCATTCTGGAGACAGACAGAAGGGGAGAGCCCACATGCAGGTTCTCAACATTAGCATGAACTCTGGAAGCCATTATACAAAAGCATCCATCACCTTGAAAAGCTCACACCTACCATGTCCGATACACTTACAAACCTCCCAATTACTTCCAAATGTGTGTGTGTGTGTGTGTGTGTGTGTGCATATACATACACACGCAATCACACACACATACATATTGGTTTTCATGTTCTGTTAGATACACATGCTCATCTTAATTGTTGGATATGCTAGATTTGTAAAGTAGCTCCCTTTCTAACATGCCTTTTAAATTTTTTATTTACCATCAAAACAAACTATATGCTTGGATTGCTTTCTTTGATAATAGTTTAATGCCATCTATTAGCTCTCTTTAACCTGATACTCTTTACCCCCAATGTCCCTTCAATCTGTGCCGGTAAGAGCTCCTGGTCCCCAGATGCCTAGCATCAGCCACAGCCTGCATGTCTTCACTGAAGAATTTACAACAAAACACAAAAAGCACAATTGGTGAACCAAGATCTAGCTTCCTTACAAAATTGGTGTAATTCTCTTAAGCAGTTTTTGCTGTAACCCTTCTCAAAGAAGTAAGTGGAAAATGCATGGGGATTTAGCATTTTAGGACCCGTCTTTTTACTCGACCCCAGCTTGAAGGACAACCCCAAAACTTTACTTTTTAGAAAGTTTTGGGAAAGTTACAGAGAGGTTAGACAAATAAGGTCAAAGTTATTAGCAACACAAAAAATGCTTTCCTAACAGACCTAACTATAACTATCAAGTCGATGTCTACATTCATATCTGCTTACAGACTACAGTTTGTCTGAGGGAAAATGACTGCCAGACTAGTAAAATAACATTCATACTTTGCATGCACAGTACCTTGAATACATGGATGGCTGGCAATAAGAGCTATTCATTTTCCACATACATTCTTTGTATTTTTCAGGGGCTACAGTGCAGTGGACAATTAACACCCCATGGTACTGTCTTTGATCTCTGAGGACAGATGCTAGGACAGCTCTCTCTCTCCTAAAGGGCTCTCTCTCACCCTAACTTAAACAAGCATATCCCTCACTCATGTCACTGATCATGTGACTGGGCTAGAAGAAGTGGTTGGGCCTACGTTGCTTCTTTCTTGATACTGACTAGGGGGTCCATGATTTCTTTCAGCTCAGCACTGGCTACCCTATACCACGAACATCATAGATGAGGAGTTGGAGCAAAGCCTATTTCCAGCTGCAAAGTGTGGCGTGAAGGGTTCCCTTTGTGTTATGATACTTCCCTGCTTACCCTGTGATGCTTACAAGTTTGGTATGAGTATTTTCCCTTCCGCAGGTCTAATGAACTTCCTCCTGCTGATTGGTGGGGAGGTCCCATTACTCCTATGCAATGGTGCTTTTTTAAGCCCTCGGACCTTGCTGCTGTCCTTGGTCAAAGGCAGCATTGTTCAGTCCCCAGGAGGGTGAGGAAGTTGCTTGTTGCAACTGATGATCATCTTCTACTGTGGGCCAAACAGGCTGTTATGAAACTTGCTAGCTGTCAGCTCTTACAATGCATGATGTATACTACTCCTGTAGTGAGCTGCTAATCCTCCCACAACCCTCTCACGCTCTCAGTGAAAAGCAAAGAGGCTGTCTGGAATTACATGGCTTTTGTGGAACACTCAATCATTGATCCATCATAAGGCTGTCTGACCTATCTGGCTTGGAGGAGCTGGCTTGTGCAAAATTAATGACTGAAAAATACAGCTGCTGTTATAAAACCCACAAACTAGCCTGAACTGCATCAGCATGACATGACCACAAGCAAGGTGCAGATGCTGTAAGCCCTCTGCAGCAAAGGCACTTTGCCGATTGACAAATCTGAAACACATTTCTACAACCAGGTCCAGAGTCACAAAAAAAACTGCATAAAAGATTAGCATTACTGATGTACACCTCTACATCTGTATTTATTGTTTTAAAAAAGCAAGAATGGAGCCATATTCTGAAAAAAGGGTGACAGGTCAATTAAGAAATAAGACGACAGGCCTCTAAACACAGGATGAGAGAGCCACAAATAGTTTCTGTGACTACCAGTCACTCCCAAGCCTGAGGCACCTGACCTATCAAGTAATCGCAAGAGACAAGTGGGGTGGCTGTAGAGTGGAAACCCTGCACTCCCTCAGTTTGAACAGGCATTCTAGGGTCCTCATTTACAAGAATCTGGCGCATCGGCTCTGAAGCGTCAGATTTCTTGTGCTGTCCTATGAGCCACTAATGATGCCATGGGTGCTCTCTATCTACTATACAGATCTCCATGGTGCACATTTTCACAGATGTGTCAGAAATTCTGGTGCTAAACTCATGCAATGATGCAACTCCAGCAATAACAGGATGCCCTCATTGAGAAAGGTCCTGCATCAGTTTTACTCCTGCTCTGAGCAGGAGGTAATTTCTGATGCAGTGAAGTCGCAGAATGACTCAGTGAACTGTTGTAAATTTCACTGTGTCACTTCTGCGTGGCTTTTCCCTCGGGAACGCCCACCTTGTATGTATTATACCAGACACAGGTAGAATGTGAATCAAGGATTTACAAACTGACACCTTGGACCCAATGCTTTAGTTTTTAAATGTCGAGCAGTGTAGAGCACTGCTTGCACCACTGTTGTGTCTAAAAGAGTGATGCAACAGTGGTGCAAAAGCCTTACAAATGAGGCCCTATATGGTGCACAAGTGTCACATGTTGATTCAGTACATGAGGTCCTTGATCAGTGGTTAATTTGTAAATAAAAAGAAGAGTCTTGGAGTCACTAATGACCACAAATATCTTGAATGGTGCAATTCCATTCCAACTTTGTGCTGCTTTCTGACGAATCCTGTCACTACCTCTGATCAGGCTTGATCACATCATAACCGACTTGTACTACTGGCTGTCCCCGACACAGCAACAAGGACTTAGAGAAGGCCTAGCCTATGGAAATGCTGTCCACTCATGAGCCAGTCTTCTTTACCCAAGATTTCCCACAGACACTCTTCAGATGGTATAACGGGCAAATTGGCTGCCATTTATGTTCTATTTCTACCTGCATGGATAAGGAAAAAAACTGATTCAAGGACTTGGCCTGTGTAGGATAGCTTACTGCACCCTTATATTAGTGGGAATGCAGAAATATCTTATTTAAAGGTGCACATGCGTCAAAGTCAAAATGTGGATTCAAGACTGACTTTCGGTCTGAAGAAATCTTTATCAATTTCCAACAAGCTTACAAAGCTGTGTGCTCACTACACAAACCCATATGCACTGATGGACTGAGTTCTTATATGGACTCATTAGTTTCCTGGTGCCAGCCTCCTTGTGCACTCCGATCCCAGTATAGACCCCCACATTTAAAAAAAAAGCTAGAATTTGGCACCCTTCTCTAACACTGGTTATGATTAGAGCCTGGAATGAATTGCACCACATTTATAAGTGCAAAGCAACCTGACCTTGTTTTGACGGAAACTGAAAACTGTCACTGTTTGTCTCTGTTCCTGTTTTATTGCTAAGACACTTCTTTCTTGAAGTAGATGATTTTTTCCTACAATTTTATTCATCACCAATCACACACACTCACACACACAACCACACACACGCATGCACACACACACACACACACACAAACACACACACACACACACACACGGTAATACATGCTCAGCATCAGTATATACTTCACTGAGTACGCAGGTGTATGATGGCTTTTATGTAATGGCTTATCTTTCTACTAGAATGATGATACCACCAAAGTCAGTTTCTGATAGACAAGGGCAGTAAAGTGGAGTTCACTTTGGACACCCCCTAATCATCAGAGCACCTGTATACCCTATTAGGTGATTACCACTGCTTTATAAATCCTGATTGATTGTTCAGAGCCTAGCAGCCCGGTGACTTCCCAATAGAATGAAAGTATCCTAATTGGGCTTGCTTGGTTGTCAAAATCAATGACGGAAACAAGAGAGCCACACTGAAAAGACATAGGGCATGGCAACATGGCTCTGTGACACCATGAAGGGAACTTTTCAGCTCAACAAAAAGTTCTCAATGTCTATGTAGGTTTTAAAATGGAATCACTGTTATCTACTATAAAGTGGGGGCTTATTTTATATCACTTTATTATGAAACATCACAACATCTTTATATTACCAAACTATAAATAAAAGACTATCAATGGAGCAAGCAAATTACACTCCTTTTATAATTGCTGTCTCATATACGATCTAATTATTCATCTGATTATTTGGCAAAAAGTGAGCCCCAGATGATGGAATGTATTTATAATAATGTGTAATTGAAATGTGGTGCTGCAAAGGGCAACAAGGACTTGCAGCACTAGCTTAAAGAGACGGCAAATCTGCACTTAAACAAGCAAATGTATGACTGACCGCTGCCAAAGGTGTTATACTGCAAACCAGTGAAATGAATCATTAGACATTTATTTGAGAGAGTTACCACACTGAACAACAGGCACACAATTAAAACAAACTATTTTCAGCTGGTCTTTTGCTTGATTTGACAATTTGTTTATCCACAAAAAACAGACAGCACAGGACTTCTTCAAGGATGAAAAGTGATCATGCAACATAATGCAACCTACAGCATAGTAATTTCCAACTATTTACCACATAAATATTTGCTAGTTGGCATAATTTGCCTCTACTATTTACATCCCACCACCAGTTAAGAAAAAAACAACAACAGTTCAAAGTTTCCTATACCTCAAACTTGTAATGCAAAAATATATTTTTAAAGTCTAATCCCAATGTGCCGCTCATGTCTATAATGCCTATAATGTAATTACACTTAGGGGGTCATAAGGAGTTTGGTGAATGGAAACATCTGTCTGCCAAACTCCTGACAAGAAGATCACAACGGTTCTGATGGCATCCCCACTGCTCCCATTACAAGTTTTCCACTGGGCTGTCCAGTGGACTTCAAGGTTTCCACCAGTAAGCCCAGTGGGAAAGGTGCAGCAGCATTGTTCCCAGCTCAGAATTGAGCCAGTGGTAATGCTGCCACATGCAGGATTCACCAGCACCCATGAAATTTCAAGGGGGGGCTCTGCACTGCCCATGCCATTGCCATTGGCATGGGCAGTGCAGGGGCCACTTGTTCTCTGCCATCCATTTCATGGTGGTCAGACTGCCATAAAAAGGCTTGCAGAGAAAAAGGTTATAATCAGCACAGCAATGCTGACTTCAGCTCCCTTGTGGGTGATTACAACCAGGACCACCGTCATCTGATCAGGATCATTGATACTGGCGGAGACGGCAGTCTTTTGGCAGTCCAACCGCCAAACACTTAAATTGACGACCATCAACGCTGCGGCGGTCAGGACCACCACAGCGAGTCTGGAGGGCTAGTGACCACCAGACACTTAATAAGGCCTTTAATCGGTGTAAATTCCTGCGTGACTAACACTCTATGTAAAGCTTTTTTGTACAATATTCTTGATTTAAATGTTAATTTCTGTGGCAAATATTGAAATATGTGCCCGCTGTTTCTGCACACTCATCATTCTGTCTCTGATTTACGCTAGTCTGAGGCTATATGTCAGGAATAAACCCAACATTAAACATGAATTATGTACACATTGAATCACCTAGGTAATAAATAGTGTTACTGCACAATAGTGGGTTTACCCTGGGGGATATTGGCATGCAATTTCTTGTTTGCAAGAATGGAATGGGAGATAACATACAGTTTAGCTTTTAATGATCAATAAAACACCAGGTTTACCCCATTCCTGACCTCTTTTCTGATACAAATACCCCCAACGTTGCCTTAGAGAATGCTCTGGGATCAAGTGCAATGTGCACACAACCAAGGCTGTATGTTCAGATTCAAACCGTAGTGTAACACAGAGTGATGCCCCCCCTACAGAATGTGATTGTGGGATGAAAGGGGCCCCCTGAAGAGTTGGGAGACCCTCGTCACCATAGGGGCCGCAGAAGACTGGGTTGTGTGCTGGTTCAAACACAGTTTACTTGCAATTTCACTTTTTCGCTGGACTCAGAGGGAACATGGCTATTTTCTTTTGAAGAAGTTGAATACCTCCTTGCTGCACTGCCTTCAGAGTCACTCCAAAAATGAGTGGATTTATAAAGGGGGGGAGAAGGAGGTAGGCGTTGGCCAAAATAACTTGCACAAAAAGAGGAATGGAGTGATGTAGCTTGTTCAAAACTGAAGAAAAGAAAATAGGCAGGTAGAAGGCAGACATGGCACAGACATGGGAGGTGCAAGTGCTGAAGGCCTTGAAACGGTCCTTGTACGGAAGAACTAAAATAGTTCTGAGGATCAGAAGATACGACAAGGCTATGCAAAAAACATCCATTGACCACAGTATAAATATTACTGTCCAAGAGTATACGCTAATGATAAAGATGTCAGCACAAGAAAGCTTTGCCACAGCCATGATCTCGCAAAACGAATGTGGAATGAACCGGCTGCAGAACTTCAGTCTCAGGATAAGCAGTGGAAGAGGACCAACCAGCAGGATGGCGCGAACCAAGCAGGCTGATGCTATCTTTGTGATAAGTTCATTTGTTAATATACTGGTGTATCTAAGGGGGTTGCACACTGCAACATATCGGTCAAAGGCCATGGCTGAAAAAATGGAGGATTCTACTGACAGCGTACATGCTACAAAGAGCATCTGAGTAAGGCAGTCACCAAACCTGATTTCTCCAGCATTAAACCAAAACAGACCAAGCATCTTAGGGACAAAGGAAGAGGAAAGAACTAGATCGGACAGAGCCAACTGGGAAATGAAAAGATACATGGGCTTGTGGAGAGAGGTCACTGTGTTTATGGTCAGCAGAAGAACACAGTTACCAAGAACTGTAACAGTATACATGATGGTCAGGGGGGCAGCAAACCAGATGTGGAAATCCTCCAGCCCAGGGATGCCCATCAGGATGAGGGAAGAAGGTGTGAATCCACTGACGTTGACTGATAGCATGATTCTGCCTTAATTCTGGAGCCAGAATTACCTGTCTGGATACACAAATATTATAATTATATTGTTAAATTAACTGTCAGTAATGTTAGACCCTAAATTGCTACAAGGCTTTTTCTATTAAGCATATATGACATTAATACTGAGTGTGGACCGTTATTTAATGCAGTTCTCTTCTCCCCACTTTGAGATGCTCCTGTCATAACATTCCCCTCTTAAACCTAAACTCTGCCTTCACATTGTTCAAGCCTTCCCAGGCCTCACTAAATTATGTCACTGGTTTTGGTGGCTCTTAGCTATTTCCACTCATACTTTAAAAGTGACCTCAGGTACTTCTTAACAATAAACCTTACACATGCCTGTGCCTTTTACAGCCACTCCTCAGCTAAAGCCTTTTTGATAATCCTGAGAAATAAAAGGTTGCTATCCCATTTACATTTGTCCAGGCAGTTTGTGCTGGACTGTTCCTTTTGGAGCAGAACTTTTACAACTTTGCATATGACTTGTCTTTGTTTAGCGTGGCATAGTTGGAGCAAAATGATGGACTGGACTTCAGCGATCACCAATGACTGAGATTAATTCAAGATTTCCTCCCATCACTTTTGGGCTTGTCGTAGTACATTTCAGCACCCACATCGAACGTGCGCTTCACACGAGCGCAGATTTTTTGAGCCGCATCAGGGGCATTTTGACACCCCAAATTGAGGGGGCCATCTGACACTTCTGCAGAGGGAGCAAATCCATCTTCTCTATTTAGACATTGGATTACTTCACACTCACAGCGAGGCAGGTAATAAAGTGTTGAGTGGATGGGAATTCTAAAACTTTTTGGTGCGAGTACTGTTACCTCCTCCTTATAAAATACTCTTGATGCCTTGCATATCTTTCACTTGCCCCACTATGATCTAATGTTTTATTAAGGCAATTAATATAACAAATCAACATGACCAAGAGGACATAGGGCCTGATTCTAACTTTGGAGGACGGTGTTAAACCGTCCCAAAAGTGGCGGATATACCACCTACCGTATTACGAGTCCATTATATCCTATGGAACTCGTAATACGGTAGGTGGTATATCCGCCACTTTTGGGACGGTTTAACACCGTCCTCCAAAGTTAGAATCAGGCCCATAGTGTTGTATCTAAGTTACCTGTGCCTAGGCAACCCGATGACCACAGGTGTCCTGGAAAACGTGGATGGAATGTAACAGGTTGGCATGTGGAGAAGATATTTGTGGTGCGAGGAGGCTGAGAGCCTGCTTTACAAGAAACCTACTACTATATAGTTCGTAGTCAATGTTATTCCTACAATTTGGTGACAAGATTAATTTAACTATGCACACATCTACGGAAGCACCTACTGTGGGTGAGGAAGTGGAGACTGGTGGTGCTGCTTTAGAGGAGAAGGGGAGGCATCCTTTCTCGGTGGATGGCAAAGTATGAGATCTGCCAGTCACTGGAATATGTCAAGAGGCAGCCCAAATGTGTCTTGCAATAGATGCAGGCACGTCAGGTGGATTTTGGAAGGCACCTATCAGAACGAGCACTATGACCAGAATTCACTCGCACTCAGCCCTGCATCTTCTCTAGTAACGGTGAGGCAGTGCATGCGTGCAAGGTGCATGCTTGGGCTGTGACATCGGAGGCTGGGGTTAGTGAAACACGAGTTGCTAGCTCATATCTTGTTGCAGCTGTACATTGGAGTACTACACCAGCGTAACACCATCTTGTTTAAGTTGGTGAATAGAGCCTGTTCTCTGCAATATCAGCACACTCCGCTACCACAGATGCCATTTTTAAACAGGCAGCAGTACTACTGGGTAACATAGTTTCTGCATAACAAAAGAAGCAATTATAGGTGTGTGTCACTGATGCGCACACCTGAATAGTTGTGTCTCTTGAATAAGTACTCCACATCAGTACTCAAGTAAGTGAAATTCTTGGAAGACAACTTGAACACCTGAGCAACTAATTATTGGACACATTTGTTAAAAAGTGCTTTTCTGTATTGAACCTTGCGGTGATTCCCACACCCGAGCTACGGGTCGATGTGTGTGACTGCGGTGAATCGCGCACCTTGGCAGTCGCATCGTAACAAATACTTACAGAATGTATCTCCATCTGCAGAGATTTGCACACCTTACAGTGACTTTGGTTTGTGTGTGCTTGTAGCAATCTCGCTTTGCTGTTTACCGTTATGGCAGTGGGCTGGGTCGTAGTAGAAGTGATTATAATACATCCCCGGAAAAGATTGTAACATGCAAAATTTTGGCAAGACCCCACCTGTGCCTTCACTTCCACATGCTGGAAAACCACAGATGAAATGGTCAGATTGCAAGGAATATTTCTATTGATTGCTTATCAGCTATTGAGAAAACAATTGGTTGAGAAAAAAAAAACAACATTTTGCTACATACTCTTGATCCAGAAGGCTTAAGGGTATATAGTTAGTTAGAAAAAAACAAGGTCGGATGAGAGTGCAGATGTATTTAAGGAAGCCCTAGAGGATGTAAAGGCCCACTACCAACCCAGAGTGTTTGCAGCCATAGACAGGTTTAACTTTCTCCAACAGAAACAGTCAAAAACAGAATCAATGTAAGATTGTGTGGCTTCCCTCAAGGAGTTAGCAATAATGTGCACATTTTGGGCTTTGCATGATGACCTAATAAAAGACCAAATTGTTAAGCATTCTAACAATATCCCATGAAAAATTGTGATTGTGTGGTAAAGCTCCAGTTAAGGAAATCATAACCATTGTAAAAGAGGTTGAAATATCAAAAAGGTGTGCTAAAGGTGTGCTAAAGCAGAGTTGAAGAAAGGGGTGAAGTTGAATCTGTATGCAAGATAACCAATGTCAAGGAGAAAGGGTGAATGGGAACCGTGGTGGAAATAATTGCTGAAAGTAACAGGAGGTGAATGATAAGAGGCCAGTGTGCTTCAGGTGTGGAAACAAGGGGCATTTGGCCAGAGATGAGAATTACCCATCCATGAAATCTAAATGCTCATACTGTGGTAACTGTGGTTATTGCACGTTTTTCTAGGTTTGCAGGAGGAATAGAAGCACATGGAACAAGGATTTATAAAGTGTGTGATGGAAAACAATGAGGAGGAACTAGAGGGGGAGAATACATCTTTAAGTGATTAAGACATTTTGAGTATTGTGGATGTGCATGTAATGACCAGGAAGAAGCCCATGTGCAATGTGGCCATTGGTGGGGTAGACATAATGATAATAGCATACACCATTGTGCAATGTTCTGCATGGGAGGAAAAGATCTCAGAAGTGTTGGGTGACCATTTAAAACCTACAGATGTTCACCCTGTTACTTTTAAAGGTGAGGAAATCCCGATTGTTGGGTATAGATTAGACACATTTGAATTTAGGAGAAGGAAATCCCAAGAGAAGTTATATGTGGCAGAAAAAGGCCCTTCAGTACTTTGGTGGATAGATCAGGGGAGTCTGGGTATTACTGTTGATACCAACAGCAATGAACAAGATCTGTTACTGAGTGAACCTGTGAGTCCTATAGAAGAAGAATTGATGAAAGGATTTCCTAATGTGTTTTCAGACAAGGTAGGAAATTATATTGATAGAGGTAGCTGTGCCTGTAAATCACAAGGCCAGGAAAATACCTGAGGGGATGAGGGGAAATATAATGGAAGAGGTGGCTGCTTTCAAAATCAAGGGAATCATAGAGCTTGTGGAAAATGCAGTGCTGAAGAGTTGCCCCCTTGTTGTTTGTTTAGTAACCTAATAGTCATATAGAAGTATGCATGGATCTTATAGATTTGAATTAGTACATCGCTGTAGACAAGTTTCACCTTCCTTGGATTGACAAACTCCTGTCACAGACTAAAGATGCCAATTGGTTCTCAACTACTGAATTGACCTCATCCTACCACCAGATTAAGCTGCATCCAGACAGCCGGAGTATAAGATCATTCATCACTCCTTTTAGTTGATACAGGTTCATACCCATCACATTTGGTCTTGCTTCAGCAGCTGCAGTTTTCCAGTGCTTGATGCATAAATTATTCAAAGGTATTGAAGGAGTGATGTACTCCCAAGATGACAAATTGGTGGTGGGCCAAGACATGCAAGAACATCATGCTAGGTTAAAATTAGTCTTGGGAAATTAGCTAAGAATGTCCTAATTGCTGAATTAGGAAAATGTAAATTTACATTAAGGTCTCTTACATGTATAAGGCATGAGGTAGGCAGAGAGGGTATTTCCCACAAGATGAACATAACTGAAGCAGTCAGCAATGACCCTTCTCTTTTTCTTCTTGTAAAGATAAAGTTAGGTCCTTCCTTGGCCTTGCAGAATTATATGCCAAATTTGTGCAGAAATATGCAATGAAGATATATAAGGCAGCTGTTGAAGGCAAGAAATACATTCTATTTGAGTGATGAGTTACAGGTGGATTTTGAAAGGATCAAGAGTGATGTATGTATAGCTGTTACACTTCAAGTTTTTGAGGTTTGTGCTTGTAGTGTTGTGACAACAGACGGCAGTGACAAGGGTGTTGGCGCTTTCTTAACTCAATTATTGTCCAAGGTTTGGGTCTATCCTAGTTTTACGTCTTCCTTACCTGTGGTGGACTGCCCAAACCCATGTACAGCTGTCCAAAGCTTCCTGGGTGTCCTTGATGTTTGAAAGTATGTGTTGCTTGTCCATCCCCCCTGAGGCACAGGCTTAGGGTTATGAAGTGTGTACCTAGATGTGATGATCCAAGTTTAGTACACAGACATGTAAATCTGTAAACCACTTGTACAAACCTAGGGTACCCACTCATGATGAGCAACTGCATTCCATCCTGGCAATTCCATTTACAAATCACAGATCTTGTGGCCCTTGATTGTCATCCAGAAGATAGTCATTAGTTGGCCTGTCACATGTGGAGGACTTGCAGCATTTTTTACATGACTAATGGCTGAACAATGATGCATAGGTCATTTAAGTTATTACTCATCTTTTAGAGCATTGCTGTGCTGTTAGATAGGACATGTGTAGGCTGCGTTGGCATGCCCTTCCTCAGGGAGAATCTGTGATCTGTATGGTGATATGGCCTGTTTCAGCTACATTAGATGTATTGTCTGATTCTCATCAGTAGCTATATCACACAATGAAGTGCCTAATGTTTGGCTTTATCTTGTTTAACAGCAGCCAATATGGATGCCATCCAGATTCATGAGTTTCATCGCCGGGCGATGCGTTACCGCCACATTCTGAATGTGGAGTCTAGGTTCCGCTACATGGCATGGCGTTATCGCCATGAAAGAGCCTCAGGAGTGTGGAGGGCATTTGCCCAAGGGGGCCCTTCGGTGTCCACAACAGCCACCACCACCAGTACCACCACTACCACCCGGGTGGCACCAAGTATAGCAGGTACCACTGCAGGACCATCGACTTCCACTGCTCCAGGACCACTGACAGCAGCACCTGCACCTGCACCTCCCCCTACAAGCATGGCACCACCAACCGGACACACATCTACAACTGGCACTCAGACCACCCCTGCTGCAGTCATTGACCCTGCAGATTTCAGAGTGATGCAATGTGACATGCAACGTATGTTGCGGAGACTGGACAGGCTGCAGCAGGAGGTGTCACAAATTAATAAGAGGGTGCATGCCATCAAGAAAACCCTGCGGAGGGCGAACTTGTGACAATTATACCCTCTGCCATGATTCCCTCCTCTTTCCTGGTTCTTTTAATTAGTGGGTTTAGGGGGCTTAGTGTTAGGTTAGACTAGGCTGTTAGTATAGTTAGTAGTAGTGGATTTGGGGGTGGGGGTATGATATTTTGAAATGTTATTTTATTATGTGTGTTGGATGATGTTGGGGTTTTGGTGTTTTAAAAAAAAAAAAAAATTACAAAATATATAAAAATGTAAAAATACAAAAATAAATATTTGTTTAGTATAAGATAGTATGTGTTTAGGTTAGTATATGTTGTCCTCCATGTGCCCGGTCTCATAAGGGGGCAGGGGTTGATGTTTAGAGGGTTTATTTAAATGTGAAAAGTAAGTTTAGCTTAGGTTAGTTAGGGCCAGTTGTGGATAATGTGTAGTTAGGATAGGTTTGGTTAGTTAATGTGTTTCCCCTAGTTGTATTATCCTTTTTTACTGTTAAATAACTATTTAGGTACTCCTTTGCAGTATGTGTCATCTGCTTGGGGATCAGGGCCTTGGCATGGGTGAACAGTTTCTCTTTAGTATTTTCATTTGTGTCCCATCCTGCAACCAAATCCCAATTGAGCTGTCACATTGGCAGCTACACCAGAGCTACTTTGCTAAGAATCTGCCATCCATTGTACCCACCACTCAAGGTTACTATGGATCCCAATGTGTTGTTAATTTTTGATGTATGTTTTCAGTCTCACATACTTTGGGACCAGATTTGGTATTGAGGACACTGCGTTACGTCTGCCTGCAGCCTTATGTTCAAGTGAAGCCTTATAAGGTGAGTGATGGTATATTCTCAAGTAGTATAGTATACACGACTCAAACCTATCAATTGTTACATTGTACAGCCAGGTTACTTATTTGTACATGCACTCATACACATCCATTCCTGCTGTATGGTGTGTATGGAAAGAATTGTGACAAATGTCACATACGTAAAGATTGTCTAGTACAACAATTTGAAGGCAATATTTGTTGACTTAGACATCCCTTGAAGAAGACTTATTCTGTCCAACACAGCATTTTACTGTATAGTTTTGTGTTACCTCATAATTGACCTTCCTGAAGGGTAGATGATGGTATAATCCAGACCACAGTGCATAGTTATCAGCCCACATTCTTTCAGGGCAGTTGTATTGACATTCTATGGTCATTGACATGAGGCAAACATCACTAATCTCCCTCACGGTTCATGTGTCACATTACACAGAGACAAAATGGTTGTTGAAGTGCTATTTATTTTAGAGTGCTGTTGTGCTATATTTACATTGTCCATGATTGTGAGTCCTATAGTGTGACACCTTCCATTGTGATCCTACACAAGTGCAAAAGGAAATGTCATTGGACATGCTGGGGTGAAGTGTCAGACAGTGCAGAGGGACTTGATTTGTCAATGAGTTAGTGAGAGACAATCACAGGGCATTGTGACAAGGTAAACAGTGGGCTGGAGAACAGTGCTTGAGAGCAGCTGTTGCAAGACTGGCATGTTACAAAGCACAGGACCTTGGTTATAAGTGGCCAGGTGGCAGGGACTAGTGCTAGCGGTTACTCTTACAGGTGAAGGTGATCTGTTACACGTCTTCATCTTCTCATGTGTGTGTTGTCTCCTCTGCCCCTGGTGGTGGTGGGTGTGAAGGGGCAACACACACCTGTGTTTGAAGATGTGGCGTCATATATTCCGGTAGCTGTCAACTGCGGGGCTATTATGGGCAGTACTGCAGCAAGGAGGAGCTGCTGGTTCTTAAGAAAAGGTAGCCAGGTCAGCCCTGAGGGGGTCAATATTGTATTTGTGCACGTGTTGAAAGGTTTGTTGTTGGAGGTGTTGTGTCAACTGTCTTACAGCTGTTCTGATTTCCTTAACACTTTTTTCAAGTTCTTGCAAGATTGATGTTTGCCCTTGCATGGCTGCTGCCTGTTCTGCAGTTGACATCATTCAGGAACGCACCCCCTCTAGGCTGGCTGCCATATTTTCCATACCCACCAGCACCTCCTTGGCTAGCTCCTGCTGTACTCCAACCACAGTTCTCTCAAAGCTGGTGCCAGTGTTGTCAGAGTCCTCAGCTGGGTTGGAGCTGGCAGGTTGTACAATTGGGGTGGTGGGTGGATCCTCTGTGATAGCTGCTGTATCTGTGTTCCTCCTTGCAACTGGAGGTGGGGTCTGGAGGGTTCCAAGGACATCTTGGAGGGTCTTTGTCAGCTCGTCATCCATGTCATCAGGGAAGTCCAGGACAGGCATATCCTCAGGAGACCCTTCATCCTCTGCAATGAGATATTGTATAATTAGGCCCTCATTCTGACCTTGGCGGTCTTTTCGCAAGACCGCTGAGTTACCGCCGCGGTGAAGACCGCCGACCGCGGCGGTGTGCCGCTGTGCGCATTCTGACCGCTGGGAGCGTTCCGCCGGAAAAGCGCCAGCAGCCACACTGGCGGTCGGCGGGAAAGTGGAGACTGGTCAACCTCCACCGCCACGCCAGCAGAACACCGCCCACAGAATTACGACCCACATTTCTGTGTGGCGGTCTTCTGTTGGCGGTCTTCTGTTGGCGGTCACGTCCCTATGGCTCCCGTCGCCTCCCGGAGGACCAACGCACAAGGTAAGTTGATCGTCCGTGAGGGGAGGGGGTGGGGGGGTGTTGTGTGATGTGGGCGTGCATGGGGGTGTGCGTGTGAGTGTGTAGAGGGGGTGTGTGAGTGCGTGTATGCGGGCGGGGGGTGCTGCTGTGTCTATGGGTAATGTGTGCTGTTCGGCAGGTGCGCATGTCGGCATGTATGTGTGCGGGTATGTGTCCCCGTTGTGTATGTGTGTGTAGGGGGTGTGTATATGTGCATGTTGGGGGTGTGTGCATGTCGGGGTACATGTATGTGCATGTCGGGGTGGGGGTGGGGAGGGGGTTCGTACCACCTCTGGGGGGTGGCAGGGGGGTGGAGGGTGTGGGGGGAGGACTTGGGTGGGTAGTGGGGGGTGGGGGAGACCCCTATCAGTGCCAGGGAAGGAATTCCCTGGCCCCGATAGTGCTTACCGCCATGGTTCGCACGGCGGTTCCCGCCCGCAAGAAACCGCGGCGGTAGGCAGGGTCATAATACCCTTGGCGGTCTTGGGACGACCGCCGGGCCGGAGTGCGCAAACTCAAGCCCCGCGGTCATGACCGCCGTGGCGGTCGGAGTGGAGAAGTAGCGGTCGGTCGCGGCGGGGACCGCCGCGGTCAGAATGCCATTTTTAATACCGCCGGTCTGTTCGCGGTCCGACCGCCGTCTCTCCGCCGACCGCCAGGGTCAGAATGAGGGCCTTAGTGTTTCTGTGTTGTGGCATTTGTAATGTGACGTGCCTGCCTTCCTATTAGTTGCACATTGTGATATAGGTTCCTGTTCATTGTTCCTGGCTATAATATTCACATTCTCCCAGGCCTATGCCCCACCTGCATGTCACATGTAGAGTGGTCAGTTTGGGGACTTGTCAGCATCACATCCTCTAGGTGTAGGTTCTGCTCAAATTGTATATTGCCCCCTTCTTGTCCTACTCAACCCTCCATCTACTTCCATTCTCATGGTGAGGCCTTGCACTGGCTGTTGGTGTTCTGATGGCACTTGCACCACACTTAACAATCTGGAACTGAGCCAGTCTCTGATATTTCACATCCGGCTATATGTTGCTGAGACTTAGCATAACTATGTATAGCATTGGCATGGCACACTACATATGTCTGCATTGGTAGTGTGTTATGCTGATGTTGGGAAATGTTTGCTACATTGGATTGCACTGATGGTCCTAGCAGTGTTCCATTTCCTCTTCTGACTGTGCAGGTGTATTTTACTAGCCGGTGACATATGTCCTCCCCCTCAATGCTGTCATTTGAGCAGTATACCATTTGGGATGTTGCATGGCGTCATTGGAGCTATTGTGACCCAGGCACAGGGTGGACCCTGACCAATGCAGCATGGGTATGACATTAGTGCTGTGTACCTCATAATATTTATGACATTGGCTGATGTTTGTAGCAACTATGGACATTCACATTTGACAGGATAAGAACATTTGTATTGATTTCAGGCGATTGATAACGTTGTCATCCTGAACCCTCTAATTTGGGTGTGTTTGATCCATGGGAACGTAACTGCCATTAGCTACTTGACCTGCACACACAGCAGAGGTGGTAGTAGCAACTGTTGTCAATATTATATTCCACTTGCAGATATGGCCTGAGACTGTTAATTGAGCCCTTGTTCATGTAGGGAGAATACCATCTGTTGTGTGACAGCAGGCCAGTTTTACGTTGTACCCTGCCCTCCTGGACTGGCTTTACCTTTCCAACATCCTTGACATGGCAGCATACCCCATACAAAGGTTGTTGGTGTAGTGTATTACTGTGCCCCAGGTATCCTCTGAACAGCCCATGCCCCCGTGCCGTGCCGTTCCCCTTTACACATGCCACTCCCTGAATATCATGACTTACATGCATTGTGTAGTAGGTATGTCCACCCCCCTGCTTACAGTTAACATTTGTGCATTTTAATTCCCCATGCGACTTACCCTGCATCTGTGTTGTCTCCTGGTAGTCTGTGCTGTCCTGTCCTTGAATTCCTATGAAGATCTCCTCAGAGATGACGGCTGCCACCATCTCCTCCATGTGGTTCAGGGCCTCCTGCGGTGCTGGACTCCCACCTCCAGTCTGCAGTGCTGCCTTCCTGTTCCTGTCCATCTTTTCCTTGGTCCTGTGCTTGCAGTCATGCCAGCGTTTCTTGCACTCGATGACTGTTCTTTGTACTTCTGCCACAATGTTTATCTTGTCAACAATTTGTTGCCATATTGCCTCTCTCCTACTAATTGGCAATTTTTAGGTGACAAAAAGTTGGTGCTGGTGTTCCGTCACCTCTTTCACCAGAGTTTCCTGCTCCTCTGCATTGAACCAACACTTTCTTTTCTTCTTCTCCCTCTCCTGGCTCTTGTGTGGGTCCTCCTAGCTGGTTCCTGGTCTTGTGTCATCTTCCTGGGGTCTGCCCAAGCATCTGGGATCCATTTTGGCACTTCTTAGAACATTTTGCGCCGCTTTTTGACGCAATTGTGTAAAAAAAAGGCACCTATCCGGTTTGTGACGTCGTAAAGTGGCTCACAGTCATTTTCGCCACGTTAACGTCATTTTTCTTTACAACGTGACGCATTGGTTTGATAAAAAAAAATGACTCACACCAGTGGTTTGGGCCACAGTGTGTCAACGTATAAATTTGACGCCCAAGCAGCACAAAGAAATGGCATTAGCCGGTGGTAAATTTTTGACGCAAAACTGCATCGGCATAGTTTTGCATCAAAAAGTATAAATATGGCGCTAAAGGTTCACGTACTGTGCAAGATGAGTGATCACGAAACCACATATGCAGCAATGAAAACATTAAGGCCCTCAGTACAACCCTGGCGGTCCAAGACCGCCAGGGCTGTTTTGGCTGAAGCACCGCAAACAGGCTGGCAGTGCTTCAGAGGGAATTACGACCGCGGTGGTAGCGCCGCGGTCGCACCGCCGGGGCCGGCGGTTTCGCGCCACATTTGCCCCGGCGGTGATAATCCGCCCAGGGGATTACGAGTCCTCCTACCCCGCCAGGAAAAGGCTGGTGGTATGGGGAGTCGCAGGGCCCATGCCACTGTCACAGGGCCCCGTGCAGCTTTTCACTGTCTGCATAGCGGACAGTGAAAAGCATGACGGGTGCAACTGCACCCGTCGCACGGCCGCAACACCGCCAGCTCCATTTGGAGCCGGCTCCTATGTTGCAGCCCACATCCCCGCTGGGCCGGAGGGCGGAAACACTGTTTCCGCCTGCCAGCCCAGCGGGGATGTCATTATGGGCACTGCGGGAGTGCGTCCGCATTGGCGGTCGCACAGCGGTTACAACTTGGCGGGCAGCGGTTGCAGTCCGCCAATGTTGTAATGACCCCCTAAGTCCAGATCTACCCTCTGGTAGCCTGGCACTGAGCAGGCAGGCTTAACTTACAAGGCAATGGGTAAAGTATTTGTGCAAAAACTCATACAGTAACAGTGAAAACATCACAAAACGTATTACACAGCAACTTAGGGAAATAGATACTATATATCTGAATACAAGAGGTCCAGAACTACAAAAATCCAATATGCACAAGTCAAGATATCACTTTTTAAAGGTTTAAATGTCTCTCAATCTTTAAGAATCAGTGGTTGTATCTTTTTAGCACACAGTACCTGGGATGCATCAAAAATAATGATGCAAAGGAGCTGCACAGGAGGAGTTGAGTTGAAAAGTAAGGTGATGCGCCAGATTTTCTGGTGTAGCAAAGACGATGATTCTTTTCTTTCCACGCTGAAAGGCGATGTGTCGACTTCCAAGAGCTCAGCCTTGGTTCCTCACTGCGATGCGGGTATTTTGACACCCAAAGGAGATGCATTGAAAACCCAGAATGAGCTGGTAGGAAGGAGTAGGAGCTATGTCAATCCAGTTCGGGATGCAGCAATTTACCAGCCGTGAGGCAGGTGCTGCATCGATTTCTGCAGGCGTTGCATAGATTTCTTGACATACGGGGATTTTATTTTCTTTGGTTAAGTCTTTCTTGCCGCTGAGACTTCATAACAGGAGGCAAGCTTATTTCAAACCATTGGAGAGAACTTGTGGAGAAAGGCAGATTTCCTCCAGCAGGGTCAGGGGCCAGCAGGAAGCAGGCCAATAAGTAGGAGAGCAGTCCTTTCAGCAAAGCACTGCAGATGAGTCCTTTGGGCAGCCAGGCAGACCCTCTGACAGAGTCCAGTTGCAGGGCCAGAAGTGTCTGATTTGGTGGGGGTCACAGACTCAGAATATATACCCAAAAGTGCCTGTGAAGTGGAGGAAACCTCAAATAGTGGTTTTGAAGTGCACAAGTTCCCCGTTCAACCCAGCCTTGTCTGCCAGGAGCCCAGTAGGGCATTACCAGTGCTTTGTGTGAGGGCAGCCACTGACCCTTGAAGTGTAAGTGAGAGCCTCTCCACCTTTTCTGCCCTGGAAAACCTGTCTGAATGCAGATGAATACAGATGCAGCTGAGTGCCCTGTGTTTATGGCTGACTGGGTGGAATGCATAAGGTGATCTATCAACCATCACAGACTAGACATGCATTGGAGACAGGCTGTAAGGCACAGATGGCAGTGAAGGCAGAGAAAAGCCTACTTTCTAAAAGTGGCATTTCTAAAATTGTAATGCAAAACTTAACTTCACTAGTATGCAGGATTTCTCACTACCCTTCCAACCATACCAAATAGGACAAGGCTACTCCTCTTAGATCAGAAATCACCACTTAAAAGCATATGAGGGAAATTCTGATGCTCACAGTTTTTTTTTTTTTTTTACTACCCAGGCATGTAAACAAGTAATAGGTATATGTCTTGCCATTTACTTACATAGCACTCAGCCCTTTGGGTTACCATAGGCCTACCTTAAAGGTAACTTATATGTAAGAAAAGGAGATTTAAGGCTTGGCAAGTAGTTTTAAAAGCTGCAAACACAGACCTGGCAATGGCAGACTTGAGACATAGTTAAGGGGCTACTTTTGTGGGTGGCACAATAAGTGCTCCAGGTCCTTTAGTAGCATTTAATTTACAGGCCCTGGGCACATCTACTGCACTTTACTAGAGACTGATAGGTAAATAAAATACGCCAATTGGGTATAAGCTAATGTTACCATGTTTTAGGGAGAGAGCACATGCACTTTAGCATTGGTTAGCAGTGGTAAAGTGTCCAGAGTCCTAATGACAACAAAAATGAGGTCAGAAAAAGATGAGGAGGAAGGCATAAAGTTTGGGGTGAGCCTTCAGAGAGGGCCACGTTCCAACAACATACTCCTTCCATTGCAGACTAAGGGCCCTGATTTTGAATTTGGCTAATGGAGTACTGTCCGTCAGGTTAGCTGAGGACATTACCTCTGCCATCTCGGGGGTACCTTACCTGCCAAATTTAGAGATGTGCCCAGGCTCAGCAGTCTTCGCCATGCACTGAAGAAAACTGCTGTTCTGCTGGTTCCTTACAATGCACAATTTAGTGTATAGCCATTGTCGGCATTGATGGCCATCCACCAAACACGTGACATCTAATTTGTTTTCTAAATCAAACTCCCACAGTGAGAGATTGATTTTGAAAAAAAAAAAAAAAAAAAAATTACCCCCACACCCTGGAGGTGTCTTCCAGGGTGTGGAGTAGTTATTGTTTTTTCCTTGTCCTCACTGCCAAGATTTTCTTGGAGATGATAAACAGGGGAAACAAGGCATTATACAGTTTACCCTATATAGGGCAGATTGCAGATTGTGTAATGCACTTACTCGGATGACCCGTTCTCCATTGGACAGTTAGAAGACATATTCCAATGACTGAACCAATGGGGCAGCATCAATGGAATACTTAAAGTTCAGCCATCTCTAAATGAGGCAAGTGGACCAAAAGGTATTTTAATTAGCAGAATCGCTGAGGAATTGTGAGAATTACCAGAAAAGTGATCATCTCTTACCTTTGAGTAAACTGGAAAACTGTTTTCAGAAACATAAGCTGTGTATGTCTGTGATTTCCATCTTCAATTACTAAGTAGAGCACTGACCTCAGAAATAGATGTTTATACCATTCCATCAGCTGCTCTGACTTCTGCCGCCAGATAACCTTCAAGGAAGAGGTTTGGGTTCCCCGTCATCTGAATTTCACGTTGTATAGGAAAAAGTTCCTTGTTGCAATGTTATAGAATATTGTTCAACAGGCAAGGTTATTGCAAAAAGTCTCCGGGTCATATTAGAGTGGCAAAATATTTTATATAAGCACATTCATATGTCTTTCACATGTTTTGTTTGTCCATGTGCAAAGCTTTCTCACTAGTCACTGAGCGTGTGTGAACTGAGGTACAGGAAAGGAGGCTGTGGATGGAGGGCTTATGCACTTTCACCTACTAAATCTATGAGAGTACTGTAAAAGATAGGCTTTGGGGGATGCCTGATGCCTTCTCTACATAGTGCTAGCCCTGGCTTTTGGAATTCCAGTTTCTGGCTAGCAGCAATGGGAACTTCTTCCCAGCCCAAGAGTTCAGTGAAGAGCCTCAGGGTTCTCATTGATAATAATTTGTACATGAAACTCCAAGTAGAGGCTGTAATATCATCCTGCTCTTTGCAGCTGCGGAAAGTAGGAACAATAAGTACATGTTTTACCTTTAAAGCCATCATCCAGGTAATCATTTCATTAGGGATTTCAAGGAAAGATTACACAAACTCCCTTTACCTGGGCCTCCTGGAAACCCTCAACTGCAGGCTACAACTGGTACAAAACTGGGCAGCCAGGCTGATCTATCAAAAACCTAGGAAATGCCACACCACCCCTTACAGCACACGGTATTCAAGGCCTGCTGCATAATTTTCAAATCCCTATATCGCAACAGCCCAGCTTTCACCTCTGTCCATTTCCACAAATATTCACCCACCTGTAATCTAAGGTCCTCGCACTTCAATCCTCCTTTAAAAAGAATAGACTCAGTGGCTTCAGATTCTCCATACTCACCCTCGGGATCTTGAACTTCCTGCCATTAGGGTGACCCCTTGCTACATTTGATTTAGACAGCTCTTACAAACATGGCTTTTTAAACAGGCATACAACTGAATCTGTGAGCAGTGTGTTGTGTTTCTATTATTCCAGTGCCAAGAAATTGTTCAATGTATGTGCACTCTTTAAATGCAAATAACATAACACATAACATAACAACACATAACATAACACATAGTATAACATAACACATAACTTTATATAAAACATAACACAACACATAACATAACATAAGATATTCCATAACATAACACAATATAACATAACATAACACAACATAATATAACACATAACATAACACATAACATAACACATAACACAAAACATAACATAACATAATACAGTGTAACATACATAACACATAACATGACACATAACTCAACACATAACATAACATAAGATATTCCTAACAAAACACAACATAACATTACACAACATAATATAACACATAACATAACACATGGCAAAACACACTACATAACATTACATAATACAGTGTAACAGACATAACACATAACATAACACATAACCCAACACTCAACATCACAAATAATAACAACACGTACCATAACAACACATAACATAACATATAGCATAATATAACACAATACAGTGTAACATAACTTAACACATAACATAACACATACCTCAACACATAACATAACATATAACATAAAATAACAACACATAACATAACACAATGTAACATAACACAACACATAACACAACTTAACACATAACATAACAAAACACAACACAACACATAACATAACATAATACAACATAACATATGACATAACACACAAAAACATTACACAACACATAACATAACACATAACACAACACAACATTACATAACATTGTTAACTTTGTCGTTGTACTGTCATCTCCCAACACTAAATCAAAGTGTTTCTTATATTTAGTGTGTCCTCCCCATTTCCTATGAACACCAAGTTCTAAAACCATTGAATTTTGTGCCCCATATACACATAAATATTTGAATAAGAGTTAGAGTAAACAAGAGATGATCAGTCTGTAATCATAATAATGATGACAATCTGATATTTACAATAGTGCTGCTGCTGCTGTTGATGGTGGTGGTGATGATGATGGAGGTGATGATGATGCTAGCGATGATGATGATGATGGTGATAATCTCTCAGTGCCCTTTCAGCCAGGCTGTGCTCCAGTTGTAAGAACAGTGGAGCTTGAATAGTGTGTTGATAATTCAGAAAGCAAAATGTTTTTATTTTGAAAATGTTCATATCCATGCACCTTCAGTTTCGTTTGCAGTTTTAGAAAGGACTGTGCTTATTGTGAGTATTGTTTTGTGTGGAATAAACACCATATAAACCCGTACTCCAGTTGATCATGGCAGTTAACTAGTTCCTCACCGAGGAAGACACACAGGCCCTAATTACGACCCTGGCAGTCGGTGATAAAGTGGCGGTAATACCGCCAACAGGCCGGCAGTAACTACCGCCAAATTATGACCATGGTGGAAAGATCTCTGATAGACTGCCAATGTACCACACTGACCGTTAGGGCGGAAACAACAGCCCCCATGCGGTAGCCGCCTACAGCCAGGCAGAAGTCAATGATCAGCCCACCATATGAAGACACTGCAAACCGCCACCTTTTCCGTGGCGGTACCAATGACATCAAAGGCTGGCGGAAACTGAGCTCAGCAGGGAAAGGACTCACCATTGGAGACAAAGGAAAGAACCACGCCTCCATTCAACCTGAACTGCATGTCTTCCCGATGATATTCTACGTTTTGCTCCACCACGAACACCAACGCTGGCAAAGAAGACGACGGTGAGTACAACTGCCTAGTACACAAGGGAAGTGGGGAGGGAAAAGAGAGTGACACACACACACAACACACACCCCATACTCAACCATCCATGCATACAACCAGATGCATTACAAAAACAATTTTACCCCGTAACTCGGCTGAATGATGCAAGGACAAAACGATTTCGCAAAAGTGAATGTAATGAGATCAACACAGTATGAAAAATAAGTTAGGCAAGATAATAGATATATACATATGTTCAGAAAAAAGGACACAGCCCAGTACTCAATTTGCGTAGGCCACATGGCCACAGGCCAAAGTCCAAGGCCACACATGTCACCTGCTTTAACACGGAGAGAACACTGCAGGGGCATCAGTTGGTAAATAGGCAGGCACCTGAAGGGGATGGGGGACAGGTGGGCACCTCAGCCGGGAGATGTAACAAGACCACTGGTTCTGGAGGGGACAACATGCCCTGTGCTTGGTCCTGTGGAGTGCAAGGTCACAGTCTCTCATGTCAGTGTCTCACCCACTGGTTCTGGAAGGGGCAACCTGCCCTGTGCTTGATCCTGGGAAGTGCAAGGCCACAGTCTCTCATTGGGTGTCTCACCCACTGGTTCTGGGGGGGCAACCTGCCCTGAGCCTGATCCTGGGGAGTGATGGCCCACAGTCTCTCAGGTGGGTGTCATAGCCACTGGTTCTGGAGGGGGCAACCTGCCCTGTGCTTGATCCTGTGGAGTGATGGGCCACAGTCTCTCAGGTGGGTGTCTTGCCCACTGGTTTTGGAGGGGGCAGGCCACACAGCAGCCCATGGAGGCAGGATTACATACCATCCGCCTGCGGTGATGGCTGCACTGTGGTAGTGCTGTTAGTCGGGGAGGCTACTGCCATCCTCTGCAACCTCGGACGGATGCACAGTGGTGGTGCTGCTGGTGGGGGGAGGCTCCTGCCCATCCCCTGCAACCTCAGACGGCTGCACAACCGTGGTTGGTGGTGGGGCTCTGTCACAGTTCCTAGTCCAGCCCCTTGCTCTTCCTGCCTGCTGGTTCAGCCTCATTGCTCTTCCTGCCTGCTGGTGCAGGCTACTTGGGCTTTCAGGTGGCAGGTGCAGGCTACTTTCCCTTTTTGCCTGCTGGGACAGTCTCCTTCCCCTTTAGGCCAGCTGGTGCAGACTCCTTCCCCTTCAGGACATGTGGCCTGGATCCCTTTGCACCATGAGTGGGTGCAGTGAGGACTGGGCCTGTGGACTGTGTGGCTGAGGTGCTTGGGTGGGTTCTTCCTACCCTGGCCATACGTGCAGGATGGAGTGGGGGTTAGGGAAGAGGTCAATGGTGGATAGGAACAGTTTTTTAGGGACATTGAGGTGGGAAGAGGGAGAAGGAATGGGACTGGAGGATGAGGGAGTGATTGTTGGAGGTGTCTGTCTGCTGCTTTTGGGTGCAGGTGCATGGGCTGTATGCTGTTGTGAGGTGGATGGCTATTGGGTGTCTGAGTGCTTACATTTGTGCATTTTAGGAGGTGAGGGGACAGACACAGTGGGAGAGGACACAGGGGGCGTGTGCATGGCTGTTGTGGAGGTGTCTGCCAGTGAGGTGTGTGTTCTGCTTGGTGTGGTGATGCTGGTAGTGGATGATGATGTAGTGCATGCAGGTGTGTGTGTGGACGGAACTGGGTGGGAGTTGGAGGGGGGGGAGGAGGGGGAGACAGTGGAAATAGTTGATGTTGTTGTGTCTGCAACTGGATGGTGTTTGTGTGAGTGCCTGTGGGATGAAGTGTGGTGCTTGTGTTTGCCTGTGACACTTTTGATTGTTGTCTTGTGTGCATGCTCATCTGTATGTGTACTTGGGATAGGTTGGGGTTGAGAGGAATGGGACTAGGCAGTGGAAGTTGGAGTGGGGACGGTAGGAACAGGGACAATAGCTGCCATCAGAGAGGATGCCAAAGCCTGAATCGATCTCTGTTGAGCCGCCAATCCAGTGTGAATGCCCTATAGGAATGCATTAGATTGCTGAATCTGGGCTGCCAGCCCCTGGATGGGATTCACAATGGTTGACTGCCCTACAGAGATGGATCTCAGGAGGTCAATAGCCTCCTCACTCAAGGCAGCAAGGATAACTGGGGCAGAGCCTGAGGTGTCTGGGTTGAAGGAGATGCCCACCCTCCTGGGTGAGCGGGCACGGGCAACTCACTGAGGGACTGCTGGGAGGGCAGTGCTGGTAAAGTGGGTGGTGGCTGTTGCTGGGGTGGTCACAGAAGTGTCCGCCACCACCAGGAAGCTTCCATTGGAGGAGGTATCTGTGTCAGAACTGTCCCCTCCAGTCTCCGCCGTGGTGGTCCCCTCGCCCTCCGTCCCATTGGTGCCCTCACTGTCGGTGCACTCTGCCTCCTGGGTCCTGTGGGATGCAGCTCCCTCCGTTGCCGGTGCCTCTGCTCCTCCGCCAGATGATGCTAATGTACATAAGGACAGGATGACAAAACAAAAACGGGGGGAAGAGACAAAGGACACTTAGTCAATGGCTGCACCAACACCAACGTTGGCGGACACAGCACCATCACACACAGGGAGCAGCCCTATGCAACATGCATTGCACCACCAGAGAAATAGTTAGCGGCGAAGGCATGGGGAGGGGCACAAACAGCCAAATGCAGCACACCTGGGACCCAAACAGCCCTGGAAAGTAGTGGATGCCTACGAGCAAGGTTGCAAGATTTTCCCTTCTGAACCCTAGACACTAAAGGACCTACACTGCAATGTCAGGCCTGGCCTAGGGGCACCCACTGACACACATCCCCCACCCAGATACCACCCTACCATGCATAAGTTGTAATGATGGAAATTGTATTCACCCCCTTGTGGCTGCTGTGATGCCTTCAAGTGCCCATCCAGCTCAGGATAGGCCACCGCCAGTATGAGGGACATCAGGGGGGTCAGGGTTCGAGGGGCACCCCTTCCTCGTTGGGAGGCCATCCACAGCTGGGCCTCCACCATCTTCTGTGCCAGCATCTCAGGTCCACCCACCATTTGCAACAGTGGGTACTCTGCCTGTCATAGACCCCCAGGGTCCGTACATCCTTGGCGATGGTACGCCATATGCCCTTCTTTTGATGGACCTGCAGAGCCAATAGACACAGGAAAATAAATTCAGACAAACTGTCCTGCCTGTTACACATATGGCCCACCATACCCGATTCCATCACCATTTACACACACAAATGGCCAGCACACAAACAGTATGCCGCCCAGAGGACATCCACCCACCCCCCTTACACAAGGCCTTCACACCCACAACTCCATACATTCATGCAACATGCATTGTGCGCACAGCGTACTCACCTATTGGTCTGGAGGTTCATACAGCAGTCTGTACTGGGGTAGGACCCCATCCACCAGTCTCTCCAACTCCTCTGAAGTGAAGGCTGAGGCCCTTTTCCCAGTCATACGGGCCATAGTAGGTTCCAGACACAGGTCACAGCAGCACATGCAGTATAGGTCCTCTCTTATCGAAGGTCAGGTAGCAAGTGAGGAATATGATAGAAAATGGTGGTCATGTCCGCGGCAGTGCATACCGTCACCTCCGGCATGTATCACCATTGGCCACTGTACCCCATAGGGCCCAATGTTAACCAATGAGGAGTTGCACAGCGGTTCGGGACCGCCTCCTGAAACGTGCACAATGTCAGCAAAATGACCTCACTTTCACCTGTACCTTCACACAGGACAGGCAGACACAATTTCAAGGGGGAGGCAGGCCTTGGAATAATGCTGTGTCACATGATATATTAAGACATACTGGACAAATCACAATGACCCATTACTTGTTTACAGGATACAAAGTTCTGTTGCAGCTCCATTGTTCAGTTTGTGACCGAATCCTCACTCTTTTATCCCTAAGATTGGTACCTCTTCGGATGAATAGGAGATGGAGACATAACCCTGTGTACAGACCCCTGGTGGACTTGGAAATATTGGAAGACAGGCTCGTTATCCTCACCTATAGACTGGACAGGGCCACAATCACAGAGCTGTGTGCCCAGTTGGAGCCTGACCTGATATCTGTTATCCGTCACCCCACTGTGATCTCCCCTCTTGTGCAAGTGCTATCTGTACTCCATTTCCTGGCAACTGGTTCTTTCCAAGTGACAGTAGGCTTGGCAGCAGGAATGTCACAGCCAATGTTCTCAATAGTGCTGACAACAGTGTTGTCTGCCCTGAGAAAACACATGTGCAGCTACATTGTTTTCCCCCAGGTTGAAGATTTGGCCACAGTGAAGGCCAAGTTCTATGCAATGGGACATATCCCCAACATAATTGGGATGATTGATGGAACACATATTGCATTTGTCCCTCCGCCAGAATGAACAGGTGTTCAGGAATCAGAAGAGTTTCCACTCTATGAATGTACAGATGGTGTGCCTTGCGGACCAGTACATCTCCCACGTCAATGCTAAGTATCCTGGGTTGGTGCATGATGCCTTTGTCCTGAGGAATAGCAGCATCCCAAATGTGATGGCCCCACTACAGAGGCACAGGGTGTGGCAAATAGGTGAGCCCTGGCTCCCACCGAGTATATGTTGGTGTATGGCTATGGTGTGGGCCATATGGGATAGTGTGTGGCTAAATGTTGTCCCTCAATATTTGCAGTTGACTCTGGTTATCCCAACCTATCATGGCCCTGTGAGGAGTGCCAGGACAAGGGCAGAAGAATTTTATAATGATGCCCATGGGCAAACCAGAAGGATAATTGAAAGGACCTTTAGCCTCCTGAAGGCCAGGTTCCAGTGCCTCCATCTAACAGGTGGATCCCTATGCTACTCACCAAATAACGTCTGCCAGATAGTGGTGGCATGCTGCACGTTGCATAACCTGGCCCTCAGATGCCATGTCCCATTCCTGCATGAGGAGGAGACTAGAGATGCCCGTGTGGCAGCAGAAGACCCTGTGGGCAGTGAGGATGAGGAGGCAGAGGATGAGGACAACAGAACATCTGTGATCCGACAATACTTCCAATGACACACAGGTAGGACAGTGTTACTTCATATTTCAATGACATTTGTTTGAATTTGTGTTGCAATGGAATGCTGATATTTCCCACTCCTATGCCTACTTACTGTTCCCGCTGGCAATTCATTTTGTAGATGTTGGTGACCTGACATATACTCCTGGTGTGATCTCTACAGCCAGCTACAGGTCATTAATCTTAGCTCATTTTCTGTACAGTTGATTTGCAATATGTGTACCTGTTTCAATAGATACATATTTGATATACATGACATACTCCAAACTTCTTTTTTTTCCAAGGGTGTCTATTGAAGTGCTAAAATATGGAGGGGCAAGTGTAATGGGATGGGATGATGATGGAGGAACGTCCAGGGTATTGTTCCAGTCTGTTTGTAGCACAGGTGCATTGTCCAGGGGGACATAGGAAGGGGAGCAATGGCAGTTCAAGGTGGACAGGGTGACAGGTTGGGACACAAGGGTGACACTCAGAAGAGTCTCATTTCCTGGCGGTGGTCTTGGCAAGCGTCTCTGGCTTCTGTCTGGATTGCAGGGAGCGTTTGTAGGGTGGTTCACCTTCTGCAGGGGGAGGGGTGCTGGTGGCCTTTGAGTCCTGTGGCGGGGCCTCCTAGCCACTAGTGACAGCGGAAGAGGAAGGCTGTTCAGATGTCTGGCTATTGTCAGGGGCCCGCTGGTGTGAGACTGCCTCCCTCATAATATTGTCCATGTCTGCCAGAACCCCTGCTATGGAGATTGGGGTGTTGTTGATGGACTACAAGTCCTCCCTGATCCCCTGGTACTGTCCCTCCTGCAGCTGCCTGTTCTCCTGCACATTGTCTAGGATATGGCCCATCGTGTTCTGGGAATGTTGATAAGCTCCCAGGATCTCTGCAAGTGCCTCCTGGAGAGTCTGTCCCCCTGGCACACAGCAGTCCTCCCAGTTTCCCTGTTGCCTCTGTCCCCTGAACCGTGTGCCCACTGCTACTGACCCCAGCTCCCTGATTGTCTTGGGTATGAGGTGTTGCCTGGGGTCCCTGTAGAGGTGGACACAATGCTGATTGACTGGCCTGGGGACAGAGGTGTGGGTATGCTGGGTGGGTGCCGGCTGTCCAGTGGTCCCTGATGGGTCAGGTAGGTCATCCAAATCCTGAAGACCAGATTTGCTGTCATCACTGTGGGCCTCTTCAGTTAGGGGACTGGATAGTGCTGTCACCTCCTCTCCTCTGACATAGGCTGGGGTACCTGTGGGGATGTAACTAATGTGTTATGGGTTCTGTGTCTGACATATAGTGTATCCATGGCTTGGCTTCTGTGTTTGGATTTGCCCTGGCAGCTTTCACTTGTGTGTGTTGGTGTATGGTGGGATAGTTAGTTCCCTATAGTGTGCCTGCTTTAATGATGAGTGCCCATGCAGGGCTGTGAGTGGTGTCCATGCATTGGTAGAGCATCCAGGGCTTGGCATTGGGAGGAGTGAGATGTGATAGTGGGGTGTGCGGGAAGTGGTGGAGTGATGGGAGTGAGGGTGAGGGTGGGGGTATGTGATGGCATGCAGGTAGGGGGGTAGTAATAGTAGATAGTTGACTTACCAGAGTCTAGTCCTCCTCCTACTCCGGCCAGGCCCTCAGGACGCTGGATTGCCAAGACTTGCTCCTCCCATGCTGTTAGTTGTGGGGGAGGAGGTGGGGGTCCACCTCCAGTCCTCTGGATGGCGAGCTGGTCTCTTGCTGCAATGGTACGTACCTTCCCCCATAGGTCATTCCACCTCTTCCTGATGTCATCCCTAGTTCTTGGGTGCTGTCCCACGGCATTGACCCTGTCCACGATTCTCCACCATAGCTCCATCTTACTAGCTACAGATATCTGCTGCACCTGTGCTCCAAATAACTGTGGCTCTACCCTGATAATTTGCTCCACCATGACCCTTAGCTCCTCCTCTGTGAAACTGGTGTAATGTGAGGTGTGTTGGTAAGAGTGTGTTGGGTAATGTGTTGGGGTGCGTAGGTGGTGTATAGGTGTGAATAGTGTGCAGCTCTAGTTGTGTCAGTGGTCTTGGTGTCTCTCTGCTGGCAATGGTTTGCAATGGTAAAGGATTGTGGGTAATGTGGGTGTGTGTTTTATAGAGGTGCGTGTGTGTGTATGTGTATGGGTGTCAGGTGTGTGTTGTTTGAATTGTATAATGTGGTGTTGTTTTGTTTGTGTGTGTCCATTTTGAGCGCGGAGGATGTACCGCCAATGGTTTAACGCTGTTGAATGTCTGCCGTGGTGATTTGTGGGTCATAATGTGGTGGGCGTTTTTCTGTTGGCGTGACAAGTGTGGGTTTTGATACTGACAGTTTATCACTGACTTTTGGGCTGGCGGATTTGTGTATGTGGCTGTATACTGATGGATTGGTGTGTGTGTGTCATAATATGATGGATTGATATCCGCTGCAGCAGCAGTAAGTTGGTGGCCGTCAGCGTGGTGGTAAGTGGGATTTACCGCCAATGTCATAATGAGGGCCACAGTGATTTTTAATAACCTGAAGAGAAGTTGTTATTGATTTGTGATAAGTATCATTTGTGTTTATTCCTAGCTCTGATGAAGTCGTAGAGGCTAAAAACCATAAACAATGAAACACATGCTGGCAGAGGGCAAAAGGGTTTAATAAACAGTGGATCTAAGAATTGGAATTGACATTTTTGCGTTTGTCACAAGGAAATATTTGCCATTGGAGATCATTTGAGTGTGAGCTTGAGTGATTGAGATTTGGTTTATCCTATGGACTTGGGGGTGCGGAGTGGATATCTCCCTCTGAGCAACAAATCTGATATTGGATTGAAATTAATTAATCTTGTAATAAACTCCCAACATTAAAACAAGCTGGTGCTTTGCTGAGATTGTGAGAAGGGGAGTGGCCTTCTGGTAGTAACACAAATGAAAACGGTTTATGCTGAGCCATCAGTTTTTGGATGTCATGCCTTTGAAGTCTAAAGAGGCTCCACATCTGAGATGGGCACTTTCTATGGACAATGTTAATCTGACCAAGGAAACATCGCGGAAGCAGGTTACAGCTATACTAACATGAGTGCTTTATTTTACTATTTTACATTTGTTAGCATTTAAATCACTGTAAATAAACATCTATACTAGCAAGTATCATAAGAAGAAAGTCTGCTGTTTAAACAAATTACGAATGTTACACTTTGACTTTAAACTTCATTTTTTTCTTGAATGGCAATTGGTGCAAATGTAATTTTGTAGGAAAGAAAGCATTTGAAGTTGACAAAATGATTGTTACTAGTAACCACCTAATAAGATTGCTGAAAAATGAATGTGTACACTGCTGTACCAGTATGCTCACATTATACCTATAGTCGAATATGTGATCTATTCTTTCTGTATATAACTTCAAAAATATACTAGTAAAGCAAATGTACAACCACCAGTGCCTACTTTGTGAAAGAATAAATACTGGGGCCCAAAGATTTGCTCATGGAGGCCCACATGTTGGAGGTGGCAAACAAGAAGGCTGTGGAGTCTTGTTTCCACCTCATGTCTCTTTCATTAACCGCCAGGCACTCCTGACCCTTTATTTCACTTTCAGGAGATCATCCATGCTTTCTCCTTATGTCCCTATTTTTCTGTGTTTCTCTTCATATTGCTTTCCCACTTTTGTGTTTCTCTCTCTGTCTTCCTCTGAGTCAAAAGCTGATGAGAAAAAATAAGTGCCGGTCCCCAACAATGAGTGCTAGTGGGCCCCACATGCAACCACTGGCTTAAATTAAGCACTGACAATTGCATCAACAATTAAAATACTTTGGCTAAGGCTACTCTAGGGCCCCATTCGGGGGAGTGGTTATTGTTCACATTGCTGATTGGTAAATATGGAGTAAAACTGGGTATTATGTGCTGGTTGATGAAATGCTACAGTGCTTGCAAAATTATGGTGTGAATTCTGCTTAGTCTTTTAATATGTATTTGGGAGGTGATGGCACTGGGATAATGGAACAACATAGGGATTGTGAAGGCACAGTGACTGGATTTGCTGTGGTGATAAAATTAGCTCTGCAATTGAAAATTCCCCTGCTTGACACACCAAAGCCTTGCACATGGATTAACTCACGCAAATGTATTTGCTTTGAGCGCTAGAACCAGGTTTTCTGAATAATAAATTTGTCCTTACAGTCCGAAAGAAGATTATTTGAGTCGCAAGTCTAACTTACTTGCACAAATAGCTTTGAGTATTAGGCGTGGTGACATTATCACCACTAACCATTTCCCCCATCCCTGTGTAATTAACATGTAATTTAATGAACGCCCTAATGTTGGCATCACACCTTAATATTTGCAAAAACCTGAGAAGGTTAACAGGGATGGACAGGCCTTTTATTCCACCAGACATTAACCCGGTGGACTGGAGACCTTAGAGGCCAGTTCTGAAAGCCCAAGTCCACTTGTGGCGTCTGTGCCACTTTCCACGTTTACATTGCAACGGGCAGAGGAGGCTTCAGGGGAGAGAGAAAGTGAGGGTGGGAGTGCAAAAGTAGAGAGAAAGTTATCAAAGATGATAGAAGGAGAGAAAAAGAATAGAGGCATGCAGTGCTTAATTTGTGAATAAAGAGTGCTGATGCCCAAGGTTCTGCTCAGAAGTCCACCATCACTTTAATTAAACATCAGTGCGTCTAATATCAAGGCTGGTGGTCATAAATTTGGTATATGCCTCAGTAACTGACTATCAAACACTCGCTGTCCCTTTATCTCACTCTTATTTTTTTTTAATGTATTAAACAATATATTATAGGTTGTTAGAAGTTAGTTGAGATAGTAATTTCATACAAATCCACATATACAGCATTTCAAATGGAGATATTCCTGCCAACAGTGTTGAATGGGTAAACAGTAAGTCCTACTTAAAATAACAGTGTTAATGGGTGAAGTGTCAATTATCTTAATAATAACAGCATGACTCAAACCAATAATACAAATATCTTAATAAGGATAGGAGACAAAGAAGGAGAAAACATTTAAGTATGATTATTTACAGAATATGTATTATCTAGAAAGGGTTTCCAAATCTGGATGAAAATCCCAACATTATCTTGTAATCTGTAAATCAACTTTTCATATGATGCCATGTAATACATTTCAATAAGCCATTCACCATGTGTAGAAAGCTGTGGTGTTCTCCAGTGTCGTAATATACACATTTTTGCTACAGTGAGTGCGATAGCCATCAATCGTCTTGTATGGTTTGTTAGATTTGGGGGATCAGTAACATCATGTAATATAACAAATTTTTCTGTTAACGGAATGGGCACATGTATTGCTCAGTGTAGAGAGGAAGTTATAGAAGACCAGTATTCCGTCAAAACTGGACATCAAAATAAAATGTGTAGGATATCACAATCCTCGTGAAGACACCTCCAACAGGTAGAATGGTGTAATGGCATAGTAAAGCCTGTTGCCTTGAGTTTGTGTGGTGACAAGTACCAATTATGAAGAATTTTGAAACAAGTAAATTTTATTCTTGCCACTCTGATTCTTTTATCTATGTTTATAACAACATTCGTCCAGTCCTCATTGGAATATGCTGCATTAAGTAACCCTTGCCATTTTCGTGGAGTTGTGCTAGTAATGGTGATGAGTGTAGCTTATGCACTATAAAATCTAGAGACCGCTCCTTTCAATTTCCCCCAAGTTTTTAAGTGTTGTAAGACTGCGGAATCCTCATGTATCCACGGAAATGGTCCTAGTTTACTAAGTAGAACCTGTTTCAATTGTAATAATTTCCCCTTTTGAGAGCTAGGGAGTTGAAATTCTATCTGAAGCATTGTAAAGGTTTTAAGCTCGCCTTCCAAAGTGAATAAATGATCCAACATTAGAATACCTGCTCTCTCCCATGTATCCCAGGAAATTGTCTATTTCCCTATTCTAATGTCAGCATTGTGCCATATGGGAGCCTCATTATGTAGCCTCGGAATGCTCTTAAAGAGTTTGTGGGAGTGTATCCAAATCTTAAGCACAGACTGAATAATAAGGTTAGAAGTTTGTAAAGCAGGTGATTTATGAGTATAAAACATTTGCAAACCTGAAGATGCCTGTAAAGGTTGCCTTTCAATAAGAACCCATAGTGGGGGGTAATCTTGTCTTGGCCAAAGATAAACCAATTGAGATAAATGGAGGGCTGTATAGTAATGTTCAATGCATGGTAACCTAAGGCCACCATATCACCTGTGATCAATCAGTTTGGAGATTTTGAGTTTAGGTCTAAGAGATCCCCAGATAAAGGTTTTAATACCTTTGTCAATGTCTCGCAATATTGATATTTTAACTGTCAAAGGTAACATACCTAAAACATAAGTGAAACGAGGCACTATAATCATTTTCACTGCCTGGACTCTACCTCAAAAGGACAGGTTAAGATGGGGCCATTTTTCATATTCTGACTTCGTTTTAGCAATGAGTGGATCTAAGTTATTTTGAATCATATGTTCTAAACCTCTTTTGAAATAAATACCTAGATACTTCAGGTGATCCGCTTTCCATTGAACATTGTAGCCTAAGATAGCTGCTTTTATTGTACCCCGGGACAATGGGAGAGCTTCACTCTTATTCCAATTGATTTTGCATCCAGAAATGTTTGAGAAGCGAGAAATAGTAGACATGAGTGCCGAGAGTGGAGTAGGTAGATCCGTAAGTGTGAGTAATATGTCTTCCGCGTATAGAAGTAGTTTTGAGATGCATGCTGGTGTGGGAATGCCTGCTATTTGTGAACACTGTCTTATTGCTGGAGCCAGTGGTTCAAGTGCAAGAAGAAATAAGAGGGGCGATAAAGGGCAGCCCTGGCAGGTACCTCTTTGCACTAAAACGGTTTTTGAAAGGAAACCCCCACAATTCACTTGTGCAGATGGTGTATTGTATAACCATTTAACCTTAGAGATACAATCATTACCTAATCCCAACCTTTGCAATGTACGGAACATATAGCTCCATTCAATGAGGTCAAAGGCCTTCTTGGCATCTAAGGATAATGCTACTCTGACTTCTCCAGCATCCTTGGAAAACCAAAGTATGTGAGCCAAAGTGCAGAGGTGTCTAGGAGAGTTTCTGCCTGCCATGAATCCAACTTGAGAATTATGTATGAGTTTAGAGATAACTTGTTTGAGTCTTTTGGCAAGAATAGTGGCTAATAGCTTTGAATCTGTATTCAGAAGAGAAATCGGACAATAGTTACTGCAGTATAATGGATCTTTCTCAGGTTTGGGAAGGACAGCTATGATAGCTTTATTTGAGAGCGAGGAGAGACTACCAGTTTCCTCTGATTTTGTTTAAACCTCATAAAGGGCACCTATTGCTTCTGGTTTTACCCAAAGGTAAAATTCCCCAGGAAAACCATCTTCTCCCGGTGCTTTATTGTATGGGAAACTGGAGATTCCTTGCGCAATTTCATCCTTTGTTATTTCATGCCCGCCAGAATGAGCCAGCCCTGTTCATTGAGACAGGGGAGTGTTATTTTATCAAAGAATTCCTGTTCTTTGAGGAGGTCATCATCAACTTCTGAACTATAACTTGGTATAATATTCTGCAAATTTATTAGCTATTGCTTGAGTCTCAGTTATGAGCTTACCCTCAGGGTTATACAGAGCTGGAATATCTGTCATAGCTTCTCGCTGTTTTATTTGTGCCGCTAGTAAACGGCCTGCTTTTTCTCCTTGTTCGTAATTGCGAGTCTTAAGTCTATATAGGATATATTCTGCTTTGGAAGTATATAGTGTATTAAGTTCCATCTTAGCTTTTTCCAATCTGCATCTGGAAGTTTCAGTTGGAGTACTAAAATGAGTATGTGTCAGTGTTTTGGTATCATTTTCCATAATGGCCTGTTGTTCTATTCCGCGTGTATGTGTTATGGCAAAATCCCTCCTAATTTGCCCCCTAATAGTGGCTTTCGTGGCTGACCATAAGATTTGTGGAGAAGAAACTGAGCCTTTGTTATCTTTCATATAAGTAGTCAAAAGTGATTGTAATTGTGACTTTTCTGCCAGTAGTTTGTAGTGAAATATGTTTAATCGCCATGGTTTCCTTCAAGGGCGTTCCAGACCCCAATCAAGCTGGAGACTGATAGGAGCGTGATCTGACAGTGCAGTTTCTAATATATCACAATCTAGTACTTGTGGTGTAATAGAATGTGAAATAAGGAAGTAATCTATTCTAGAATAGGAATCATGTACTGCTGAGTGATATGTAAACTCCTTATCTGGTGGATGTAGTAAACACCAGATATCGATCAAACCATGATCTTCTCTGATGTCTCCCAGTATGGCTCTATCTCTACCATGAGTTGTGTCCAGGGGACCCATTCTGTCTAAGATCACATCTGGAACATCCAATCACCTCCCAAAACTATTCAGGAAATTCCTATTTCTGTTAGAATTCTATTTAGATGAAGGAAAAAGGGGGCTTTAGACCCAACAGGGGCATAAATGGATCCCACTCCTAATATATTATTGCCAACTTTAACCTTGGCTAAAACAAATCTACAGTCCTCATCTGACCATGACTGTAGAATTTGGCATTGCAGTGTTTTCCGTATTAGAATGGCTACACCACTTTTCCTAATAGTAGTGCGGGATGTAGGATCACCTGATACGTGAGAAGGGGATTTGCAGCTGTAAAGAATCTGGCCTACCCAATCTCATTTTCATTTTTCTTATTCTATATCAGATAGATGAGTCTCCTGGATGAGAGCAATGTCAGTATTTTTGGAAGCTAAATAGGAAAGAATTTTCTTCCTTTTAATGTAATTAGTAAAGCCATTGACATTGATAGAGATAATTTGCATAGGACTTGTCATGATGCTGACTGGAAATGTTGGAGTATATTTGCACTGTGTGAAACTGAGTCAAAATGCTAAAAAAGGAAAAAGGAAGTAGATAAATTATACGGTAATGTGATAATGGGAAATTACTGGATGGAAAAAAAACTAGAATATAGTAAACCTGAAACCAATATGTGGAACTATAATCATAAAATATTGTTATCACTAAACTCTAAATGGTGTAAGTACACCGTTCTAAGTGCTAGAATGTAAAAGAACACTGTAGATCAAAGAATATGTATTTTTAATCGGTGGGTTTAAACCTCAATACGAGACCCAGACTCTGCAGGGGGGGAAAGGAAAACCACTCATGATAAATAGATTATAAGAAAAAACACTCCATGGAGTTATAAAGTCTATCCAAAAGAAAATCTGCATATACAAATACAGCACAAAATGTACATGGTTATTGATCAACAATATATGAGGAAAGGAAATGAATCATACCCATCAGAATGAATAACTGCAGTAAAACAGTAATAACATTATATTAATACATAGCATGTGTAAATATACTCATCTAGCTGGAAAAAGTGATGGTGGAAGGTTGAGCATCAGTTACCTTATCAAAAGACGAGGATGACTTTAGAGGTGATCTCAATTTGTCTCCGGAATTTTCCTGTGTGAGTACCTCTACGCAGTGGACTGCTATATCTCTGTCAAACTGTTTCTTAAAGGTACTGACGTGTAATCTACTGGTACAATGGCTTTGTGGATCATTCTGTAATTGAAGCAGACTATTCATTGATGTTTTGTTCAGGTGTGGTCATCCAAACTGTCCAGGAAGCATACCAGATCCTCAGGCTCTGTGTAATCCATTGAGTTCCCATCCATTGTGATCCACATAGTGGTAGGTTCTAAAAGACCATATTTAATATCCCATTTGCGAAGTCCTGGCTTAAGTTGCAGGAAAGCTTTTTTTTGGCATTGGTTTCAGTGGAGAAGTCTGCAGCAATAAATACTTTATGGCAGTGGTTCACTACCTTTTGATTTCTGAGGACCCCCACTTTATCATTAATGGAACCCAGGGACCCCCACTGAATCATCATTGGAATCCGGGGACCCCCACTGAGTCATTACTGGAAGCATGGGACCTAATTTGTCAATATTTGTGAATGTTTTAAATTTTCTAAGCAGTCGGGGACCCCCTGAGAAGGCTCAATTGACCCCAAGGGGTTCCCAGGCCACAGGTTGGGAACCACTGCCTTATGGCCTTCCAAGTCATATGGACCATGTTTACAAGCAGCTGTTAATATTTGGCGGATGTATGAGGCATGCTATAATCGGTCTAGGTCTAGATTCAAGAGTTGAAGTTGAAGTTCTTGATCAAATTATGTGAGCTCTCTGCAACTCAAGGGGATGCTCAAAAGATATGTTCAGTAGCCGCGGTATTAATGTTAGTAGCAAGTTCTTCACATCATTATTGACTTTCATTTTTTCAGGAATTCCACACAAAAAAATGTTATTTCTTCGGGCCCTGTCTTCCAAATCTATAACTTTTTGTTTTAGGTGCCAGATATCCAGGCCCCAATACTCTGCATTATCTAATTTCTCTTCCAAAAAGGTGGTTCTTTTATCTAAAAGTTCTACTTTGGTTTGAAAAGAGTTTAGATCTATCCGTATTGTCTTCATTTCTGTTGCGAGATCTGAAATTTTGGCATCCATAGATCCCAATCTTTGCCCCACGGCAGAGATGTCTTTTAAAATAAGGTCTATAGAAGCAATGTCTTGTGGGATAATAGTAGAAGTGCCTTGAGGTACAGTGTTCCCTACTATTTGTGTAAACAAAGGCTTTCTATTAGATTTGGCACTGGCCATACCATTATACTTTAATGTTAGAAAAGACAATACATAAATGCAGCTTAGTAATCAAATATGGTATCCAATCGAGTCCCAAAGTAGGTAGATACTAACACTGTAAATGGTGACAGACATCTGGGATTTTAAAATTATGCTATATGTTTTCAAGCGGGCGTCCCTGAAAAACAGTGCATCAGAAATGTTGTACAGTTATTGCCTGCCTATCCAAATTCACTTTACCCCCTCAGCTGATAGGAATTCCGGCATTTATTTAATTTCGTAGTAGAGTCTGAATTGTCAAATTCGGAGAAATACCTCAGAAGTGAAAGTTCATATTCTTTTCATAAAGCGGCCTTTGCATTTAAGGAAAGGAATTTCACATATCTCTTCAGAAACTGTCTGTGTTTCCTGATAGAATGAGTAATTTTCACAAACTCTCTCAGCTGTAGGAATGGTGTTCAACACTCACTTGCCAAACTGTTTTACGCCACACACCTGTAGACAAGAAATTCCTGCGCTTACATAATCACATAATGGAATCTGAACAGGTAAGTTAAGAGAAATACCTCAGAGTTGAGAGTTATCGTATGCTTCTCTTATAGCAGCCTTTTCACTTATCTCATCAGCAGCTGGCTGTGTTTCCTGACAGAACTAGTCTTTTTCACAGACTTCTAGAATTTTAAAAAATAATGACCGAATCCTTTCAGACAGGTGTCCCTGAAAACCAGTGCATCAGAAATAGCTCACATGTTTTGCCTGCCTATCCAATTTCCCCTTACATCCTCTGCTGATAGGAATTCCAGCATTTAATTAATTGCGTAGCAGACTCTAAACTGTCAAATGAAGAGAAATACCTCAGAAGTGAAAGTTTGAATGTTTCCCCTACACCAGCCTTTCAACTTTCAAGAAAGGAAATTCCACTTCTCTGTTAAGAAACTGGCTGCATTCCTGACCGAATGAGTAACTTTCACAGACTCTCTCAACTGCAGAAATGGTGTACAACACTCACTTTCCGAACTGCATTTACTCCACACACTCTTCTGACAAGAAATACCTGTGCTCACATATCACATAATGGAGTCTGAACAGTTAAATGAAGAGAAAATACCTCAGAGTTGAGAGTTGTCAGAGGCTTCCCTGTGCTGTGTGGGGAGTTCAACCACAGGTCAACAGTAATTTAATTCCCCTGGTGCAGCCCCCAGTTTAAACAGGTAGAAAGCCCCTTATCTCTTCAGCATCTGACTCTGTTTCCTCACAGAAAGTGTTGTTCTTTGCTCAGCTGAGGGGCCGGTGTTCAGGTGATTTGTAGCCGGGCTTCAGGGCTTCAATTAAGAACTCCGTTTTAACTGTCATCTCTCACTTCGGAAATAACTTCAGAGTTATGTCGCTGTTATCACATTTATATTGCCTTTCATTCTGGCTCCAAGGAGGCTTTTTGACAGCTGTTTGGGCAATCCTTCTCTCCTCAAGCCTCGGAGCTCTACGTTGAGGCGGCCATTTCAGACGGCAGCCAGACTCCGCCCCCTTAATCTCTCTCTTGCAGTTCCTTTTTATCCCTTTGTGACAGTTTCCCCCAAACCAGAAAACACCAGTGCAAATTAGGCACTGGATGGAAAGAGAGCAATAGCACGAGAAGACAAAGGGAGAAGGATTGGTTTGATCATTTTTGCAGGGCTGCTGTTGTTTCCCAGTCTGTCCCCGAAAGTTAATATGTCTGACCTTTAGTAAAAGTCCAATTAATGATCTAAAACTGTGTGACCTCCCTCCCTTCACATCTACCTCCTACCCATGATTATCATAAAAAGATGATAATATGTATAACAATAGGTCAGTTGAAACAATTATGATAACTGTGTTTTAATGACTGAATGTGATTCATTATGGATATTATGAGACTGTTCTGTCTTACTGGGCACAAACAAATGTTTTTCAATATCATGTGTGGGGATAAGGCACCTATGGCTAAGAACTTTGTGTACCCAGCAGATTCCAGACTCTGATTGCAGAAAGATGACCATAGTGAATGCACTTGCTGGAGAGAGCTGTGTGCAGTTTAATCACCGGTTTGACTCCTGATAAAATAGCATGAAGGTTAGCGTGCCTGCTGCAATGCACAGCATGTAAATACAGGACGCAGATGTTTGCATCTTATATAGATAAACCAGTGGGTTACTGCTTTTGTTACTGAGATCCTTGTTCCTTCAAGTCAAAATACACAATTGTTTTTGTATAGCTTTTTGAGATTAGAGCGTATGTACCTACAACAGAGATTCCTTGGGTAGCAAGTACTCCTTTTGTAAGTGCAATATAAATTGTTATTAGTATAATTAATCACACTAATGGATGCATCTAACATTCTTACTGTGCATGTACACCACTTCATACCAGGCTTGCAGAGAGGAAACCTGTCTCTAAATCATAGTTTAACTCTTAAGGACATATAAAGTGCCATGTTGTTTTCTTGATGCTTTTGGCACTAAGGGCCTGAATTTGTCTTTGGTGGTCGGTTGTTCCTCAGCCAAGCCAACAGAGTATTTCATCCCAAACCATGCCGGGAGTGATTTCTGATGCTATGGCAGGAACCCCATCATGGTGGTTGCTGTCAATGCTTTTTTAAGTTTGTCACACAAGTCTGTCAAACGTATTCATTTTTTTTTTCAAAAATAAATCTCAAATTGGTATTTTCCTTTTGAAAATTAATGGAAAAATGGCCATGGTGTGTGGACATCAGACAGCTTTCACTGCTCCTTACTTCCAGGGATTTCCTGGCAGTGATGGGCATTGAAAACTTACTTGTATGTCTGCCCATCTAAATTAGGTAGATGGATATAGAGGTCAACCTCTGACAGAACCTTATTCTGTGGGGCTGTTCAATGGCTATAACAAAGGCAGAGACGGAGAAGCCTCCACCGTGGTTACACCAAAGTTCCACATGCATTTACATTTAACAGGCAGACCATTATGTCAGCGATAAGCATACTCCATTACCATTGCGATGGAGTATACTTATAGCCAATATCTAAATCAGCCTGTAAGTTGTTAGGATCCAGCTAGCCCCCATAAAAGAGGAGATTCAAACAAAAGGATACATTTGTGCTAGGCTGTGCTGGAACAGGAAACTGAGGGCATCCCTTAATATCAAAATGAAGCAAATGAAGTGCGGGAACTTCTAAATGTGTTACAGAGTCAGCAACTTGCAACAGGATGCATTCTGAAATTTTCACTGGTGCTATCCCAGATCTCGGATCCTGCTCAATGAGAACTACTGCATGCAGGATTCATCTGAACCACCCTTTTTTTCAGCACTGCCTCCAAAGGATCTTCGGTGCCAAACCAATGTAACAGTATAACAAAGAACAAACTCTAACTACTTTCCTAAGGTTATCCAATAATTATCAAATTGTTATTTGGAGATGACAGTGTCAGCAATTGGAAGAAAGGAACTGCTCATACCTGGTGCCAAGATACTAGAAGGACCTACCTGATCATTCAAAGTGTGAGGAGAAGCATGCAAATTTTAGGAAAAAACATAGCGCTTGGAGATGGTGACAGTAGTGATCCCTTTGTAGTCATCTATCCAAAAATAGGTAAACAGTAGTGCTACTTGAAGACTGTTTGTTTAGTAGATTAGGAATTCTGAACGGGGCGCAGACTATCTACATGTGAAATAAGGTAAAGACTGAAGCGTGGTAAAGAAATTAACAAGCAGCGACTCACTTGTAGAAGAAGCCAGGGCTAGGAAAACAATACTGGGGACTCCCCAGCAGGAAACACACATCAATGTGCAGGTTAGCACTGAGTGAATATTTATAGTGCAAATACATCTATCTCAGAGGATCCACTGACCAGTAGTGTGATCCGTAGAGACACCCAGACCTACAGCTTCTAATTAGGAGCTGTTCCTCTGGAGAAAGATATCCCTCCTGTAAGTCGATTTTATGCCATTAGCATGTGTGCAATCACTGGCTGAAAGCAATTAAATATTTTGAAGCTGGCTAAATAGTTAATTATTCTGTACATGTACATGTTTTCTTGCTACTGTGGGGGGTAAGGTCGGGACACACATTACTGTTCAATCCTTGAGGATCTGCAAAGATAACTTGAGTGTCTCAGGTGATGTAAAAACTTATAAAACACAGATACAAGGCCAGGAGTAGATTTTATTATCAGAGGGGCACATAGGTAGTCATTATGACTCTGGCGGTCTTTCCACCGCCAGGGTTAATGTGGCAAAGTTAGAAATGGGGTCTTTAGTTGGCAGTCAGGTTACCCCCTGTCCAAGCAAGGACCCTCACTCTAGTCTGGGTAAGTCACAATTTATCCTGTGCCCACCCTCTGGTCGCTTGGCACTGAGCAGTCAGGCTTAACCTAGAAAGCAATGTTTAAAGTATTTGTGCAATAAATCATGCAATAACACAATAGAACACCACAAAAATACACCACATAGGGGGTCAGTCCCGCCGTCAGAATACCGCCGCGCGGTCAATTGACCGCCGCGGTAATTCTGAGTTTCCCGCTAGGCGGGCGGGCGACCGCCAGAAGGCCGCCCTCCCGCCCAGCGGGAAACCCCCTTCCACGAGGATGCCGGCTTCGAATGGAGCCGGCGGAGTGGAAAGGGTGCGACGGGTGCAGTTGCACCCGTCGCGATTTTCAGTGTCTGCTATGCAGACACTGAAAATCTTTGTGGGGCCCTGTTAGGGGGCCCCTGCAGTGCCCATGCCAATGGCATGGGCACTGCAGGGGCCCCCAGGGGCCCCACGACACCCGTTCCCGCCAGCCAGGTTCTGGCGGTCAAAACCGCCAGAACCAGGCTGGCGGGAAGGGGGTCGGAATCCCCATGGCGGCGCTGCCTGCAGCGCCGCCATGGAGGATTCCTCAGGCCAGGGGAAAACCGGCAGGAAACCGGCGGGAAACCGCCGGTTTCCCTTTTCTGACCGCGGCTTTACCGCCGCGGTCAGAATTGGCCTGGATGCACCACCAGCCTGTTGGCGGTGCATCTGCGGTCCCCGGCCCTGGCGGTCCATGACCGCCAGGGTCGGAATGACCCCCATAGTGTTTAGAAAAATATTTAATATTTATCTGGTACGATGCAGGTCAAAACGATCAAGATTCAATAAGTATACATTGAGATATCACAATGAAAATGATATAAAGTGTCCTTAGTCTTTTAAAAAGCAGCAAGTGTCTCTTGCAAGCACAAAGTACCTGATTTGCATTCAAATTCTCTGCAAGCGACCACATAGGAGGAGTTGCGTGGAAAACGGGGAGGTGTGCGTTGATTTTTCTGGTGCACACAGATGATGCGTTGTGGAGTTTTTAAGCTGGGCAGGCTTTGTGTTGATTTCCAGCACATAGACTGGGATCTTCTTGGGGTTACGGGGTTTTCGAATGCCCCTGGGAAGATGCGTTTAAATCCTGGGCATGTATGATGAAGTCACAGGGGCTGCGTCGATCAGGTGGGCGTTGGGTGGACATTTCTGCCCCACGGCAGGGGCTACATCGATTCCTCTCAGGAAGTCAGGCTGCGTTGTTCTGTCTTGGCTTTGCGTAGATCCAGCAGGCCGTGCGTCAAATTTCTGGACACAACGCTGGCTCTGTGTTGTTCTCCTCTTCTGGAAATCGATTGCCGTCGATTCGGTTTGCCTTGCGGTGATTTTCTCACCGTGACGCAGGCTGTGCATCGCTTCTTTCAGGCTGTGCATTGAATTTTACCACACAAGGAGTTCTTTTGCAGGAATGAAATCTTTTTGGTCCTGAGACTTCAGGGAACATGAGACAGGCTATATCCAAGCCCTTGGAGAGCACTTCTCAGCACAGCCAGAAGACAGCAAGGAAGCAGGACAACAGCAGGGCAGCAGTCCTTTGCAGAAATACAGTCAGGTGAGGACGTTGGGCAGCCAGGCAGTTCTTCTTGGCACTTTGCAGGTTCTGGTTCAGGGATTCTTCACCAGTAGTATCTTGTCCAGAAGTGTCTGACTTCAGAAGTGTCTTGTCAAGTAGAAGTGTCTGAGTTTGTAGGGTCAGGGACCCTGCTTAAATACCCAAATGTGCCTTTGAAGTGGGGGAGAGCTCAAAGAGTGGCTTAGAAGTGCACAAGGTCCTCTTTCAGTTCCATCCTGTCTGCCAGGGTCCCAGTAGAGGGTGTGGCAGTCCTTTGTGTGAGGGCAGGCTACTGTCCTTTGACATGCAAGTGTCAGGCCCTCCACCCTCCCAGCTCAGGCAGACCCATTCAATATGCAGATGTGTGCAAGTGTGACTGAGCATCCTGTGTTTGGAGTTTGTCTCAGTGGAATGCACAAGGGAGCTGTCAACTAACCCAGTCTGACATGGATTGGAAGGCACAGAAGGATTTAAGTGCAGAGAAATGCTCACTTTCTAAAAGTGGCATTTCTAAAATAGTAATATTAAATTCAACTTCACCAGTCAGCAGGATTTTGTATTACCATTCTGGCCATACTAAATATGACCTGGTTCCTCCTTTCATATTAGAATCTGCCACTCAAACAGTAGATGAGGGTAGCCCTAATGTTAGCCTATGAAAGGAGAAGGCCTCACAGCAGTGTAAAAATGAATTTAGGAGTTTAACACTACCAGGACATATAAACTACACAGGTACATGTCCTGCCTTTTATCTCCATAGCACCCTGCCCTATGGGTTACCAAGGGCCTTCCTTAGGGGTAACTTATATGTAGAAAAGGGGGAGTTTAAGGCTTGTCAAGTACTTTTAAATGCCAAGTCTAAGTGGCAGGGAAACTGCACACACAGGCCTTGCAATGGCAAGCCTGAAGCATGGTTAAGAGGCTACATATGTGGGTGTCACAATCAGTGCTGTAGGCCCACTAGTAGCATTTAATCTACAGGCCCTGGGCACATGTAGTACACTTTACTGGGGTCTTGCAAGTAGATTGAATAAGCCAATTGGGTATGAACCAATGTCACCATGTTTTAAGGGAGAGAGCATATGCACTTTACCACGGGATAGCAGTGCTAAAGTGCGCAGAGTCCTAAAACCAGCAAAAACAGTGTCCAAAAAGTGGAGCGAGGCAGGCAAACAATTAGGGGTGACCACCCTAAGGCTGTCAGGTCTAACAGGTGGTATTACTGCCAACAGGTTGACGGTGAGTACTGCCACATTATGGGTGTGCCACTGCCAACCCCCACATCTCCAACCATAGCGCCATAGCGGTATGAACGGCCAGGTAGAAAATGAGGTGGTGTTAGGAACCGGTCCACTGCCATGGTTTCTGCGGCGGTAGCACCATCACGATAACCATAGTGGAAGGGCTACCAGTGACAGAGAATTCCTTCCCTGTCCCAGGTAGACAGCTCCCCCCAGCAAGCTCGTGACCCTCCCCACTCACATAGCACCCACCACTACAATAGCACCCCTATGCCCACACACACCACCATGCATATACCTACTCACCTACACTTCCAGACATGCATCCTCTCACAATTATCCATACAAGCATTCACTCACGTGCATCCTTCCATGCATTCACTCACACATACTCACACGCATTCAGGCACACATGCACACAAACATCCAAACAGGCATCCCCACGTGCACACACTGACACTCAGATACACACTCACTTCAAAATTCATTCACACATTCACTCACGCATACAACCACAACACTCACAGTCACATTCACACATCTACACACACATGCAGACACCACACACTCAGACACGCACACACAACACCCCCCACCCTCCCCTGTCAGACGCCCAACTTACCTTGTCCGGCGAGGAGGTCGCCTGCAGGGAATGGAAAGGGGCGCTACCACCTTCGGCAGTGCCCCGCCAGCAGCACACTGCCAGGCAGTATTAATGATTTTAATACGGCTAGTGGCGTTCTACTGGCAGGGCTGTGCAAGTGCTAGCAATGCCAGTGTGCCACCACCCACCAGCATGGCTACTGCTGAATATCCACCCAAAGTGTAGCATAAATCTGGCAGTACCTATTATATGGCAGTGGAAGTCCATCAGCACTGGCGGTTTTCTGGCGTCTATGGCTTTGGTGGTCTCGCTCAGAGACTGCCAAAGTCATAATGAGGGCCAAAGTGTGCACACTGACTGCAAACTTGGCAAACTGTGCTGCACAAGTCAATATCTTGCTCACAGAGGGCAAGAGCATACCCATCACATTAAGTCCTGAGAGTTTAGTAGGTGAAAAAGAGAAAAACGTGCCCACCAGTGCTGAGATTTGGGACGAAATGAAAGTTTTGCAAAGCATGGAAGCCTTTCACACCATTAGAAATAGGAAGCTAATTGTGTACTAAAAAATGACTCCTTGACATAAACACTGGTGGTGTAGAAAATAAATGCCATTTTTATGGTCTAGCTTGGCAGCACAGCTGTCACCAGACAATGACATGAGAAGCCAGGAGAGGGGCTTTGGCTCCGCCAACATGTTGGGGGGGCAAGAGTACATGTTATGATTGGGCAGAGGTTGTGTGCCTCCAAAGAAAGAGCTTGCTCTCAGCTGTGACCATTGTGTCTATTTATCCAGCGCCTCGAGGTAAAACTTTAAAGGACAAACATGCTATTAACTCCTTCGCTGCCAAGCTTTTTCCCCTCAGGTGGCTATTTGGGGCAGTTCGTGCCCAGGCCCTCATAAAAATGTTTCCACATAAGCTACCCACACCAAATTTGCGTCATTTGTTCCCAACATCCCAGGGATACTAGAGGTACCCAGAGTTTGTGGGTTCCCCTTGAAGAGACCAAGACATTAGCCAAAATACAGTTATAATTTAATTTTTGTTTTTTGTTTAAATGGGAAAAAAGGATGCAGAAGAAAGCTTTTGGTTTTACCCTTGAAACTTGCATCAACAAATGGTTTGCTGTGCTAAAATCACCACCTTCCTAGCTTTCAGGAACAGGCAGACTTGAATCAGAAAACCACATTTTCAGCACAATTTTTGCATTTTACTGGGACATACACCATTTTTACTATTTTTTGTGCTTTCAGCCTCCTTCCAGTTAGTGCCAGAAATGTGTGTGAAACCAATCCTGGATCCTGGACAGCTAAACATTCTGGAAAATAGACACAATTCTGACTTCAGCAAGGGGTCATTTTTGTAGATCCTTCAAGGTTTTCTTATATAAAGACACAGCTAAAATAAAGAAATATTGAAATTGAGGTGAAAAAAAAGAGCCATTTCTATCCAGGTTTGCCAGATTTTTAAAAGCAATATACTGTTACATCTGCTGGACTCTTCTGGTTGCGGGGATATATAGGGCATGTAGGTTCATCAAGAGGCCTGGGTATCCAGAGCCAATAAATGAGCTACACCTTACAATGGGTTTTCATTGTATACTGGGTATACAGCAATTAATTTGGTGAAATATAAAGAGTGAAAAATAGGTATCAGGGGAATCTTTGTATTACCAAAATGGGCACAAGATAAGGTGTTGAGAAGCAGTAGTTATTTCCACATCTCTGAATTCCGGGGTCCCCATACTAGCATCTGAATTACAGGGCATTTCTTAATTAATCGTCTCTTTTACACACTGTCTTACATTTGGAAGAAAAAATATAGAGAAAGACAAGGGGCAATAAGACTTGTTCTTCTATTCTGTTTTCCTCCCCAAGTCTCCTGATAAAAATGGTACCTCACTTGCGTGGGTAGGCCTAATGCCTGCGGCAGAAAACGCAACATGGATACATCACATTTTTACATTAAAATCTGACGTGTTTTTTGGAAAGTGCCTAGCTGTGGATTTTGGCCTCTAGCTCAGCCAGCACCTAGGGAAATGTTGTAATTAGGATTTATGATGGACACTGGCAATTGATTGAAGTAGTTTATTCTTCACTTGACACCGACAAAGTCATTTACCATCTCACACTGAGAGTTCCTCTGTCAACATTCTAAGTTAGATGCCCGGAGATTCCGTAAGGATGGTGGGTGTGTGGGGGGCGGTGAGGAAAGAGACGAATCATGACTAAGAGAATTAACTTGGGAAAGGGAGAAGTACATTACTTCTTAATAATTATATATATAATTATTTACATAAAAATTCAGTGAGTCATTTAATTTACAACACATGTCCCTCATTCATAAAGGACACAATTTTAAATTCATCCCTAACTGTAATAACATACAAATTGAGGAACACCAGAAAAGATTCCATAAACATACAGAACAGTTCAAGCTTGTGTAATTCATCGACCGGGTGAGTATAGTACAATTTACTTGGAGAAAAGTCTCTGAGCAAATAGGGCTTATTTCTCATTTTGGCTTTACTCCTGTCATGGATTTTGTCCTAACATCAGATGAGGAGCTTTGAGGAGTGTTGTTCGTTATAGGGTTCAGCCTTGCTATCCTATCCACACTCCAAGTCTTACCATCGTTTAGCACAGCCACATTTCTGCGCACCTCAGTAATGGTCTTTGGGGTTGAAAACTTGCTAGCGAAACTTCTTCGGGAGGTAGGAAGTTTAACTGCTACCGGATCTCCAATCTTCCACTTCCTATGACAGTCATAGTCTCATGTTATAATGGTCCCTGTTCCTGGTTTGGTGTAGTCTTACTTTTGCGCCACTTTCTTCCCAGTGTAGGATTGCTTTGATAGAACCACAGCATGTTGCATAAAGCTTCTTCTAAGGTATCCCCAAAAAAGAAGCCAACTGGAGGCTCTCTTTGATAATTCTCTTGACTGATTCAAACAAACCATTGCCTCTTGGCTAATACAATGGGGTCTTAAAGTGTTTGATAGACAACTTTTTAAGGAAATCACCCATATCCTCTGATGTGAATTGTACTCCATTGTCTACATGAAAATACTGGGGATACCCTCTGTGTAGAACGTGTCTAATATGAATTCAATCAAGACATCCGTAGTTACACTCCACCATGAATGGTAGTCCACTAGTACAAACATATACTTCCCACTCCAAGTTGAGGACTTAATGGGCCCTTTTATATCTAATGTTAACTTGCCCCAGAGCTTGCATGATATTACTACAGGGGATATCAGAGCTCTCTTGGTTATTTTAGTTTTAGCACTTTGTGTACATTTTATGCAATCTTTAACCTTTGTTTCCATTAACATCTCCATCCCCGGAAAGCATTGGTGAGCATGTGCTTTGTTTTTTGTAAGATTCCTGCCTGGGTGGCCTTCATGTGCTAAGTTAGCTATTCTGTCCCACAAGTTTTTAGGTGGAATTAGTTTTTCTCCTCTTCTTACTAGATTACCTTCTATGTTGAGTTCTTGTCTGACTCCCCACTACTCTTATATAAGGTCTGGTAATTGATCTTGTTTGTGTGGCCAGCCTTGTACAATTTTGTCTTTGAGTAGGGTTAATGTTTAATCTTCTTTGGTTCCTGTCTCCCACTCTACCGTTGAGATTCCTGTAGCAATGATTTCATATACACATTTTCCCTTTACATGTACCTCTTCCTTGTGTGGCAATCGGCTTCCATGTTTCATTCATCTGTGACCTAGTCTTCTCTGTAATTAAATCCTTCTAGTCCAAGGAGCCATTTGTCAATGCGTGGAGTGGAAATACCTAAGCCTTTAATTGTTAAGAGGAGTGTTAAAGGTTTGTGATCTTCTTTTACAGTGAAAGGAAGGCCCCATAAGAAAAACTTTAAGTGTAGTATTGCCCATAGCTTGCAAGAGCTTCTCTCTCTACAGTCAAGTAGTTCAATTCTGCACCTTTGAGATTATGTGATGCAAGAAGCGACTACCTGTTCTTTATTGTCTATTATTTGAGTACAAATTGTACGTAGTCCTTTATTGCTTGCATCAGTGGTTAGCATTGTCTTCCAATTTACATTGAAGTTTCCTAGTGTGGGTGCCTTTGATTATAGCTTGTTTTATGGTTTCAAAAATGTGTTGCATTGACTCATTCCATTCAAATTGAGTTCCTTTTTTTGTAAGCTCTCTTAGGGGTGCAATAATGTCTGCAACATTGATTTTGTGCTGGTAATTCTTTAGGAATCCAGGTTTGTTTTCAAACAACTCTGGGAATCCATTATAGATCTCATTTCCTACAGACGATCTTTCACTCAATAGTACTTGTTCTGGATTATGTGGGTCTAACTTTATTCCTAATTCTTTCTGATGCCTCTATCCCAGCAGGTTTGACCCTCGTTCAGTTACATGCACTTTACCCACTGTGGAACGACCTTTAAATTGTATACATACAGTTGTCATCCCTAGTAATTGAATTGGATCTTTATTGTAGCCACTTGGGTTCATGTCAGCTTTTCATACTTGATGGCCTTTTGTACCTAGTTTACTGTCAAACACTTTCTTCTCAATTAATGTATATGGGGAGCAAGAATCTGCAAAGACACTTATTTCTTCTCCATTCATATTTATGGTGCATGTGGGGTATACATTTTTGTTAATAGTGAAATCTGGTTCTTCTTGAAATATGAATTTCTCTTTAGTATGTTCTTTGCCTCCACCCATCCCATGTATTTGTTTGACCTCATTGTTCTTACATACTCTAGCATAATGACCCTTCTTATTGCATTTCCTACATGTACCTTGGCAGGCTGGAGAGTTCGGGTTATTTGCAAATTGTTATTGTTTCCACACCTGTAACAGTTATCTTTGCTACTAGTTTGTTCTGTTTTCTATTTATATTTGGTGTCTGGGTGTTTTTCTTTGACTTCCAGTATTTTAGGATTATTTCCCACGCTATCCTGTAACTCATATATTTCTTCATTTTGATTTTGTGGCTTTATGTCTTTCATACATTCGGCTATATGTTCAATTCCTTTGGCTATATCTATAGCTTCATTCAGATCTAGATTTAAGGTGAGTAAATTCTCCTGTATTTTTGCATTATTTGTACATCTGACTAATTGGTCCCAAATTTGTGAATCATTTAATGAGCAAAAATCACATGTATTTGCAAGTCTCCTGAGTACAGCAATATAACTAGCAATTGTTTCTTTCTTTTCCTAAACCCTGCAAAATAATTTGTGTCTTTCAAGTACTACATTTATTTTCCCACTAAAATGCTCCTTCAGTTTTTTAAAAGTAGTTTGGTACACATCTAATGATTCTGCATTAAAATCTTCATTACTTACTGTAAGTTCTCCTAACTTTTCATATATTGTCCTTCCTTGAACTCCTAAGTTACATAATAATATATGCTGTTTCCTGAAAGGTGAAAGCTTCTCTCCCCCAATAGCTACTAGGTAGGATTCGAATATCTTCACCCACTTCTTCCAGGGTAGTATATGTTCCCCCACATAATTTAAGAAGTGTCCTAGTTGACACATTCTTGCAGCTGCCATGTTATATGCTAGATAGCTATTTATACTGTGTTGCAGTAGTTTTTTTGTTTGTTTTACACTATATAGTATACAATATTAACCTTACAATTTGTATAATCTGTTGTACATTAACATTGCTGGAGAATTTTCTATCGTAAAAATCCTTTAAGGTTAAATTCCTTCCTCAAACAATTTCAGTATTGAAGTTAATGATATCTCTTCCCCTTTAAGTCCTGTAGAGGAATTATTTTTTTTATTTAATTTTTTTTCTTATGGAACAACTCTATAGGATGTGTTATCCCTTTGACAAGAGTATTTGAAATTGGTGCCGAGAATCCGTGAGTAATTTTTTTTTTCTTTTTCCTTTACTTCCTTTTTTAGATATGCTTTCACAATAGGATTCCTTTCCGCAGCTGTGCCTGTCAGCAAGGCAGGCTAGAACGTCCTTCGACAATCCCTTCTAGTTCCACAATCAAATCCAGCCTATGAGTTTGAGGACACACTTCCGCCCCTGATCTGCATCCTCGGTGAGCGATGTGCCTGCCAGCACCACAGGCTCCAAACTGCCACTGAGGATTCAATCACATTGTGCTTGTTAGCGTATAATCTTTTTTTTAAATCAATACCCGTTTAAATACTTATGTTCTTCTACTTCATATGTGACATTAGGCTTGAAAGACAAGAGTGATCTGGACCTCACAGTGTGCTGTGCTGAGTACATCAACATTACAGCACAGTGCAATTAAGAGAGATTTCACCTCAAAGTTCATTGGGCAGGGTCAAAACATTGCATCCATGATTAACTGAATATATGTCACCCTCCCGCTTGTTCAAAGAACGCCAGGACTACAACGTAAACCCTTCAATTAAGAAAGTTATCATCTTCCTTATCTGCCGCAAGATTTTAGAAATGTACTTCGTTTGTTTCAAGTACTAATCACTCTGGTTCTTTTCCACCCTTTTTTATTTTTATTTAAGTCACTGACCTTAACTCTGTAGAACTCTGTGTATTTCTTTTCCATGATGACGGTTGTACCTTTTCCTTAAGATGTTTCTCAGCTCTCGCAAAACTTCTGAATCACAGGGGTGGAGGGGTCACGCTGTGCCCTGCACAGCTAGATCCCATCCTTCCTCACCAGTGTTATGATTAGGATTTATGATGGGCACTGGTAATTGATTGAAGTAGTTTATTCTTCTGTTGACATCTCCAAGTCACATACTATCTCATACTGACAGTTCCTCTGTCTTTGTTCTAAGTTAGACGCACAGAGATTCCATAAGGATGGTGGGTGTGGGGAGGGGAAGAAAGGGACGAACTATGACTAAGGAAATTAACTTGGGAAAGGGAGAAATAGATTACTTCTTAATAATTATAGATATAATTGCTAATATAACACTTAAGTGAGTCATTTCATTTACAACAGGAAACCAAGCAAACCTATACATTTTTTAAAACTATACACCTAGGGGAATTTAGAATGGGGTATCATATGGGGCTCTCACCAGATTCTGTTACCAGAATCCCTTGCAAACCCCAAACTTTGGCAAAAAAAAACACTTTTTCCTCACATTTCGGTGACAAAAAGTTCTGGAATCTGAGAGGAGCCACAAATTTCCTTCCACCTAGCATTCCCCCAAGTATCCCGATAAAAATGGTACCTCACTTGTGTGGGTAGACCTAGTGCCCTCAACAGGAAATGCTCCAAAACACAACATCGACACATCACATTTTCCCAAAGAAAACTGACCTGTTTTTTACAAGTGCCCAGCTGTGGATTTTGCCCTCTACATCAGCCGGCACCTAGGAAAACCTACAAAACCTCTGCATTTTTTAAAACAAGACACATATGGGAATTCAGGACGGGGGACTTGTGGGGCTCTCACCAGGTTCTGTTACCCAGAATCCTTTGCAAACCTCAAAATGTGGCAAAAAAACCCTTTTTCCTCACATTTCGGTGATAGAAAGTTCTGGAATCTTAGAGGAGCCATAAATTACCTTTCAACCAGCATTCCTCTAAGTCTCCCCTTAAAAATGGTACCTCACTTGTGTAGGCAGGCCCAGTGCCCATGACAGGAAATGCCCCAAACCACAGGTTGGACACATCACATTTTCCCAAAGAAAACTGACCTGTTTTTTGCAAAGTGCCTAGCTGCAGATTTTGGCCTCTAGCTCATCCGGCACCAAGGAAAACCTAGCAAACCTGGATGTTTCTGAAAACTAGACACCTAAGGGAACCCAGGATGGGGTATCTTGTGGCGCTTTCACCAGGTTCTGTTACCAAGAATCCTTAGCAAACCTAAAAATGTGGCAAAAAATATTTTTTCCTCACATTTTGGTGCTGCAAAGTTCTGGAATCTGAGGGGAGCCACAAACTTCTTTCCATCTAGCATTTCCTCAGGTCTCCTGATAAAAATGGTACCTCACATGTGTGAGTAGGCCTAGTGCCCGCGACAGGAAATGCCCCAAAACACTACGTGGACACATCAAAATGATCAAATACAAAACTACCTGTTTTTGTGGGAGTGGCAGCTGCGTTTTTGGTCCTGGGCTCAGCAGCCATCTAGGAAAACCTACCAAACCCAGACATTTTTGAAAAACAGACACCTGAGGGAGTCAATGGAGGTGTGATTTCCGTGGATCCCCCAGTGTTGTAGCATGTGGGTGGCCTCTGATGAGGTGATGTCATCAGACGTCACTGGGGGCAGCTTGGGTAAAAGGGGAAGCGATTCCCCTTCCATCCCTGCCCATGGGTGGGAGGCCCTTGGGGGAGGTCTAGTGCTGCCCTGAAGGCCGGGTGCAGGATATAATGGTTACGTCCTTGGCACCCGAGCAGAGCTGCCCAGGATGTAACTCTTACATCCCAGGTATCCAAGGGGTTCAACTGTCTTAAACTAGATAATGTATGTCTTTTTTTCCTCTGGCCGCAGTTCTGCTCAATATATATATCTATTCTCATGCCATCTACTTATAATGCCTCCCCCTACCATGCAACATTCTTTTAAATCTACGCCTATTGGCATTGGCAATGTTTGCTGAAACTTAGTTGTCAAGCAAGCGTTCATGTTTGAGTGGTTTAGGAGTAGTTATATGGACATCTTGTGAATTCATTAAGAAAGTAAGTGAAATAACATGTCCATCTTACCCTTGGCCATGAACAGAGTTATATATCTTGGAAAAGAGATGTGATGTATTCAAATACCATTCTTGATAGTAAAACAATCATGATACAACTGTGTTAGAAATATTCTCATTATACGGTGTAGGAAAATTCATTTTTTTTCGTGGTTACCCTCATTGTTTGTGGACTGATGCTACTGTTTCCTGTCTCTGTACACTGGGATTATGTGAGCCAAGCCTCAGTGCATGTGTCCTGACCCCTAAAACAAGTAAAAATTGCTTACACTCCAAATAGGCTTCTATAAATTACCTCTAGGATATGGAAAGTGTACTCCCAGGGGAAGGTTTTACCAATGTTCTAAACTCACTGGGAGTTGCAACTTTTAGTTTTGGCTTAAAGGTGCAGTGTTCCCATATGTTTGGTTGCATGGCTACATTATGTGATCTGTAGAAAGTGAAGAAAGAATTTGACACTCCTGTTTACAGTTGTCTTGAATGAAAATGCTTTATTGCCAAAACCGCTACACACTGCAAAGCTTATACGTATAAACACCACATTTGAATATGGTGGTATGCCCATTGGCTTTAATTGTGTTATCAACGTGCATCCTATCATAGGGCTGTTTTACTAAAGTGGTGAAAACCTGGCAAATGCATTAGGCCTGCTTTATGTTCATACCAGCCCCTTATAGTGTAATGTTGCGTCCGGTGTAGGTTGGTGATAATGTGATAACATATTTCAGGGCACAATAGGGGTGAATTTTGATATGTGCTATTTGGGTCTCATCAAAGATATTTCCATCTGCTTGAACTGTTTGTAATTTAATGCATAGCATTCAGTAGTGTACGTGTAATTGAGGGGATGTTCTGTTTTAAATAAAAGAATTGATTGGACAATAATTTATTGAGTGGTGTTGTTGGGATTGGTAGCGCACACCACCTTTTCTGAGTAAGCCATGGACTGCTCTTCTTCACTACCCTGAAAAAATGAAGTGCTACAATGGTGTCTTTGGTTGCCAGTTAAGAGACAATTGTGGCATTTTTACTTGTGAAGGACTGATGTCCTATATAACTAATATCAAATTTCTTACATCTGTTGTCACTGCTAGGATCAATAATATCATACAGACACACTGATAGCATGCAATTATTTCAGTTTTGCCACACATTACCTGTGCTTTAATGTGCAAATGCCAGAGCACAATGCTGTGAGTGGGGTTCAAATGTGTGATTGTGTGAATTCAAGATGTGGAAAGGAAATCCCCCTCATACATATTTTATGTGAAGATAGTGATGGTTGTTGCATTATCTATATTTAATGTGACCAGTTTGCATCTTTCAAATTTTGTGCTTGTGGGGTGTACTTTCACAGAACTATTTCCAAGAGTGTTCCTGGGTTATAACGCCCTCTAAACCCCAACACTACATGCACTAGGCCTATATGGGGAGAGTGCTCCTCTCCAAGTTTAAGGACTGCAAAATGTACCTATTCCATAGATTGGGGTGAAGGGACCTATTCCAATCAGTTGGAGGCGATGATTGGAAGCTTCAGGAAATACTTGCACCTGTTCTAGGCAAGGCAAATTTCCTGCGAGTGAGCCCTCAATGTGTTATTTATTTTTGAAGAGATGTTTGCTACATTTGTGCATACCAAAAAACAGTAACTAGTTGGGGACAGGAGAGTACTCGCAAGTAGTGGTGCACCTATGGGTTCCTACCAGGAGCGTGGGGAAGCCCAACACATTTTCCTAAGAAGGGGGTTGCAAGAAAATGTCCTAATTCCTGCAGACTCTGTTGGGCATCTCTTTAAGATGTTAGGTGTCCAAAACTGGCCAATGGTGGTGGGTGGCCCATTAAAGGTATGATACATAAGGTAGCATGTGTAATGGTAGTCCCTGAAAAGATAGCTAATCAGGAACTAAGTGCCCTAGTTTCCCCAAGTGGACTAGTGACTGACCTCAAGGTAATCTGAGAAGGGATGGTGGACTCGCTAGATTCCTGGGATAGGCTAGTGGTGGTCCCTGAGATGTCAGAGTTGGGTAAGTGACTGCCCAAATAAAGTGAAAGATGTCCCCTTGAGACTGTTACCCAGAACCTGAGATGGTGGTTGTGGTGATACCAAGTCTGGTGTCTAATTAAGTATGTCCTGTACGTTAGGACAATATGGTCAAGGGGCAGAGGTCCTGTAGATGGAGGTTGCGCAGAAGGCAGATGAGCTACTGTGTCCCAACAAGGTGGCTGGGCTGTGTTAGCTGCAGAGGGAAAGGCCTTTGAGTATTTCTCTTGGAGGAGGAAAGCACATCTGTTATGGATTAATGCACTGAAACTTCAGAAGGACAGGGTTCAGAGGTTCTGCCTGAGGAGACTCCTGTCTGGTCCTCTGTATGTCTTGATGGGCTGGTAATGCCTTGAGGCCTTTTGAGAAGTCTTAACTTGCCAAGCATTGGTTTGACAGGTGAGTGCAGCCCAGAGCTAGGTGGTGAAGGAGGAGGGTGAACGCACAGGGGCAGAACAAAGCCCAATGGTGTTAAGTAGTGCCTGTTTCTGATGGAGCGGTCCTTGAGACTGGAAGGTGCTAGATCTTTCTATTGGGAGAGCTTTCAGAAGGACAGGTTACAGAGTATTTTGTCTCCTGCTGGGTTCACTTTAGGTGTACCAGTTTTCAGGCAGATGCCCTTGAGGAGATGATGCAAGAACAGAGAAGGGAACCACTAACCCAAGTTGTTTGTCATGTGGTGACCACTCCAGATAAAGGGAACCCAGAGCATCAGATGGGTAGCATAGAACTTCTGTTAGGGATTCCTGCATGGATCTGTTGGAGGGACAGGCTGAAGGGCTCTACCTTACCAGATTTCTGTCTGATGTCTTTAAGTGTTCCAATCATTCAGTGTGAGGCCCTGAGACCACTTGGCACTGCTGGTTTACCAGAAATTGATTCAGTAGGTGGAGGCTGCCCATCACATCAGTGAGGTAGAAGGTGGAAATATGTGCCTGTCAGAAAGTGGATTATTGATTGGGGTGAATAGGGTAGTCCTCCATAAATCATAATGGCACCTTTGTTGTTTTGTCCAGTAATGGTTTCAGAAACTTCACCTCAACCCCTGGTAGCTAGGCACAGAATAGACAGGCAATGTCTAAACATTTTTGAAGTACTAAAACGGTTAAAAATTTAAAAACATAACACAATCCAAATCACACCCTAATGTAAAAAACAGAGAATATTTTAATAAATAAAATTACACTAAAAAAGCAATAATCAAAAACCAGGAGGTCATTGAAGTTGATCAGATGCTGCTTTGCTTTGGGAGTGGTAAAGCTTTCCACCTTTAGACTTATCATTTTTTCTGGTAGTTAGATTTCTTAAGTGGGGCAAGTCTAGAGGCTACAGCCAAACAGGATTCTACATCATTGGATGCTGGTCAGCCTTAGGTCAGCTGAATCAGATTTCCTACTGTGGAAAAGAAGAACACAGAGGGAGCTGGAAAAAAATCAGGCCAACGGTCCAGTTCTTTGACTCTCTGCCCAGGGCACAGGGGGCATGTCTAGCCCTTAGCATTCTCCTCACAGGCCTCAACAAAAGGTACAGCCCTTCTTTTTATTATCACACTACCAGAGAGTGTAACGGAGATAAGAAACATGTATTTGGTGGGAAACAACCCATACCAGCTCCCTCTTCATAAAACTAGTTACCACAAAAAGGTATGGGGTTCATCAATGATATGGAGCTATGTTCACGAGAGATTATCCGTGGGCTCCTAGACCTCGCTGGGTGTAGAAAATGCGCAGTGTGTGTGCTGTTTAGGGTGAATGAGGGAAGGGGGGATTTCCTTCTACGGACTAGGTGGTCTCACACACTATATAGTGTCATGCTTCATCATTCGACCACCTAGCCCCTCCTAGGCAGACATGATATTTAATTTTAATATTATATACCTATGCCTACTACTAAGTGACTTCTTCAGTTTCATAGAGGGATCGCTAGGGTCCCTACTTGGTCTCCATCTCGCCCGCTTTGCACAGTGACCAGTGACATTTCCACTTGACCTGTTGGGGCTTCAGAGCCCACAGAGGTGGGACATGGGCCCTTTTCTCATAGAGGCTGTGTGAATAAGGTAGTTGTGGGTGTTACCATGGGTGGAAATTCACAGAGGTAACTCTCTGTGAACAGAGTTCTCCAATTTGAGTGGCCTTTTCTTTACTTAATCAAACCAGTTATCATGGAAGGGTGCTGGCAGTTATAGGCCTCAGCATAAGTGCTGTGGGAGGAGGGTCAGAGGTCCTGGTAGGGTCCTGCATCTTTAGAGTTTGGTAACCTGGAAGAGTAAGGGCACTTGGTTGAGTATTTTCAAGAGGGCTAAAAGCCAAAGAATCACGGGACAGGTGTCAGACCTGTCTGTTGTGGCAGTATCAGAGCGTAGGTACTGAACCCTTGCCAGGAAGAGTGTGGTGGGACCAGAATTGATTGTTCATGGCAAAGGTGAGGGGGGTTAGACCTGCTCTGGTCATGTAGAATCTTCGTGCCATTAATGCATCCTACATAGAACCAAAAAGGTTACTAGTACAGTCTCGATTCCCCATGGAAAGAGGTTTCCTAATGGTTGTTAGGATGTATTCTCAGTGTATGAACAGAAGGGCAAAATATCTGTGCTAGAAGACAACTGGTGAATTGTGTGTATGATCATAAACTCTTGTCTCTCGTCGCCATTGACTAACCAATAGCACTCGTGAGCAGTGGATAGCTTCTTCTACTTGCTTCAGTTGGCAATGTCGTTTGTAGCAAATGGGTTCCACCCATTTATTCCACCAGGATTATTCACTCTTTACAACCCATTTGTTACAACTTTTACTGTGAGTGAGTCTCTCTTCCTGAGTCTCACTTACAGTAAACTCATAGCAATTGGACTGAGCATGTTAACTACCTTTTAAGATAAGGCTACTGCTGCGCACCTAGGGAAAGAAAGTCTGGAGTGATTATATGTAAACATGTAAGCAGACATGTGTGCCCACATATGCAGGCTGTGCATGCAAGACTACCGTTGTACACAGACCGCTATCTGAACACAGGTAGCTTTCCATGGAATGGATTCTCAGGGTTTGGTGCTGACCTGGTGTAGATCTTATACTAAGAGTGGGCATTCACAGTGTAGGTCTCTGGTGTTTTCACTGCTTCATACATTATAGACAAAATCTGCCCTAAAGTACAGTTTCACTGTACTACTTGGTGCTACACGCTACACGCTACTTGGGGCTACAAGCTCCAGAAAACGGAGGTAAAAGCTATACACCAAATTTGCACTGACTGTTCTAAATACCCGACATCTATATCTCATGGGACTTCATGATTTGTCATATTTCTCAGGCTTAGCTCTTTACCAGATTCCTGACATTTGTCCCCCCTATTGAAACAAGTTAATTACTTTGCTCTACAGCAGAGTGGTCAAAGATCTTCCCACACAAAAGGGCAATTAACAATGAATGACCCATTAGGAAGGAAAGAGGCGGGACACATATCTGCAAATCTGATAAATACATTTTCATACTGTACCTGAGCTAGATCAACCCATACCCACTGGAACAATGGAGAGAGCCAAGTACTCTGTAACAGACAGAGGAAGGGCTCACCTTTGAAATTTGTGTGGGAAATGATCAGGCAGCTGAGTCTCTCAAGGAGCTATTAGCAGGGATGGCTTGTAATTGTCATTTTGAATTGTTTCAGAAATTTGTGCAGAAGAGTTGGGGCAAGCGTAGACGGATGGTGTGGCATCCTGGTATTGGCCAGGAATGCCTGGCCCTGAAACATTCCACCTTTTATGTAAAAGAACTCTGCACAATAGAGAGACTGTTGAGATGACCCTGGGACTAACAACAGTGAAAGGATGCCCAGCTGGAAGGAGAGTTATCTGATGTCCTGCATGGATGAACTACGAGCTTTGACTCCAGTTGACTTCAAGGACATAGGATGCGTCTCTCTAGGGAAATTGGTGCTGGCCCCCTTATTCCCCATGAGGACCAGTTGGTGAGGAGGCCATGGGACATGGTGATAATGGCAAGGTAGGGCTGTTGAAGACTACGCACATGCAAAAGAGAGCCTCAGAAGCACAGGGAGAGGATAGATCTGGCCCAAAGAGCAGTAAAAGTGCACCTCCATAAGCAACATACCACTCAAGAGGCAAAAGCAGAGTGCCACCAGTGGTTAGTGGAAGCTACCAGCATCACAATAAGCCAAAGATGATGAAATTCAGCCCAATGGGGCCTGTGATATATCATGTTAAAGACTTGCTTTGTTGAAAAGAAAAGTAAAAAAAATGAGCCTGTGGTGCGGTACTGTAATTTCTAACCCTACCCTCGGTTTGGGCAGCTGGCCATCGTAATGTTGATTCTTTGTCTTTTATGGTTATATCCAGTTAGCAAAGGGACATTCATAGGATCCCCTCCCCAAGCCATCTTTGACCCCAGGGACCAAATCTTTTGGGGCCCAATGCAATTATTTCTGTCCCAGGGACTCCATCCCGCATGCATAGAAGGACAGGTGTTGGCACTCTCCATTCTGCTCCGGGGTGCCAGAGCCGCCAGCAGAAGTGCAGGCACATCCATGCCTCCCATGTCTATGTCTGGTCAGGCTGAGGGCCTGCAAAGTCAGCACCCCACTCATGCTCCACATGGGCAGGTAAAAGATCATATAGTATTCTCCCTGAGAGCAAGAGTGCAGATGGGAGGGACTCAAAAGCACCTGTTGGCAGTATGTGATTGGTTTTCCCATGTTGTGCTTTAAATAAAACAACAACAGAAGGTATGTTGGTACCCCCTTGGTGGACCCAGGTAGTCCTGATGAGGAGAGCATTGCAGTGTGAGGCCACCTTACCCTCAAATGAAGAGGAAACTGCACAGCAGGAAATCTGCTGATCCGAAATACAGAAAACATCAGAGGAGAGCTCTCTAACACCCAGTGAGGTATAATTGGAATATTATTCATATTTCTGTGGTGCATCAAAATGGGCAGAACCACCACTGATGTTGGATAAATATGCTTTAGTGAAGTATCCCTAAATCCCCAGGGATTGGGAAACCATGACCCAGAGGAAGCTCTCCATAGTCATAAGCATTCTCTGAGCTGGGGCATGTGCTTTTGAGTTTAGTAGTGTAGTGATTCCGTGTGGTTTTTCTTATGGCTGCAGTATGTGGGCAGTAAACTGTAAAGAAGGATTTTGATGCTTGTATTGAATAAAAATGCGTTATTACCAATATTCTTGACAAACACTGCAATGCAAAACCTATATTAAAATATTTAGGCCCTCATTACAACCTTGGCGGTCGGTAATAAAGCGGCGGTAATACTGCCAACAGGCTAGTGGTAATAAATGTGAAATTATGACCACAGCGTAAACCACTCAGACAGACAGCCACATTAACACACGGACTGCCAGGGTGAAACCAACAGGCACCAAGGCGGTAACCGCCAACAGCCAGGAAGAAGACAATGTATCGCCCACAGTATTATGACACACCTATCCGCCACCTTTTCTGGGGTGGTACCAAAAACATCAAAAGCCTGGCGGAAACACTGCACAGACGGGAAATGACTCACCTCTGGACACTCAAGGAAGAACCATGCTGCCCTGGAGCCCGAGCTGCATGTGTTCCCCATGTTCTTCTACTTTCTGCTCCATTACGAACACTAACGCCAGCGAAGATGACCACGGTGAGTACTGCTGCCTACCACACAGGGGAGGGGGGAGGAAAAAGAGAGTGACACACACATGCAACACGCAACACCCCCACTCCCAATGCCACACGCACAACCAGAAGCAGTAACATAACATATACACCTGTACGCCTCAGGAATAATGCAAGGATAACTACTATAGTGTAAAAAGGCTGTAATAAGATAAATATAGGTGAAATTTGTGCATCCAAATCAAAAGGTATATACATATTTACAATGCAAGGGACACTGCCCAGTCCTTAATATCAGTGGGCCACAGAGCCACATCACAAAGCCCAAGGCCAAAACTTCTCTCCTGCAACAACACAGACAGAACACTGCAGGGGCACCTGGTCGAAAACAGACAGGCACCTCACAGAGATGGGGATTGGGGGGCACCTCAGCTGGAAGATGGTACAATACCACTGGTCCTGGAGGGGGCAACATGCCAATCACTCTGTCCTGGGGAGTGCATGGCCACAGTCTCTCAAGTGGGTGATTTGACCACTGCTTGGTCCTGGGGAGTGCAAGGGCACAGCCTCTCAAGTGGGTGATGTGCCCACTGCTTGGTCCTGGGAAGTGCAAGGCCACAGTCTCTCAAGTGGGTGATTTTCCCACTGCTTGGTCCTGGGGAGTGCAAGGCCACAGTCTCAAAAGTGGGTGATTTGCCCACTGCTTGGTCCTGGGGAGTGCAAGGCCACAGTCTCTCAAGTGGGTGATTTGCCCACTGCTTGGTCCTGGGGAGTGCAAGGCCACAGTCTCTCAAGTGTGTGATTTGCCCACTGCTTGGTCCTGGGGAGTGCAAGGGCACAGCCTCTCAAGTGGGTGATGTGCCCACTGCTTGGTCCTGGGAAGTGCAAGGCCACAGTCTCTCAAGTGGGTGATTTGCCCACTGCTTGGTCCTGGGGAGTGCAAGGCCACAGTCTCAAAAGTGGGTGATTTGCCCACTGCTTGGTCCTGGGGAGTGCAAGGCCACAGTCTCTCAAGTGGGTGATTTGCCCACTGCTTGGTCCTGGGGAGTGCAAGGCCACAGTCTCAAAAGTGGGTGATTTGCCCACTGCTTGGTCCTGGGGAGTGCAAGGCCACAGTCTCTCAAGTGGGTGATTTACTCATTGGTCTGGAAGGGGCATTGTGCCTAGTGAGCTTCATCCTGGGAAGTATGGGGTGAGTGGATGGCATCTCCACAGGTTCTGGGGGGCAAAATGCACTGTGATGCTGATCTTATGGCTGTTGGGTGTCTGAGTGCTTGCGTTTGTGTACTTTGGGAGGAGAGAGCACAGACACAGTGGGAGAGGACACAGGGGACGTGTGCATGGAAGTGGGGGTGGTGACTGCCAGTGAGGGGCGTGTGCTGTTAGGTGTGCTAGTGATGGGGGTAGTGGATGAGGATGTAGTGCATGCAGGTGTGAGTGTAGACGCAACTGGGAGGGAGTTGGAGGATGAGGGGGCCACAGTGGAGGCAGTGGATGTTGGTATGTCTGCATCTGGATGATGTTTGTGTGAGTGCCTGTGGGATGAAGTGTGGTGCTTGTGTTTGCCATGTCAACTCTTGTGTGTTTTCCTGTGTGCATGCTCATCTGCCTGTGTGCTTGGGATAGGATGGGGTTGAGGGGAATGGGATTGGGTAGAGGAAGTTGGAGGGGGGAGGCTAGAAACAGGGACAATGGCTGCCATCAGAGAGGAGGTCAGAGCCTGGATTGATCTATGTTGGGCCTCCATGCCAGTGTGAATGCCATCCAGGAATGCATTTGTCTTTTGCATTTGGGTTGCCAGCCCCTGGATGGCATTCACAATGGTTGACTGCCCAACAGAGATGGATCGCAGGAGGTCAATAGCCTCCTCACTTAGGGCAGCAGGGCTAAATGGGGCAGGGCCGAAGGTGCCTGGGGCGAAGGAGATGCCAACCCTCCTGGGTGAGCGGGCATGGGAAACTCGCTGAGGGGCTGCTGGGAGGGCGGTGCTGGTACGGGGTGGCGGCTATACCTGTAGATGGGGTTGGCGGTCTCTGCCATAGTGCTCCCCTCGCTCTAAGTCCCACTGGTGCCCTCACCGTCGGTGGATTCGGCATCCTGGGTCCTGTGGGATGCAGCTCCCTCGGTCGCCAGTGCCTCTGCTTCCCCGACAGATGATCCTAATGCACATAAGGACAGGGTGACAAAACAAAAAGGGTGGGGAAACAAAAGATTCACTTGGTCAATGGCGGCAACAACACCACAGTTGGCGTACACAACACACACAGGGAACAGCCCTACGCACTAGGCAATGCACTACCAGTCACAATGCTAGTCACCAGGTCATGGATAGGGACACCTAACGCCAATTGCAGCATACATAAGACCCACAGACCCCTGCCCAGTAGTGGATGCCTACTAGGTTAGCTGGAGGTATTTTACATCAGAACCCAACATAACATGGCACCTACTCTGCAATGTCAGGCCTGGCCTAGGGGCACCCACAGGCTCACATCCCCTACCCGGATACCACCTCACCAGGTGCAAGTTGAATATTGGGGCACTGTACTCACCCCCTGGTGGCTTATGTGATGCTCTCAAGCGCCCATCCAGCTCCGGATAGGCCACCACCAGTATGCGGGCCATCATGGGGGTCATGGTTCGACGGGCACCCCTTCCTCGTTGGGAGGCCATCCCCAGCTGGGCCTCCGCCGTCTTCCGTGCTCAGCACCTCAGGTCCTCCCACCATTTGCGGCAGTGGGTGCTCCGCCTGCCATAGACTCCCAGGGTCCGCACGTCCTTGGTGATGGCACGCCATATACCCTTTTTCTGATGGGCGCTGACCTGCAGGGAAATGGACATAGGGAAAGATATTAGTCTGATAGTCCTGCCTGTTACACTCATGGTCCACCATGCCCCTTCCCATACCCAGTAGCACAGACATGACCCACCATACATGCTGGCAGTGCATACTGTCTCCACTGGCGTACATCACCATTGGTCACTGTATCCCATAGGGCCCAATGTTAACCAATGAGAACTTGCACAGCGGTTTTCGACCGCCTCCCGCAATGGTGCACAACGTCAGCGGAATTACCTCATTTCCACCTGTCCCTCCAAACAGGACAGGTGGGTGCCATTTCAGGGGGGGTGCAGGCAATGGCTCCTAACTGCGTCACAGTACACATATGCACCATTTGGGCCTCTCCAACAAAATAGTGTTACAATCACAACATGCACTGAATTGTAGTGTTTGGAATTATGAGATACTGACCAGCTGCTCACCATTTTACCCCATCGATGCAACCGCTGTGGATGAATAGGAGATGTAGACATACCCCTGTGTACAGACCCCTGGTGGACTTGGCAACAATGGAGGACAGGCACATTATCCACATCTATAGACTGGACAGGGCCAAAATCACAGAGCTGTGTGCCCAATTGAAGCCTGACCTAATCTCTGCTATCCGTCACCCCACCGGGATCCCCCCTCTTGTGCAAGTACTATCAGTGCTACATTTCCTGGCAACTGGCTCCTTCCAAGTGACAGTGGGCTTCGCAACAGGAATGTCTCAGCCAATGTTCTCAATAGTGCTGACCAGAGTGTTGTCTGCCCTGATGAAACACATGCGCAGCTACATCCTTTTCCCCCAGGTAGAGGATTTGGCTACAGTGAAAGCTGATTTCTATGCAATGGAACATATTGCCAAAATTATTGGGGCAATTGATGGTTCACATAATGCATTTGTCCCCTCCGGTGAAATGAACAGGTGTTCAGAAATCGAAAGAGCTTTCACTCCATGAATGTGCAGATGGTGTGCCTGGCAGACCAGTACATCTCACACGTCAATGCAAAATATCCTGAGTCTGTGCATGATGCCTTTATCCAGAGGAATATCAGCATCCCATATGTGATGGTTCCCACCCAGTATATGATGGTGTATGGTGTGGGACCTAGGGGTTGGTGTGTGGCTAACAGTTGTCCCTCGATATTTGCAGGTGACTCTGGTTACCCTAAGCTCTCACGGCGACTGACCCCTGTGAGGGATCCCAGGACAAGGGCACAAGAATGTGATAATGAGGCACATAGGCAAACAAGAAGAATTATAGTGAGGACCTTTGGCCTCCTGAAGGCCAGGTTTTGTTGCCTACATCTAACAGGTGGATCCCTATACTACTGACCCAAGAAGGTCTGCCAGATCATCGTGGCCTGCTGTATGTTGCACAACCTTGCCGTACGTCACCGGGTGCCTTTTCTGCAGGAGGATGAGGCTGGAGTTGGCTGTGTGGCAGCAGTGGACCTTGTGGACAGTGAAGATGAGGAGGCAGAGAATGAGGACAAGAGAAGTGCCCTAATTCGTCAATACTTCCAATGACACACAGGTAAGACAGTATAAATTCACATTTAATTGACAGTTTTGTGTTTGACATTGTCACTGGCAGGCTGATTTTCCCACTTCTATGGCCATTCACTGTACCCTTTGGCATCTCTATTTGCAGATATTTGTGCCCCACTATCGCTCCTAGTGTGTTGACTGCAGCCAACTACAGGTCATTCCTAAGTATTAATTTCTGTACAGTTGATTTTCAATGATTAAACCTTGTTAAACGAATACATACTTAAATCATTTGACATACTCCATACTTGTATTTCTTCAAAGGGTGTTTATTTGAGTGCTAAGAGGTAGAGGGGGATGTGCAATGGGCTGGGGTGATGGTGAAGGAAAGTTCAGGTTAGAGTCCAGTCTAGTTGTATCATGGGTGCATTGTCCAAGGGGGCATAGGAAGGGGAGCATTGGCAGTTCAAGGTGGACAGGGTGACAGAGTGGGACACAAGGGGGACAATCAGGAAAGTCTTATTTCCTGGCAGGGTCTTGGCAATAGTATCTGGCTTCTGCCTGGATCGCAGGGAACATTTGCGGGGTGGTTCTCCTTCTGCAGGGGGAGGGGTGCTGATGACCTGTTGGTCCTGTGGCGGGGGCTCCTGTCCACTAGCTGCAGCGGAGGTGGAGGGCTGTTCATCGGTTTGGCTAGTGGGAGAGTGCCACTGCCTCCCTCAAAGTGTTGGCCATGTCTGCCAGCACCCCTAGACCAGGGTGGTGTTGCCGTCCTTAAAGTTCTCCCTGATCCCCAGGTAGTGTCCGTCTTGCAGCCGCATGTTCTCCTGCAACTTGTCCAGTATCTGGCCCAGCGTATCCTGGGAATATTGGTATGCTCCCAGGATCGCGGTGAGTGCCTCCTGGCTAGTCGGTTCCCTGGGCCTGTCCTCCCCCTGTCGCACAGCAGTCCTCCCAGCTTCCCTGTTGTCCTGTGCCTCTGTCTCCTGAACTGTGTGCCCACTGCCACTGACCCCAGGTCCTTGATCATCCTGTGTTTGTGGGGTGGCCTGTGGTCCCTGTGGTGGTGGGCACACTGCTGACAGATGTGTCCTGGGGACAGATGTATGGGCCCACTGGGTGGGTGCTGTGGTGGTGTTTCCTGAGGGGGGAGGCTCTGTGGTGGTATGAGAGTGTGCCTGGGTAACCGACTGTCCAGAGATCCCTGATGGGCCAGGTTGGTCATCCAGACCCAGGCAAGCAGAGCTGCTGTCATCACTGTGGGCCTCTTCTGGGGGGGACTGGATGTTGCTGGCACCTCTTCTCTGGTGACATTGTCTGGGGGACCTGTGGGGATGTAATGCAGTGTTATTGTTTCTGCATGTGGCATCATGTGCATGGGTGTGTTACCCTCTATGGTTGTTGTTGCCCTGGCAGACTTGCCTTTGTGTGAGTTGCTATTTGGTGGGCTAGGTGATTCATTCCAGTGTGCATGCAGTGGTGATAGGTGTCCATGCAGGTCTGTGAGGGGTGTCCATGCATTGGTGTTACATGCAGGGCTTGATATTGGGATGAGTGGGTTGTGATGGGGTATGTGCGAGGTGGAGAAGTGATGGGAGTGATGGTACGGTTGGGGGTCTGTGATGTCATGCAGGTAGGTGGGGTGATAGTAATAGAGATTTAACTTACCAAAGTCCAGTCCTCCTCCTACTCCTGTCAGGCCCTCAGGATGCATGATTGCCAAGACTTGCTCCTCCCATGTTGTTAGTTGTGGGGGAGGAGATGGGGGTCCATCGCTAGTCCTCTGTACAGCTAGTTGGTGTCTTCCTGCTGTGGCACGCACCTTCCCCGTAGGTCGTTCCACCTCTTACTGATGTCATCCTTTTTTCTTGGGTGCTGCCCCACGGCGTTGACCCTGTCCACGATTCTCCGCCATAGCTCCATCTTCCCAGCAATGGATGTCTGCTACACCTGTGATCCAAATAGCTGTGGCTCTACCCAGATGATTTCCTCCACCATGACCGCTCTGGGATGTTGTTGTGGTGCCATAAGTGTAGTGTGAGTAGTGTAAGTGGTGTGGGTGAGGGTGTGTGGGGTGATGTGTTGGGGTGTGTGATGTAAGGTGCGTGGATGGTGTATAGGTGATGATGTTATGTGGCTCTGGTTGTGTGGGTGCTCTTGCTGTATCTCTCTCTGGTGGCAATTTTATCTAGTCGTAAAGGGTTGTGGGTATTGTGGGTGTGTGTTTTATAGTGATGTGGGTGTGTGGGTGTGTGGGTGTGGTGTGTGTATGTGTGTCAGGTGTGTGTAGTTTGAATTGTCCACTGTGGTGTAGTTTTGTTTCAGTGTGTGTATTTTGAGCGCAGCGGTATGTACTGCCAATGGTTTACCACCATTAAATGTCCGCTTCAGTGATTCGTGGGTCATAATGCTGTGGGTGTAGTTCTGCTGGTGTAACAGTGTGGGTTTGGATACTGCCAATTTATCACTGACCTTTGGGCTGGCGGACTTGTGTGTGTGGCTGTATAGTGACGCATTGGTATGTGTGTGTCATAATATGCTTGGTGGTTATCCACAGCAGCGGCGTTATGTTGGCAGCAGTCAGCATGGCAGCAAGCAGGATTTACCACCAATGTCATAACAAGGGCCTTAGTATCCCTATATCTTTTAATGGTGCTATCATGGTGCATTCTAACATAGTGTTGTTTTATTAATGTGGTGACATCCTGACACAGCTAATAAGCCTCTCTTATGTGTAATGAAACCCATTCATGTTTTGATGTTGTATCTGGTAGTATCTGGTGTAGGTAAGGTGATTATAGAGTTGAAGCCCTCTTGGGGCATAATGTGATAAGCAAGTGCCAAAAAAGGTATTTCCTTCTTCTTGAATGTACATGTTTGTAATGTAATATGTTCTATTCAGCAGTGTGCATGTAATAAAGATAATTTTCTTTTTTAAGAAAACACACTCATTAAATGATACTTTTTGAGTGTTTGATGTTGAATAAAAGTCGATTTGATTGCTAGTCTACACTGCCTCTACTGGGTAGGTCTTGACCTGTTTTGCATAACTAACCTAAGAGAGTCAAATGCTACAATGTGTTACGCCGCGTGCGCCTGCGGTGTCTTATTTTCAGCCCGTGGTGAGGTCTGTGGTCTGTTTCCTGGGCCGTCTGACTCACTGCGGCCTGCTTGCTCAACTGCGGGGTTCTTTTTGTAGCTCACAGCAAGGTCGGGTGGCTCGGTGTTGGGTTTCAGACCTCGCCGCAATCAATGTGAGGCATGGTGTTGTGCTTCAAACACTCCTGCGGCCCCCCTAATATTAATACTGATCTTCTTTCTGTACTTGGGGTTCTTGTCTTCTTTTTCTTCTTTTGGGCCATGTTCTCTTCCTCCCAGAATGCTGTTCACCTCCCTGCATGCACTGTTTTTTTTTTCTTTTTCCTTTTTTAAGATGGTGTTTTCTCCAGTTACTCTTATGATGCATTCCCAATCGAGGATGGAATTTTTCTTCTTTTCTGTATGTCCCTTCCTGTCCATTAACATATAAGGAGCCAGATTCCTTTGGTCCTTGAGTTGCAACACTTTCTGTTGGTAGTAGTCCTCACTCCTGCTTGCTATTCCTGTGAAGTATTTTTCTGCTTGTTTTCCCTGCAGCTTTGGAGGTTCTGGTCCCTGGTATCCTGATACTCTCCTTTTTCCTGCTTCTGGGAGTTCCTGTGAAAGAGTTTTTTTCCCTTTTGGTTTTTATTCTGGGACTCCTTCAAATGTAAAACAGAAACCAAAAATAATCAAATGTCCTCTTGCTTGCCATGGGATAAAATGTTTTAGTGTGCGGGGGAGAGCTGAATGACTGTTAGCCCCTTCAGTTCGGGTGGGGGCATAACCAGGCCCATACTAGATGGTAGCCACCACCCCACTATTTTCTTTTATTGTTTTTAGTCCCTGGCATCTAGTAGACTTTCTGTCCCCCCGGGGTGTGTATCGGGGGTAATTGCCCAATCTACCCACTGGTCTCTGGTGGGCTTTCTGCCCCCCTTGGGGGCAGATGGGCCTTCCAAAAATAGGCCAATCTGCCCCCAAGTGGGGCAGTTGTGGCCAACAGTAATGTGCCCCCATGAGGAGCGACCCTTGCCCAAGGGGCTGCCCCCCAAAACAAAACACACACAAACACACACACAAATCCATGGTGTCTAGAGGTTTCTGCCCCCTTTGGAGGCAGATTGGCCCAACAAAAATAGGCCGATCTGCCCCCTTTGGGGGCAGAAATGGCCTAATAATAATTTAACCCCCCACCGGGAGCGACCCTTGCCTAAGGGGTCGCTCCCTAAACATAAAAAATAAAGATAAACACATTTTTTTTTATCCCTGGTGTCAAGTGGTTTTCTGCCCCCGGGGGGGGCAGAAATGGCCCAAAAATCATTCTCCCCCCGGGGAGCGGCCCTTGCCCAAGGGGCAGCTCCCCTTATGTGCAAGCAAAAAAAAAATCCCTGGTGTCTAGTGGTTTCTGCCCCCCCCGGGGGCAGATCACAGAGCCGATCTGCCTCCACGGGGGGCAGAAATGGCCTAACAATAATTTGCCCCCCCGGGAGCAACCCTTGCCCAAGGGGTCGCTCCCCAAACATAAAAAAATAAAAAGAAACAAAAAAAAAAAATATCTCTGGTGTCTAGTGGATTTATGCCCCCCCCGGGGACAGATCAGCCTAATAGTTTTAGGCCGATCTGCCCCCAGGTGGGGCAGAAATGTCCTAAAAGTAATTTTCCCCCCTAGGGAGTAGCCCTTGCCCAAGCGGCCACTCCCCTTATGCGCAAGTAAAAAAAAAAAAATCCCTGCTGTCTAGTGGTTTCTGCCCCCCCCCCGGGGTAGATCGCAAGGCCGATCTGCCCCCCGGGGGGGCAGAAATGGCCTAATAATAATTAGTCGTCCCCCCGGGAGCGACCCTTACCCAAGGGGTCACTCCCCAAACATAAAAAAAAACAATAAATAAAATGATCCCTGGAGTCTAGTGGATTTCTGCCCCCCCTGGGGGCAGATCAGCCGAATAATTGTAGGCCGATCTGCCCCCACGGGGGGCAGAAATGGCCTAGAAATAATCTGCCCCCTGAGGAGCAGCCCTTGCCCAAAGGGCCGCTCCCCTTATTTCATATAACAAACACAAAAAAAAAATCCCTGGTGTCTAGTGGCATTTCTGCTGCCCGATCGCATCTCGATCGGGCAGCAGAAATGCTCAGAGGACCCCGGGGGCCCAAAGCCGGACAAGGTGGTCTCGTCCGGGGCACCCAAGGGGTTAATCTGATGGTCTTGGAAATATAAAATGATAGTTAGCAGCATTTTACCTGCCTTAGGGGTACCTGCCAGAACCCTGCATGTCTTTGCAGTTGTCAAATCCTGGGTGTGTAACTCTCAGTCTCACTACACAGAATGGGATATGCTGTCTCTGAGCCCTGTGTAACTGTCACCATGCGAATGTTAGAGTGGTGAGACAGGTTCTCCAGGATATTGCATCTCACATTGAAGATTTGTGACCTTTACACTATTTGACCTGCAATATCATGATTATGTTATAGTTGGGGAACAATGTGAACTTCATGGTATTTGAATCATCTTACTGCAGTCTGTTGCTTCTAAAAAATGTAAGTATCAAATGATACCATTACTCAATTTACCCAATCTGTGGCACATACTGTACTCATCTTGAAATGATGGATATCTGAGTCAAACTCATTGTGTAAAGACACTTTGTGTGTCAGCAATGAGCCTTCTGAATCATCCTTTCAGCAGTATCCTCTGCAGTTTGTCTCATGATGAAGGTTCGACACAAGTCATTGGTATCTGACAGGTATCTATGTTCAGTTGAAAAAAACACAACAGGTCTGGCAATGTTTAAAGTAGGTCTTTCACTTGCTAATGGTGCTTGTTCATGCTATTTTGATTGAAAACCTGCAGATTGGCTGCCCAGCAGTCCAGCTGGTGGACTGGCACAATTGTTTTTTCAGTCAGCATTGGCACAGCAACACAATCTCACCTCTGGGCAATGTAACACCAATAGTTGCAAGTAATACCTTGTTAATAGTGAGTAGTCATGCTACATGTTATTTAAAGTGTGTACTTTCAGCACTTTATGATTGTAAAAAGAAAATTGGTACAGTATGTTCCACAATTTATAAATTATTTGATTTCTTCATATAATTGGGTTGTGCGTGTGAAAAGACTACCTCCTCTGTTGTGAGCCTCCAAAATGAAGTCTGAATCAGTATAATGATCTTTTGAAATGAGGTTTGCACTGCAATCTGTAGTTTCACCCTTTTAATATGTAGTCAGTTCTCTGGTGGCATTTGAATGAGGTTGACTTGTGGCTGACTCAGCAACCATTCCTTATACCCACAAGTACGACAATATGCAGATGGGACCTTTTGTAAATTTATATATTTGTACCCAAAGTGTTCCTATTCTTTCAAAATGAAAGTATGCAGATTCCAGTGTCTTCACAGGCAGCAAACATGTTATGGCTGAAATTAGATATATGTGTTCCAGTGGCTGTCAGAGGTAACATCCTTGCTATAGTCTTCGCTATAACGTTTTGCCTTCACCCCTCCTGTTTTCTGAAATTTGTTTTTTTTTGGTATTAGGACAATATGCACTTTACCACTGTTAACCAGACCTGTAGGAGACTTCAGAAGATCTGCTTGCACCCCCAGTCATCTGCTCTGCTGTTGAGGCCTGCCATTTTCTCCAGAGGACTGTTCTGATGCTACCAGAGAACTGCTATGATGCTTGAGGCTGGCCTTGGTCCCCCAAGGACTTCTGTGCTGCTAGAGGCTTGCCTTGGTGCTGGAGCCCATAACTGTCAGAGTGACTCTAAGGGATAGCTGCCTGACCTCCTGAGTGAGCTACAGGGATATACACGAGCTCAAGACACAGTGTACCCTATACCTATTTCCTGGCCTCTCCTGGGATGAGTCCGTATCCCCCAAGTGGTGCTCCCAGGTTTTTCACCCTTGGAAGTGGTGCTGGAGGTATTGTTCCTGCCTAGTCCTAAAAGTTGGGACTTAGGAAAAAGTTTGTCACCAATATGCCCCAAAAAGGAACCGACAGAAGACTCAGACTTATCTTTCAGCCAATCTGCCAAAGTTGCACCGCCAGTCGGCCTGACTTCACAGCAGCTCCTGCTATGCTCTTCTTCACAGCAGAACATAAACAATCATTCCACTCAAGGGAGACATCCTTGTACTATGGTGCAAGAATTCCTGCATTGGTGCAGGCAGCTAAATTTAGCACTGGTGAAGGGGAAACACAAGGGTGCACTGTATTTCAGTAAATAGGGCGCATCGCTGTGTTTCTAAAGTGGAGCAACGCTGCAAATTCTGGCACAGCACTGCCCTGCACCACCTTTTTTGTAAATCTAGCCAGAAAAATCTAAACCCCCATCTCTGTTGTAGTTCTGCTAATCAATGTGTACACAATTTCTTGAAATTAGATACTCAAGTATTTAGCTACAAGTTTTCATCAAAGCCTTTTTGTTATTTAACATAAAATGAGCATCAAGCAGATAAAATACTGCTTCCCTTTGTTGAATTTCAGCAGTGCGATCAATACACATTAGAATATTTCTATGCATATATTGTCAGATATTCAGTCTCAAAGCTAAAGTCGAGTTAAATAAATTCCTGGGCCAACCCCTATTCTCTCTGAGAAGTTTTAGCATTTCTTGCTGCACCGCCTTAAGCGTCACTCCAAAAATAAAAGGATTTATGAAAGGAGGGAGAAGGAGATATGTGTTTGCCAGGGTGACAAGCACATAGGTGGGCAGGCTGGCATGGAATCTGTTCAAAACCACAACAATAAAAAGTGGCAAGTAAAACATGGACATGGAGCAGACGTGGGTGCTGCAAGTGCGGAAGGCTCTGACACAGTCTTGGAGTGGAAGAATGAAAACTATCCTCAGAATCAAGATATAGGACAGGGCGATGCCCAAAATGTCAGTTATTCCGGAGAGGAAAACTAGGGTCAGAGCGTAGAGGCTGTTGACAGTAATGTCAGCACAGGAAAGCTTTGCCACCGCCATGTTCTCACAAAATGAATGTGCAATGTGCCTGCTGCAGAACGGCAGTCTTAGGATGAGCAGAGGGACAGGTGCAGCCAGCAAGATGGCGCGGACCAAGCAGGCCCATGTTATTTTTGTGATAACTTCATTGGTTAAAATACTGGTGTATCTAAGGGGGCTGCATACTGCAACATACCGGTCAAAGGCCATGGCTGTAAAAAGGGAGGTTTCCATTGATAGACAACATGCCCAAAAGAACATCTGAGTAAGGCAAGCGCCGAAGCTGATTTCCCCAGCATTAAACCAAAACAGACCAAGCATCTTAGGGAGCAAGGATGAGGAAAGGACCAGATCGGACAGAGCCAAATGAGAAATGAAAATGTACATGGGCTTGTGGAGAGACACCACTGTCTTTATAGCCAGAAGAAGAGCACAGTTTCCAAGAACTGTAATAATATACATGATGGTCAGTGGGGCAGCAAACCAAATGTGGAAATCCTCCAGACCAGGGATGCCCATCAGGACGAGGGATGAAGGTGTGAATCCAGTGGCGTTGACTGATAGCATGATGCTTCCTTGATTTGTGGACAACTGTTCTGGAGCCAGCGTCCCTGTTGGATACAAAATTATTTGACATACATTGCTTAATCAACAGACAGATCAGTCGTGTAACAGTCCTGGTAAACCTACAATTCTTGCATTTTTTTTTTTCTAGCAGGGCTTTATGGCATTAATACTGAGGGTAAATAAGGATATAATGCAAGTCTCTTCTGCCCACTTCAGTGTGCATGTCACAACATTTGCCTTTTAACTCTAAACTCTAAAAGTGGTAGTGGTAAACAAAAATCAAAACCAAGATAGGATCCCAGAGGCGTAACAAGGGCCCCGCAGCCCTTGCGGTACAGGGGAGCGAGCTCCAGGGGAGCCCCCTCAGCACTGTACACTGGCCAGAGAGCACATGAGTGAGTTTGGAGGGGGCGCCTCCATGTGCTTTGCAGGGAGCCCCCTCAAGTTTTGTGACTCCACTGTTGCATCACTGCTGAGGGCCACGTCCTCAACCACTTTCAGAATGTTATAACTGACACAAAAGGATGTATTATTAATGGTTAAGAATATCACTGCACCGTAAAGAGTGAGTACAGAGAGACAGGTTAGAGTTGGTAGAGACCCATAACTCCTCACGTACAAAGCAAAGAGTGACACAGCGACTTTTAGATGTGATGGCTCCATAGGAGGATCAAAACTACAGTAGCCTACCACCATATGATTTTACCAGTGATACAGGTTTTCCTACTCAAGTATAGCTGCAATTATGTCTTTTAGGGCCATTCCTCAATAACAGTCAGACATTATAGGATGGAAAACACAAATATCAATGCTGGAAATGTATTCACAAATTAGCAGTACATGATTCATAGGATTGAAGCTATACTTGATTTGCATATGGCTAGACTGGAATAGTGGGTGAAAAACAATGACCTGGATAGGGACCTGAGCAATTACCTGTGGCTAAAATTAAATCAAGCAGTTATTCCATCATTTTGTTCTTTGTTGCAGTAGATGCACTGGGGATGGTGGGTTGCCCACATATGGGTCCCAATCTCACCTTGCCACAGGGCTCAACCAAGGCCTATGTAAGCCAAAAGCAGGCTTTGGTTGCTAGCATTCTCAAATGGAGGGAACTTGGCCTGGTAGTTTGGGACCAGAACTAAGGATCAGATATTTATTTTGGCGGTACAGGTACTCTGTCATAATGGCACCAGCATTCTTACACTGTCAGGATAATGGTGCCCACCCTATTTAGATGAAGGTGGATCATAGGTTTCGCTATGTTGTGGACTACTCCGTCACTACCATAGCCAAACCTCTCCAATGGCCCAACGGAGTAAGGGCCATTAAAGAAATAGCTATATGTCTGCCTATTTAATCAGGAGAGGCTGACACAAAGCCATTTTTAATGTTCATCACTGCCAGGCAAACCCTGGTGGTGAGGGACAGTAAAAAAACAATTATGTAACCCTCACCATGGGATCTACCTTCCTTTGCAAGAGGAGCACTGTTTATTATTGTTTTCAAAACACAAAATTTAGTATTGGGATTTTTTTTTTAAAATAAAAAAGAAAACAGTTGGGTGCATGAAGGGTCCATCAGCAGTGTGGTGCAAGGATGTGTTATATTGATGGAGTCTTGCACCAAACTGTTATTTGCATTGACAGGAAGTGCCTGTCAATATTTAATAAATGATCACTAGTTAGGGGTCATTTAAAAATCTGGCAGGGGTCCGTGTATGTGGGCGACATTCATTCACTCCTTTGCCCTGGCAGAACAACAGGACAACCATCAGCATAGAAATTGGGCCCTAAGACCAGTTTGCCAATGGCTTGTCTCTGTTCAGACTACCATAGTGGGAGAAAAACGTGGACTGGAAATCATTGTTGATCAATTGCCAGTAATTGAGATTAATTCAGGCTTACCATCCATCAATTTGATGTTTTTCATAGTATATTTCCAGCACCTACATTAAAAATGTTCCTTATATGCAGACACATTTCTCCCGACACATCAAGGGCATTTTGCACTTGTCTATGTAAGGCTGCCATGGTTTACAATACAGTCTTTCCCAGCAATGACACTGTGAAAAATGTTTGCAGGGTTGCCACCCAGAATTGGGAGGGAGGTCTGATCCTATTGTTGGGTCGTCAAGTCAAACAGGTCCACATTCTCTTGGTATGCCTTTGATTTCCTCCACACTGAAAATGAGGCAGAGGAATAAAGTGGTGAGCGCATGGGGATTCTAAAGCCCAAATTTATGAAAGGTTTGCATCGCTTTAGCACCACTAAGATGGTGATTAATGTACCTGCTGGAAAGAGATCAGGTTTTTTCTAGTGGCAGTTTTTACTCATCTCAGATAGCGCAGAGGGTAATGTGCCTGCTGCCAAGAATGTACACTATGCAGATAACAGAAAAGTACTGTGAATAGCTCAGTGGGATACTGCTTTTGTCACATAACTCCTTTTGTTACTGTGCAGTTCATAAGTTACAGTCATAATCTAGCACAGTGAGCTATAAACTGCCATTAAAGAGCTGCATGAAAACTGCGTGACAGGTTAGAAAGTTATGTATTTCCCAGTCTTTGATTATCCTACTTTTGCTAACAAGGATTTTTTTGGGTAGAAATAAATTGCTCTTAGTAAAGTCAACCCTAACCACTGTGTTACATTCTGAATCCTGAGTTTATGCTTCCCTAGATCAGACACTCTTAAAAAATGTCTACCAGTATGGATGACTTGGGAATCCTACATCTTGTAGTCCGCTTTGTCAAAATTTTCTATACACTGATTTACACATGTATGATTCATTGTCTCTGTATATGTGTGTGATGGAAGGTGCTCCAACACCCTACGCTGGGACGAGAGGAACTATAAAACAAATGCAATACATATGAGAGGGGGGCTATGGAGGGATGAGAGGCTCTGTTAGATGGTGAAAAGATCATTAAAGAGCCCCAGTAAAGACTGCATGTCCTGGTGCACTGTAAGATCATCATTTAATGAGGTTTAAAAACTTATACAATTGAATTTATAATGAAAAAATGTTTGCAGAATGCACCCTTTGAGCCTTTTTTGCCTGAATGTTCTCTGAGAGGGAGACTCTTCACCAAGCCCCATCATAATGGGCATGCTCACTTGCTATGCACCTTATAGGGGCTGGTCTGACAAAATTTGCCAGGGCTGCTGTGAGCTCCCAGACCAGCCCTGCTGGTGCCAGCCCAGATCACGGACCCTGCTCAGAGATAGCTACTAGATGCGGGGTCAGCCAGGATTCCCTCTTTTCCAGCACTGCCCACAAGGAATCTTCAGTATCAGACCAGTGTGACAGTATAACAAAGGATAAACTCCAACTAATTTGCTAAAGCTTTCCAATAATAATCATCTTGTTACTTGGAGATAACAGCCTCAGCAACCGGAAGGCAGGGACTGCTCCTCCCTGGTGCCAATACGCTGGAATGACCCAACCCATCATTCAAAGTGTGAGGAGAAGCATGCACACTTTAGACTAGGACATAGTGCCTAGAGACTGTATCAGTAGTGATATGTATGTCGTCCTCTTTCCACAAACAGGTAAAAAGGAGCATTACTTGAAGACTATTTTTCTAGTAGGTGCAAGATTCTGAAAGGGAGCAGCAAATCTACATGTGGAAGAAAGAAAAGACTCAAGTGTGGTAAAGATAGCAAATCTGTAGCAGAAAATTACAAGAAGCAACTCACTTGCAGAAGAAGCCAGGGCCAGGAAAACAATGCTTGTGACTCCCCAGCACGAAACACACATCTATGTGCAGGTTAGCACTGAGTGAACATTTATAGTGCAAATACATCTTTCTCAGCGGATCCACTGACCAGGGTGATCCGTAGAGATACTCAGACCTACAACATCTAATTAGGAGGTGTTCCTCTGGAGAATAATGTCCCCTCTGGTAAATAGCAATGAAAAAATGTGGACCTAGTTGACATTAATTATTCTGCTTGAGGAAAAGGTTCTGTGCGTTAAAGTTCAGGGGAGACTTTACTGTTCAGTCTTCGAGGTTCAGCTTAGATAAGTTGACTGTCTTGGGTGATGCACACATGGCTGCAGTATACATTGCAAAGTGATGTAATTCTTATAAACCACACACAGATGCAAGGCCAGGAGTACCTTTAATAATTTCAGTGTGAAACAATGTGCACACAGACTGCAAACACAAGGTTAGAATTTGTTCACAGGACTCATTTACACAAAAGAGAGGATGAGAACATATCCATCAAATGAAGTCTCGAAAGTGGTGAAAAAGCAGAAACAAGAATCCTTCACTGTTGACATATGTGACAAAATATACTTTTTGCCAAACAATAGCCACTTTACACACTCGAAGAAATAGCATATGAATTCTGTGCTAAAACATCATTCGCCTGGGACAAACACTGCTAGTGTACATAATAATTGCTATTATTAAAGCGTAGATGATACTCGTGTTTTTGAGGAGAAAGTGAAAAAACCTCTGTCGACCCTAATACCTGCCATGAATACAAATATACAACTTGGAAAAAACTTGGACCCATGTTGGCAAATAGCATTCTTGATGCATAACACAAACTAGTCAAGGTTAGAAAATCAGAGTGAAACTGTGATAGTGGCATTCTCAAAAAAACGGGGAATGTATGTGTAGCATAAAAGGTGGTCAGCCTTGTGATCCGGATGCCAATACTGCAGAATCTGATAACTTTGACCTATTAGAACATTGGAATTTTGGGAGCTCCATTAAAGATAATGGAGTGCTCTGGACTTCTAATGGCTGTTGAAAGCACTGAGCTCAAACATTCCAATGTTTTTCACACAGCAATAGCTGTGAACAAAGCTCTCGCTGAGCCCAAGCGGAATCAAATCCCCTTGGGCTCAGTGAGGCCTTTTTTTATTTATTTGAGCATTCTGCCCTCTCGTAGTAGAATGTTCTAATAGACATATAGGTGGTCATTCTGACCTCGGCGGTAAAAGGCACTTACCGCCGGTCAGAGGACCGCCATAATACCGCCGCGGCCGCGGTAAACCGCCACGGTCATTCTAACCCACAACTGCCAAACCTCCAAAAATCCGACCTCCACTGCAGTCCGCCACATCAGCGGCCAGCGATAAACTGGAGATGACCAAACCTCCACCGTCACCCCAACAGAAATACGCCCATGCCATTACGACCCACGAATCCACGCGGCGGTCATTCAAACGCGGTATTCTATTGGCGGTACACACCGCCGCGGTCAGAATACACACCCAGCTCCAAATCACAGCCACATTGGACAATTTGAAATACACACACCTGAAACACATACACACACCACTCCCACACAATCAATACGATATAAAACACACACCCACATCACCCACAAACCCCTACAACCACAAATCAGAGACGAAGGACAGAGAGAGAGAGCACAGCAATTGACAACCCCATCACACAGAGGCACACAACACCATCACCCACACCACATCTACGCACAAAGCACCACACACCAACACACTCATCACCACATACACCACCCCACACCTCATCCACACCACCCCATGGCACCCCAAAGACACCCACGGTTTTCGGACCAAGAACTCAGGGTCATGGTGGAGGAAATAATAAGGGTAGAGCCCCAGCTCTTCGGCACACAGGTGCAGCACACCACTATAGCCAGGAAGGCGGAGCTATGGCAACAGATCATAGACAGGGTCAACGCTGTGGGACAGCATCCCAGAAATCGGGAGGACATCCGCAAACGCTGGAACGACCTACGGGGGAAGGTGCGCTCGATGGTGTCAAGGCACAACATCGCTGTGCAGAAGACTGGCGGCGGACCCCCCCCCACCCCACCCGAATTCACAGCATGGGAGCAAGAGGTCTTGAACATCCTGCATCCTGAGGGCCTCGCTGGAGTAGCCGGAGGAATGGACTCTGGTAAGTCGAATCTCAACTACTTTATCCCCCCACCCCACCAGCATGCCAACCCACACCCACACCCTCACCCCCAATCCCCCATCACACATCCTCCCTGATAATGTCTCACCAGCACAACCCACCCAACCCAACACCAACCCCTGAATGCCAACACAAACCATGGACACCCATCCCCTAAGCATGACCACTGCACATACCCACCCCCCCACACAAACCACCCTCACAACTCCTCACACAAGGGTATGGCACCACTGGGGGACAAGGCCACACACAAATCGCACGCCATGGCACACACACAACCAATAATCATACTCTTTTACCCCTGCAGGACCCGAACGCCAACACACCGGTCAGGAGGGTCCAGAAATGTCCATCCCACCCCCGGAACAGGCCCCCAGTGATGACAGCAGCTCTGTCGACCTGGAACCTGATGACCAGCCCGGACCATCGGGGACCTCTGGACAGTCGGTTCCCCTCAGGCAGCCACAGGCCACAGCAGACCTACCCCCCTCAGGAAACACCAGCACAGCACCCACCCAGCGGGCCCATGCCTCTGTCTCCAGGACAGGTCAAGCAGCGGTGTGTCTACCACTACAGGGCACCCAGGGTAACCCACCACCCCAACAACAACAGGGACCTGGGGGCAGTGGTAGTGGGCACACCGTCCAGGGGACAGAGGCCCAGGAACAAAGGGGAACTGGGAGGGCTGCTGTGCGACAGAGGGAGGACAGGCCTAGGGAACCCTCTGTCCAAGAGGCCCTCACCACCATCATGGGAGGCTACCACCACTCCCAAGAGACGATGGCGACGGTCCTGGCCAGGTTCCAGGAGATCCAGGCACTGCAGGAGGAACGGTACATGGGGTTCCAGGACGAACTGCGCACCATCAGTTCCGCAATGGGTACAATCGTGGTGGCACTCAACCAGATTGTTACCACATTGCGGGACCTTGTGGCCTCCCAAAGGGCCCCTGCCACTAGCATGGGGGAAGAACAGCCCACCACCTTTGCCGCCGCTAGTGGACAGGAGGCCCCCACACAACAGCAACGGCCAACCCGGACCCCACCCCCTGCAGAACAGGAACCACCCAGCAAGAAAGGCCTGAGATCCAGGAAGAAGACAGAGTAGGATGTCAAGACCCCCGCCAGGAAAGGATCCCCCCGGATGTCATCCCACTGTCCCACTTGTTCACCCTGTCCAACCTAGAACTGCCCCTGCTCCACCTTCCACAGGCATATGGACAATGCACCTGTGCAAACGAGAGTCTGGACTCTGCCAAGGACATGCCTCCACCATCTCCCATCACCCTTCTTGAACTATTCACCCATTTCATCACTTAAATAAACACAATTATTGCACCAAAACCATCTGGAACCTGTAATTTATTTACGTTAAAGCAAATGTAATGGACATAACCAACCCAAAAAGTCCAGTTACATTGTGATGACAACATACCAGTGTCACACAGCGGCAGTCCATGGGGAAAGAAACCAGAGGGCACTCCGTGGGGATCAGATCCCTGAAATAGGAAGGGAAATCCACAACTAAGATACCATACATTGGGGGGAAAGGTCAGACAGTAGAGAGCCTGTACTGTTACAGATAGTTTGAAATGCAGGAGTAAATTCTTACCTGTGTGTCATTGGAAATACTGCTCTATCACTCTGTCCCTGTTGTCTGTGTCGTCCTCTTCGTCTTCCTCCTCTTTACTCTCCGCAGGCTCCACGGCTGCCACAACACCACCATCTGGACCATCCTCCTGCAGGAAAGGCACCTGGCGTCGCAAAGCCAGGTTGTGAAGCATGCAGCAGGCCACGATGATATGACACACCTTCTTTGGTGAGTACATTAGGGATCCACCTGTCATATGCAGGCACCTAAATCTGACCTTCAGGAGGCCGAAGGTCCGCTCGATCACCCTCCTAGTACGCCCATGGGCATCATTGTACTGTTCCTCTGCCCTAGTCCTGGGATTCTTCACTGGGGTCAATAGCCACGGCAGGTTGGAGTAACCCGAGTCACCAATTAGCCACACACGCTGTCTCTGTAGCTGTTCCATCACATAAGGGATGCTGCTATTTCGCATCACGTACGCGTCATGCACTGACCCTGGGAACTTGGCATTTACATGGGAGATGTACTGGTCAGCCAAACAGACCACCTGGTCATTCATAGAATGATAATTCTTTCGGTTCCTGTACACCTGTTCATCGTCTTTTGGGGGGACCAAAGCCACATGGGTACCATCAATGGCACCAATGATATTGGGAATGTGTCCAAGGGCATAGAAATCACCCTTCACTGTAGGCAAGTCACCCACCTCAGGGAAAATTATGTAGCTCCGCATGTATTTCATCAGGGCAGACAACACTCTGGACAATACTTTGGAAAACATAGGTTGAGACATCCCAGAAGATATGGCCACTGTAGTTTGAAAAGATCCACTAGCCAGAACATGGAGTACTGACAGCACCTGCACTAGAGGGGGGATCCCTGTGGGTTGGCGGCTGGGTGACATCAGCTCTGGCTCCAGCTGGGCACACAGTTCCTGTATAGTGGCACGGTTGAGTCTGTAGGTCAGGATGACATGTCGTTATTCCATTGTCGACAGGTCCACCAGCGGTCTGTACACGGGAACATTCCTCCTTCTCCTCGCAAGACCCAGCGGACGGTGCCTAGGAAGGACAACAGCGAGCACAGAGTCAATCAACCCACAGGTAAGTTCACACAGCTTGTACAGTACTGATTTTACTATGGAATTAATTGCTTGTATGAGTGTCGATGCAAGGCCTAGGCATGTGTGACGCAGTAGGAATTAAGCCATGTGGGCCCTTGAAATGGCGGCTGCCTGACCTGTGAAGTGTGGCAATGTGAAGTGAGGTCATTGCGCTGGCGTGGCACACTGTGGCGGTAGGCTGTCGAAGACCGCGGCGCAAAGCCGCATTGGATAACATTGAACCCTATGGGTTTCAGGAGCCAATGGCGATGTGCGCCGGCCGTCACGGTACGCACCGCCGCGGTACGCACCGCAGCGGCCGTAACTGCCATTTTCTGTCTGCTTAATCACTCGAGACCTGATCATCCACAGGAGAGGACCTATACTGCAAGTGCTGCTGTGACCTCGGTCTGGAAGTGACAATGGCTGCTGCTACTGGTGAAAGGGCCCCCGCCTTCAGTTCTGAAGAGTTGGAGAAGCTCGTGGACGGGGTCCTCCCCCAGTATGCGCTACTCTACGGTCCTCCAGACCAACAGGTGAGTACACTGGGACCATGCTTAGTGGCCAATGCCTGGGATGAGTGGGGTGGATGTACGATGGAGGGGAGGGGAGCGAATGAGGAATGCATGGCACGACAGATGAGAGCATGTGCCACATGGCAAGGTTGGGGAGGGGGGCCACTCACACCCACCATGCAGAAAACTGATGATTTTTTTCTCACCCCTGTACATGTCACATAGGTCAGCGCCCATCAGAAGATTGAGATTTGGCGTGCCATCGCCAAGGACGTCCGGGCCCTGGGGGTCCACAACAGACCGGGCACCCACTGCCGAAAGAGGTGGGAGGACATCCGCCGCGGGAGCAGGAAGACCGGCGAGGCTCTGCTGGGGATGGCCTCCCAACCTAGGAGGGGTGCCAGTCGTACCTTGACCCCCCTGATGTCCCGGATCCTGGCGGTGGCCTACCCCGACTTGGATGGGCGCTTGAGGGCATCACAGCAGACACAAGGGGGTGAGTACCAGAACATTCTTCTATCTTTGCGCGCAGTGGAGGTGCCTGGTTGGGGGAGGAGGGCTGTGGGTATCCCTAGGCCAGGGCGATTTCTGTAGGCTAGGCCCCTCCGTGAGGTATGGTCCTGTGCCCCCGCCCCCAACCTATGTAGGGTGCATAGTAACGCTATTGATGGACCTGTGTATTCTGTGTGGGCAGTTGTCGCCCATAGGCATGTAGGCCATGTCCCAGTGAATGAGTAGTGTACCCCAAGTGCGCAGCATAGTGCAGGGGGCTTCTGTCTCTGTCCTCTCCGCCAACGGTGTACACAATGCATGCACTCAACTTGTCTTTATTTCCCCCCCCCCCCATTTTCTCTGTTTTTCTGTGAATCTGTGCATTAGCATCATCAGGCGGAGGAGAAGTGGCATCGGCGCAAGAGGGAGCTGCATCTCACATGGCCCCGGAGGACCATGCAACGGACTCCGAGGTGACCAGTGAGACGGGGGCGAGGGGGGCTCCACAACGGGGACCCGTGCAGACGTGAGTGACAGCGACACGTCCTCGGATGGGGGCTCCCTTGCGGTGGTGGCACCATCCGTGCCTACCTCGACTACAGGTACAGCCGCCACCCAGTGCACCAGCTCCGCCCTCCTAGCAGCCCCTCGGCGTTCGGCCCGTGCCCGCACGGCCAGGAAGCCGGCCATCTCCTTCGCCCCAGGCACCTCAGGCCCTGCCCCAGTCGCCCCTGCTGCCCTCAGTGAGGAGGTCATTGACCTCCTGAGGACCATCATTGTTGGGCAGTCTACCCTTTTGAATGCCATCCAGGGTGTGGAGAGGGAGGTGCATCAAAGCAATGCATACCTGGAGGGCCTTCATTCGGGTCAGGCTGCCCAGCAACGATCGTTCAACTCTCTGGCCTCAGCACTGACGGCAGCCATTGTCCCTGTCTCCAGCCTTCCTCTTCTAACTGCCTCCACCCAGTCTCACTCCCCTGTTCCTCTGCCTATCCCATCCACACCTACAGACAAGCCTGCACACACCTCAACACCCAAGAGAAGCTCATCCAAACATAAGCACCACAAAACACACAAGCATTCACCCAAGCAACATCCAGATGCAGACATGCCAACAGCCACTACCTCCTCTGTGTCCCCCACCTCCTCGTCTCCCTCCTCCCTCCCTGTGATGTCTCCACTCACACCTGCATGCACACCCCCATCAGCCAGTACACCCATCACCAGCACACCCTCCAGAGCAGTCCGCACACGTGCAGTCACCACCCCCACTGCCATGTACACGTCCCCTGTGTCCTCTCCCACTGTGTCTGTCACCCCCGCTTCACAACCACACAAACGCAGGCAGGCACCCAAACAACAGCCATCCACCTCACGACAGCCTCCAGCCCAAGCACCAGCACCCAAAGACAGCACACTTGACTCTCCTACAACCACATCCTCTTCCTCCACTCCCATACCCAGTCCAGCTACCCTTCCCATGGCTCCCAAGAAATTTTTCCTCTCTAAAATTGACCTCTTTTCCTCACCTGACCCACCCCCTCCGTCCCGTAAGAGTTCCCCAAACACCTCAGCCACCACCAGCCCAGCAACTACCAAGCACGCCGTGCCTGGTTTTTGGAGTCCGCCCTTTCCTTGGTCTGGGACATCGACCAGCAGCAAAGGCACAGCCAGCCCCCACCCTGGGAAGAGGAGCAAAAAACTCAAGGGCAGGTGCGACAGGCCTGACACGCCTGCCCCCAAGGAGGGTAGCCTTACACCCTCACCTGCCACCACGGGGAAGGGAGCCAAGGGCCACGTACAGTCTGCCAAGGAGCAAAAGGAGGGCCCAACCAGCCCCATTCCGGGGGTATCCGAGAAGACCCAGGGCCCCAGGGCTCCATCAAAGGAGGGCCCCGCAAAGGAAGGCACAGATGCAGAATGAGCGGCAAGTATTGGCCAGGTGTGGGGCACTGGAGGCACACGACAGGCACCGCTGAAGAGGGCCCCGCCAAGAGAAGCACCGCTGAACAGGGCCCCGCCAAGACAAGCACCGCTGAACAGGGCCCCGCCAAGACAAGCACCGCTGAAGAAGGGCTGCTGTGAGAAGCACCGCTGAACAGGGCCCCGCCAAGACAAGCACCGCTGAAGAGGGGCCGCTGTGAGAAGCACCGCTGAACAGGGCCCCGCCAAGAGGAGCACTGCTGAAGAGGGGCCGCTGTGAGAAGCACCGCTGAACAGGGCCCCGCCAAGACAAGCACCGCTGAACAGGGCCCCACCAAGACAAGCACCGCTGAAGAGGGGCCGCTGTGAGAAGCACCGCTGAACAGGGCCCCGCCAAGAGAAGCACCGCTGAACAGGGCCCCGCCAAGACAAGCACCGCTGAACAGGGCCCCGCCAAGACAAGCACCGCTGAAGAGGGGCCGCTGTGAGAAGCACCGCTGAACAGGGCCCCGCCAAGACAAGCACCGCTGAACAGGGCCCCGCCAAGACAAGCACCGCTGAAGAGGGGCCGCTGTGAGAAGCACCGCTGAACAGGGCCCCGCCAAGACAAGCACCGCTGAACAGGGCCCCGCCAAGACAAGCACCGCTGAAGAGGGGCCGCTGTGAGAAGCACCGCTGAACAGGGCCCCGCCAAGAGAAGCACCGCTGAACAGGGGCCGCTGTGAGAAGCACCGCTGAACAGGGCCCCACCAAGACAAGCACCACTGAACAGGGCCCCGCCAAGACAAGCACCGCTGAAGAGGGGCCGCTGTGAGAAGCACCACTGAACAGGGCCCTCCTGCCAAGCACCGCTCCGCTGGGCCCTCCTGTCAAGCACCGCTCCGCTGGGCCCTCATCTCAAGCACTGCTCCGCTGGGCCCTCCTGTCAAGCACCGCTCCGCTGGGCCCTCATCTCAAGCACCGCTCCGCTGGGCCCTCCTGTCAAGCACCGCTCCGCTGGGCCCTCATCTCAAGCACTGCTCCGCTGGGCCCTCCTGTCAAGCACCGCTCCGCTGGGCCCTCATCTCAAGCACTGCTCCGCTGGGCCCTCCTGTCAAGCACCGCTCCGCTGGGCCCTCCTGTCAAGCACTGCTCCGCTGGGCCCTCCTGTCAAGCACCGCACCGCTGGGCCCTCCTGTCAAGCACCGCTCCGCTGGGCCCTCATCTCAAGCACCGCTTGCCCATTGGTATCCCCGGATCTGTGTCGGGCATGGCTTCACGAGGCACTCTGCCCAGCATGCCTCCTCCATGACCAGTGGAGTCTGTTATCCACTTGTGAGACTGTGGCTTTGCACTCCCCAGGATGGCACAGTGGACAAACCAACCACTGTAGAGACTTGAGAGACTGTGGCTTTGCACTCCCCAGGATGGCACAGTGGACAAACCAACCACTGTAGAGACTTGAGAGACTGTGGCTTTGCACTCTCCAGGATGGCACAGTGGACAAACCAACCACTGTAGAGACTTGAGAGACTGTGGCTTTGCACTCCCCAGGATGGCACAGTGGACAAACCAACCACTGTAGAGACTTGAGAGACTGTGGCTTTGCACTCCCCAGGATGGCACAGTGGGCATGGAGGAGCTTCGTGGATCTGGCGTCGTGGACTCATGTGGCTGAGGTAACCCCCCTTCCCTTCCCCCTGAGGTGCCTGTTTTTAATTTCTTTGATGCCCCTGCAGTGTTCTCTCCAATGGGGTCTGTCTCGTGTGTGGGCTTTGCCCGTGTGTTACTGGACATTGGCCCACGGACATTTGCAGTTGTATAACTGTGCCGGACTTTGGCTCACTGTAAATAATTCGTTAAAAATGTGTAAATATTTATTTTTATATTGCTGAGTTCGCTATACTTACTTACTAATATAATATAGTTTTAATTTTACAATCATGGCCTTTTGTCTTTGCATTTATTTTTGAGGGGTTTGGGGGTGTCACTCTGACTTTTTAATCAGCATTGGTGTGTAGGTATTTGGGTGGGGTAGAGGGTGGGGGTGGGTGTGTCGCGTATGTGTGTGCCCGCAACCTTTCCTCCTCCTCCCTCCCCTGTGTCGTAGGTGCAGTACTCACCGTTGTCGTCTGCGGTGACGGTCGTGATCCTGGAAGAAGAGCAGGAAGGCGATGACTGGGAGGATGTGGAGTTCGGGTTCCATCATGCCCGGTTTCGGCGTGGAGTGTCTCGAGGTGAGCGTTTTCCATTGAAAGTGTCTGTTTCCGCCGTGTTTTTATCGGCGGGGCTCCCGCCCCGGAAAAGGTGGCGGATTGGTGGGTCGTGATAGGGTGGGCGGTACATTGTCTGCCGCCTGGCTGTTGGCGGTGACCGCCGCGCTGTTTGTTTGTCCCGCCATGGAGGTCGGAGTGCTAATGCGGCGGCCTGTGTTGGCGGTTCCCGCCAGGGTCAGAATTACAATTTTTTGACCGCCAGCCTATTGGCGGGTTGGCCGCCGCTTTATCACCTACCGCCAGGGTCAGAATGACCCCCATAGCCCTTTGTAGCTGGGCTATACCGGCCATTAACCTCTTTGATGCGTTGGATGGCCAGGAGCGCTTCTGCATCAGAGGGATTTCCTGCAAAAAGAAACATCCTCAGGAGGTGGGAGAATGCTTTCCCGTCTCCTGATGCTGTTTCTTTGTTTTCCGGGAATTAAATCACCATGCGCAGTGAGCTGATGTAATTTCCCTGGAAACGAAAGGGAAATGAGCCAATAGGCTCATTTCACTTTCTCTGCACCGGTGCTCGTGGGGCTATCTCAGCCCCCGAGCACCGATCCAGACATGAAAGGTATTGTTGGAAAGGGAAGAATCTCCCCATTCCAATGGCACCTTCCTCTAGTGGATCCCTGCTTGGGGATCACCCAAGGAGGGCAATCCCCAAGCAGGGATCCACCCACTAGTTTCCAGGGAGGGCGAGCAGACCCTTGGGCAAGGGCTTTTGCTCACCCATTATTATTATGGTGCAATTCAGTTTTCTGCCTTCCGAGAGGGGCAGATGGAGCAATAGCCCCTGATCTGCCCCCAGAAAACCAATTAGGACACCAAGAATTGTTTTGAATTAGTTAGTGTAAGGGTGCGGGTGGGCCATTATGGCCCTATCAATGCCCAACCCCAAAAAATAAAGAACTTTTTTTTGCCACCCCACCGGGTGCAGAAAGCCCAATAGTACACCAAGGAATACTTTTTATTTATTATTATTGTAGAGGTGTGGGCTGGCCATGGTGGGCTGGCCATGATGGCCTTATCAATGCCCTTGCACCAAAAACAAATGGGTACAGTCTTTCTGCTCCCCTGGGTGGAGCTGGGGGCAATAGCTCCTAACGTTCCCCCCTGGTGGCACAAAGATCACTAGGACTTCAGGGATTTTTTTATTTTTTATTTTTGTAGGGTGGGAGCTGCCCAGTATGGGCATGGCAATGCCCCCACCCTAAAAATAAAACGGGCACAGCCTTTCTGCCCTCCTTGGAGGGCAGATGGGGACCATAGCCCCTGATCTTGCCCCCAGGGGCAGAAAGCATACTATGCACCAGGAACTATCAGGGGTGGGAGGCTGGCCAGAATGGGCATGGCAATGCCCCCACCCCTCAAAATGGGCACAGTCTTTCTGCCTCCCCCGTTGAACAACACATCTCATTCCAGTGGCAAGGAAAAGAAGATTTGACTTTTTGGGGTGTTAATTTCAATATGGGCCAGTAGAGCTTACTTAACTCCCAATATCGTCCCACTTGCAATAGTGAGCCGCTGCATTTTTTTTGGCTTGGGTAGATTGATACCTGGAAAAACCTACCAGACCTAGTCATTTCTGCAAAGTAGACAGGTGGTGTGCTTCAAATGCACCTCACACCATTTTCCTACACACAATGTCCTGCAAAACACCAACTTTGCCTGAAGTCACACTTTTCCCTACTTTTCTGTAATGGAAGCTTCCCATATCTGCAGGAATCCATGTAATTCCTACCACATAGCATTGCTTCAACTGTGCTGATAAAAACTCTGCCCCATTTATGTGTTTGGGCCTAGTGCCAGCAAAAGGTACGGACCCAACCACGGTCAATAGATGTCTCCACACAAGCGCTCCCATTGTCCTTAGTTTGATCCATTCCTGTTGTGGCACTAGGTCTAGCCACATAGGTAAGGGCAGCATTTTTATTGGCACAGTAAGGGCAATGCTAGGTAGTAGGAATGTTGTGGATTCCTGCAGGATCCAGAAGTTTCCATCACAGAAATGTAAGGGAAATAGGTGATTTCAGGAAAGGTGTGAGGTTTGCATGGCATTGTTTGAAAGAAAACCTAATGGGATCCATGCAAGTAACACCTTCCTGGGTTCCCCTAGGTGTCTAGTTTTCACAAATGTACATGTTGGCTAGGTTTGATGGATTCTGACTGAGGTAAGGTCCAAAACCTAGAGCTACCCACTTTGGAAAAAGAGGGTCAGTGGAAAAAACAAGCTGTATACATGTTGTTTTTTGGGCCATTTCCTGTTGTGGGCACTAGGTCTCCCCACAGAAGTGAGTTACCATTTTATTGGAAAACTTGCAGGAATGCTGGGTGTGAGGAAGTTTGTGGCTCCCCACAGTTTCCAGAATTTTCCATCACAGAAATATGAGGAAAAGGTGTTTTTGTTTCTCACCATTTGAGGTTTGCAAGGAATTCTAGTTAAACAAATTTGGGGAGAGCCATGACCAGCAGCCCACCCTATGCCCCTACATGTTTGCTTTTCAAAAATGTACAGGTTGGCTAGATTTAACTAGGTGCCGGTCGAGTTAGAGCCCAAAATCCACAGATAGGCACATTGCAAAAAACAAGTCATTTTGTGACATTTCCTGTCGCGGGCACTAGGCCTACCCACAAAAGTGAGGTACCATTTTTATCAGGGGACTTTTGGAAATGCTAGGTGGAAGGACGTTTGTGGCTCGCAACAGATTCCAGAATTTTGCATCACAGAAATGTAAGGAATTTTTGTTTAGACACATTTTGAGGTTTGCTAAGGAGTCTGGGTAGAAAAATGTGGTGGAAGCCACACAAATCACCCAATCCTAGATTTCCCTAGGTGTCTAGTTTTTAAACAAATGTACAGGGTTACTAGGTTTCCCTAGATGCCAGCTGTGCTAGGACCTGAAATTCCCAGCTAGGCACAGTGTAAAAAATGAGTCTGTTTTCAGTGGAAAATTCTTGTCGCAGGCACTACCAACACAAGTGAGGCGCCATTTGTATCAAGAGACTTGGGGGAACTAGAATAGCAGAACAAATGTTATTACCAATTGTCTTTCTCTGCATTTGTGCCTTCCAAATGTAAGACAGTGTGTAAGAAAAAAGTGATTTTGAGAAATGCCCTGTAATTTACATGCTAGTATTGGTAACCCCAAATTCAGATATGTGCAAATAACCACTGTGTCTAAGATCTATAGCTTGTGCCCTCCCGGTACACAATGAAAAACCATTACAAGGTGTAGCTCAGTTATTGGCTCTGGGAACATAGGATTCTTGTTTTACCTACAAGACCTATATATCCTCGCAACCAGAAGGGTCCAGCGGATAGAACAATATATTTCTTTTGAAAATTTGCCATAGATGGAAGAAGCTACAGATGAAAATGTAGACACACATAGCTGTTTTTTAACTCAATTTCAATATTTTATTATTTCAACTGTTATTTTCTATAGGTAATGTTAAGCGAACTGCACAAATGACCCCTTGCTGAATTAAAAATGTTGTCTAATTTTCAGAAATGTATAGCTATCTAGGATCCACCATTGGTTTTACCCCCTTTTGTACCACTAACTGGAAGGAGGTTAAGAGCACAAAAAATATGAAAAATCGGCTATGCGCCAGTAAAATGCCAAGACTGTGCTAAGAGATGGGAAGATGCTGATTTTAGTACCACAGACCATTTGTTGTTGAAGCCATTTGAAGGGAAAAAACTGATGCATTATTCTGCAGAACCTTTTAACCATTTTACCGCCAAACTCCCAAATGTAGGTGTATTTTGGCAAATTTCTTGGTCACCTCCAGGGCAATCCACAAAATCTGGGTACCTTCAGAGTCCCCAGGATGTTATACAAATGTCACTTTGGTGTGGATAGCTTATGTGGACAAATGGTTATGGGGTCCTAAGCACAAACTACTCCAAATAGCCAAAAAGACTTAGCACAGGAGGGGGAAAAGTCTTAGCAGAGAAAGGGTTAAAGTCCAGCTCCCTTGTTGTCTTTAATGCTGGATGTGGTCTTTACTGGCTGGTATGGCCTGCTACAGTGGCTATAACGCTATATTGGATCACAGAGATAACTTACATCAGGCTTCTCCGACAAGTAGCTCATGAGCTACTGGTAGCTCTCCAGCTACCTGTAGGTAGCTTTCCTGAGTGTAGCCCAGCTAATTAATTTAGAAGCTTTTGCTTTGTTGATTTAATATACATATACCAAAACTGAGATTAAGTATGCAAGATGAAAATGTGGCAACTTTAAGAACTCATAAGCTAATATTTTAATTAAAATGCTAGAATTTCCAAAGTATATGTCAAGCTGATATTTAATCATGTGGCATTGGGGAGACTTTTTACATAAGCTATTACCTTAGTACCAGGGGTGCTGCAGCTATGGTTGGTATGTATTACACGTGCACAGGCATTTCAAATGGACAAAAAAGCCTTTATTACATTGCTGCTGGCAATCATGCCTGATGCACTGAGGTAATAGCTGGTGTTACCCGTGCATATCATGGGCACTAATTTAATCTTGTGGACAGTAATACAACACTAATGACATTAGTAGCTATTGATGAGTTTCACTAAACTCCTCTCATCTACAAATATTTTGCATCTCAGAGTTTGACTGGTGTAAGGGGTGAATTATTGACCTGATGAAATTTGCATGTTATTATTGAACTGTGTTTATGTCTGATGTTAATGGTATATGAAATGTGTATATATATATATATATATATATATATATATATATTTATATTTATATATATATATATATATATATATATATATATATATATATATATATATATATATATCTCAAAATACCAACAAAAAACTTAAAAATGAATAAATACATTTAACTATTAATGTAACATTACAATTTATTGAAATACTTAAATACTGTTATCTAATTCATGTCTAATGATTCACGTCTAGTGAATAGAGAATACTATTATCTAATTCACGTCTAATGATTTAAAATACATAATTACAAAGTATATTTGATACTTAAGGTGCAATTTGTTTAACTTAAGCATCAGACAAATAATTTCATTTTAATTTAATATATTTAAAATAATTGGAATTTTTATTTTCATTATAAGATCCCTGCTCTGATGGTGAAGTTCCTCCACCAAGTGTGCAGAGCATCTGATATGGTTTAAATGTGCTACTAGTATTAACTTTACAGTTGTATTTGGCCAATTAGTCTAATATATATTGACTGTAAAATCCTTTCAAACATGAATTTTAAAGGATCTGGAAGATTGAGTTTCAAGATAAAACATTATTTTTCTGATCCAAAGTGGACCAAGTGTTCATCTTCCTCAATGTTTTGCACAAGTTTAGCACCTCAAGAAAAATGCCTCTCTATGTTGCCGTTTTAGACTCCACATCAGCCTATGATTTGGTCCAGGGGTGACACCTATGGCCAAAGTTAACATCTATGGAGATTGGCAATGACATCATGTCTACGCCTCACCCAATATGTGCTAATTAGCAAATACTTTGAAATCTCGAACAAAGTTAAACAAGAGGTCCGGCTGGCACCACTCTTGTTCTCCTTGTATACCAACAACCTCTATGACTCAGCAAGGTTGGCCACTGAAGGCATCCCGATGATAAATGGCTTCAAAATCCCAGACCTACTAAATGCAGATATCACAATTCTGATTGCAGCTAGGGGCCTTCAATCTCAACTGTGAGCCATGGAACTTATTGCAACACAAGCCAACTAAATATCAACATCAGGAAGACAAAAATGATGACATTTAAGTCAAATAGAAAGAAGAAATAATTGTTCCGTATAAAAAGGGTTTTCCTAGAAGAAATGAAGGGCCAGATGTAGCAAATAACCAATTTGCGACTTGCAAGTCGCAAATTGGTATGCAGTACGGTGTCTCAGACACCGTCTGCGACTCGCTATGGGGTTGCAATGACCCACCTCATTAATATTCATGAGGTGGGTCGCAAATTGCGGCCCCATAGCGAGTCTAGGCACTCGCAAACATGGAGGCCTGCTGTAGTCAGCAGACCTCCATGTTCGTGACTGCTTTTAATTTAAATAAAGCAGTTTTTTTTAAAAAGTGTAGCCCGTTTTCCTTAAAGGAAAACGAGCTGCACTTAAAAAAAAAATCCGAAACCTTTTGTTTTGGTTTTTTTTCAGGGCAGGTAGTGGTCCCTTCGACCACTACCTACCCTGAAAAAATATTTGTGGGTCCATTCACAAAGTGGAAGGGGTCCCATGGGGACCCCTTCCAATTTGCGAGTGGGTTACCATCCACTTGAAGTGGATGGTAACTGCGACACCATTTGCGACCGCATACGCGGTCGCAAATGGTATTGCATACCACTCAGAATCGCAAATAGGAAGGGAACACCCCTTCCTATTTGCGATTCTGAAATGCATATTGCGAGTCGGTACCGACTCGCAATATGCATTTCTGCATTGGGAAACGCGATTAGCGAGTCGCAAACGGCAATTTTTGCTGTTTGCGAGTCACTATCCGTTTCCTGCATCTGGCCCGAAGTCCTTAAAAATTTTGGAGAATAGAATATACAGCAATTTAAACTGCAAAACACTCATATACATCACACTCAATAAAAAAGGGACCGGCAAATGCTGTTGGTAGAATGATCAGGAAAGCATAGCCATCAAATTTCAAAGCCTTCCTAGCAAAGGTAGGGAGCCAAATTATCTATATTTCTGAACTGTGGTGTTTGGATAAGAGCGTTAATCTCGTAGGCCGCTTCAAGAGAACTTTTCGGAAACCAACCCTTAATTTATCAAAAGGATTCTCTACTGCTATCCTAGAATCAGATGTGGGTTACACTTATATTGAAAATAAATGCCAAATGGCTGTCATGAAATATGGTCTGAAAAGGATAAAATCATGTCGAACAATGTGGTGTACTGGGCCTTGAACAAACGTTTTGACATAGATAGTGCTGAAGCGCAGGAACACCCGGTTCACAATTAGTGGTTTACAAGAAAGACTTAACAACTCATCAATCTGACATCCCAGTCCCTAGGCTGCACGGATCTTTGACGTTAGATGAGATTAATCAAGAGCTGTACAAAAATTAATTAGTCATCACAGTTTCAATCTTTACTACTTAATAATGAGTGTTTGATGGGAGTTTAAAAGCTTTATTATTGGATCTATTTATAGGCACATCTTTATTTAGACAGTATTAACTTCATCAGTAGTCCATGAAGAAATCAACCAGCAGAGTATATAATCAATATTAAACCTATTGTTGCATGACACCCTGTGCACCAACGACAACGCTATTGCCCAGTCACCATCCTCTATGTGGTCTCCCAGTGCACGCTCCCAAGCCCTACGCGCCATACCTTTCGCGTCCGGGTGATCATCCTGAAGGGCTTTACAGAACCGAGTGATCAAATGAGTCCCCTCACCCCAATTAATCAGTCCACTCAACACCGCCGATGCCTGAGTAGCCACCGGAAAACAACACCAGATCTCACGAGCCACACTCTGCATTTTACGAGTCCCAGACCGAACATATCCCGGGCATCAGTGAAGGAGATACACTCACCATTGAGGTATAACTCTCCAGCCAAATCACATCCTCCAAGCCTTCAATCCTCCATGGACATTAGTCCATGTCCCTAAAGGGTGTTAAGTCCCAAATCCTCAGTTCTCTATCAAACAGGGCCCTTCGTAGCACATTCTTAACAGCCTGCTCCCAAATCCCAGCAGTGGTTAAGCATGGCATATATTAAGTCAAGTAGAGCAACAGGAGTTAAGGGAAAGATCCATCATCCAAATATCTCCTCCTTCAAGAGTTGGTAGGTTATGTTGGGGTAGACAATATTATTCGCCATTTGTGAGCGACTTGGGCCCAGATCTAAGAGGCCACATTAGCTTCATATTTTTTACGCTAATGTGGCCCAACGAGGCCATAATCACAACACCAGATTTACAAAGTGGTGCAGTGCATGCATTTTTCACTTTGTAACCCCTTGTGCCACATTATGCCTGCCCCACCATAATGTATGCAAGGGGGGTCCGAAAAAATGGCACAAAGAAATTGAAAATATTTCTTTGAGACATTTTTTGCAGCATTTTTAACGCCTGCTCAGAGAAGGCATTAAAAGGGGGCACACCATTAGTTACAATGTCCTCCTATGTTCTGTTCAGGGTTAGTTCCAACAATTTGGTGCTAATCTTGCACAGTACATTAATAGCGTCAAACATTTTGATGCTATTGACCCCTGCCATGGGCCATGGTGTGCCATATTTTAAATAGTGAGCACACATGGTGGCGGTGGAGGGGCGCTAGGATGCGCAAGAAAAGTGGTGCAGTGCCACTTTTCTTAAATCTGACCCTCGATTGCCTTTAAGTAGAAAAGAGAGAGTTATTATGCTCTTAGATCTTCTCTAAAGTCCCCCAAAGTAAACATTCCACTCACTCAACAATCAGATAAATAGTTGAGATACTTCCAGGATTTGGAGTAGTTTTCCCTGCAATAAGAGTACAGCTTATGGCTTAATAACTTATTCCTCATTTTTGTTAGTGCACAATTTGCCATAGCCATATTCTCCATATCTGTTTTTAGGACAAATACATACATATAATTATTCTTTATTTTTGTAAAATTTCCTTGGTTTAAAATGTATGCTTATGAACCAAATTCTTCCACCTCCATTTTTTCTGGAACTCATGATTTTAGTAATATGTTCTCCATAAACTGTTTCTATCATCCATGTATTTCAATTGTATCTGTGGGTATAAATATGTAATTAATATTTTGTTTTTGATTTATACTTTTTTACCTGACAAAATAGTTTGGCCCATATTTAAGGAGAGTTAGCGTTGCCTTAGTGTCATTTATTTTGATGCTAAAGTGGTACTAACTTAACATCACGTTTATATTTTGACTGTAGACCTGTCTTGTGTCAAAATATCAGATTAAGCACCATTTTTAGGAAGCACCAACCCATCTTGCATCTAATTGTGAGAATGAGATGAAAGGTAGGCGTTCCCTTCCTGAAAATAACGCTATCCCCCCCAGCACCATATTTACAGTCCAATTAGCATCACAATTCAATGCCTGGTCAGACCAGGCGTTAAAGTGCTAGTAGGCCCACTTCCATGGTGAAACACAATGGAATGGGCACATGGATGCCCACACCAACCCCCAGCATCACCACCATCCACACCACAGAGACACTAATGGAGGAGGGAGCCCATCCCAGGTAACTGTATGTGTATGTCTGTGATGTGCCACTGGGGCCCCATACAGGGGGCCCCCTGGCTGGCACTGGGTATGTTGGGGATGTCCTGGGGACACTGATCCCCTATGGTGGGCATTAGGGTCGTGGTAATGACTCCTGTCTATTCTTAGAGAGGAGTCATTTTTTGGCTGATTGTGCGTCAAAACATGGCGCAAGGTTGACTAGCGGTAGATATTTTACAGCTAATCAGCCTACCATCATTTTTGACCCACTTGCACCACTTCCCCTAGTACCATCCATCACCGGCTAGCGTCTATTTTGAGAAGCTAACCATTCTTTAGCGCCATCATGCCTCATTTCTTAAATATGGCACATGGATGACGTTAGGGAATGGCGTTAGCTCGAGTTAAAAAAATGACGCATTTGTGCCTCATTTTACATAAATGTGGGCCTTGTTCTTAATGTAGTTCTCTTTCCTTCATTTTTGCAACAAAAATTATAATTTATTCTCAGTACTACTATGAATAGGGAAATGGTATCATTGGTTAGTCTGGTTGTAAAACCTTAAAGTCTGATCTTTTTTTTACCTGATTAAATGTTGGTGTGTATGAATAGTAATGGTTGTTGCTAACTGTGGTATTTTATCCTCTGGTGCTGTGTAAAGGTGTTCAGCAGTCTCATGCCTTTATGAGGTTCTTTCAGTTCTCCACAAAGGATGGTTTGCAGGTGAACCTAACATGAGGAGTGTGTTAAACAGCATAAATTATAGACGTTTTTGTTAGCAATAGTTAACTGTTGTAATATATTGCTAATTGTGTGCACTTTTTTTTTTTTAGAAGTTGGGTGTCATGAGTGTCTCTAACCATCACTGCTCGATTGTCCATGTCTGGGCAGGAAATAATTCTTCTCACATATGGGGCCACATTACAACCACGGAGGTCCCAGGACTGCCACGGTGGAGGTGTCACCGCCGGGGGCCTGGCCGTGCAGACCGTCATGTTAGGAGCACACGGTGTGGCCGATGGCATACAGCTGCAACACTGCCAGGCCTGCAGGTGTGGGAGGACTGCCAGGGCCGGCAGGGACCTCCTTCAGGCCTGCAGCATGCCCCATACCACGGACCCTATTACAAGGGTGCTTACCGCCAGGGTTTTCGTGGCGGTCACCCCACCAAGAAAACCCTGGCGATAATGCACCCGGTGACAGTAATAAATATTCCTGTCACACCTACACACCCCCCCACATCTCTACACACGCATACACACACAGGCACACCTCACACACATGCACAGTAGGCACACACCCACCCCCTATTACAGTCGAACCACTTACCTGACTGGGCCACACTGCAGCCCACCTCAAGGGAGTCATCTGGGAGGGGGGAATGTCGGCGGTGACAGCCACTGCGTACCTGACAATCACTGCTGGCGATGATCGTCATGGGCTACAGTCTTCCATTGCAACAACGTGCTCCTATTGGAGGTGCACGGAGGTGCAAACCAAAAAGGATTCACCACTGTGCAGAAGCCGCCATTCACAAAAGTGCATCGTAATATGGCGGGTGGAGGTGTGATGGCGTGGCGGTGCTGGGACCGCCTCTCTCATGCCCTCGAGTGGCTTCGCAGTGTCGAATTTTGGGCTGTTTTATGGCAGGTTTTGATTTGGGACTTGTAATGCAGCAGTCACTGTACCACCACCACTAGCAGGCTGTTGGCGGGTTTTCGCGCGATGGTCCAGCCCAAAATCCACAGGTCTCGTAATGAGGGTCCTGGTCACAATAGGATGTCCATTTCCTTATATGAGTTTTTACATTTTGTGTATCAGAATTAATGAGAAATGCATTGCAAATGTGTGAAAAACAATTTTTTAATAGACATTCATTTTAACAACTTAAAAGTGGAACAATGGTAGGAAATTGCGATTCTCTTGGTTAGGGGGTTCGTATTTAATGTAAATTATATTTTCATAGGTATTTCTATAAAATATTTGAAATATTCAAAAAATGTCAAAATACATTTTATAAAACATTTACTAAGATATAAATGTTATTTAATTTCACAAACAATAGTGAAAATGCTTCATTGCCACACATCCTCTAGTGTGTCATATTCACGCCTGCACAATATATGCGGCAAAAAAGTCCAGTTATAAATTTACAATGCAAAAAGCTCAAACTTAAGAAAATGCAAGATCTATTACACTGTAAATACTTGTTTTAGATTGCTTCCATTAGTAACATATCAAAATGGAGTGTTACCCATTGCAGGTTTCTGTCAATATGGATTGAGTGTTGATTATCTGTGACCGTCTTTGTAATTAGGGCTCTTAATGTGCAGCTGGGGTAGGAGACCCAGTGCTGACTGTACAAGAACTTGTGTGCATAAACATACGCACGGATGCTCGGGCTGAGCAAAAATGACTATTTTCTCATTAAGCCAGGCTTATTTGCACAGGCAACCTTTCACAGATTGGAACCCCCAACTGAATTGTTTATGGACTGTGCAGGCCTTATAATTTAACTGGTAATCCAAATACAAATGTGGAATGCCTTCTTTTTTTTACAAAAGTGTGAGACTGTAGTGCTTTGCTGTGTTACTCTTTGGGTGAAAGCTGCTCACAACACTTAATTTTGATTGAATCAACAAGAACTTGACTTGATTTTTCCTAGGTTCACTTTTGCTATTTTTGCACTCTTCATGTACTTTACCATTTAGGATATTTGATTGAACTAGCCTTCTTTGCTCTGTTGGCTAGCTGACTTATCAGAGCCACCCCTAAACAGTTCTCAAATTTGAAGGAATTAGGGCCTGATTACAACTTTAGAGGAGGTGTTAATCCGTCCCAAATGTGACGGATATACCACCAGCCGTATTACGAGTCCCATAGAATATAACGGACTCGTAATACGGCTGGTGGTATATCCGTCACATTTGGGATGGATTAACACCTTCCTCCAAAGTTGTAATCAGGCCCTTAGTGTTCTTTTGGTAAAGGATGATGACATGGGACCAGCTGCATAGGCTGATTAATACTAATTGACAAGCCTGGACATGACTTTCACAGAGGGAACAGGTAGGACTTTGTCACCCGGTGCTGCCTTGTAAGTCTCTGAAGGACAGATGAGTTTTGCAGTGTAAGTTAGGTGTAGGGTGAAGGTAGGGAGAGGTTTTACTGCCCCCTACTTGATTGTGTCATCATGAACCCTCCAATATGTTGCACAGCGGTATGAACCTGCTATGAGTAACTCCCAGGAAATGGCTGTCAGATTTTGAGAGATGATGTGGCATCTTTGCATTTGGTAGAGATGCTCACCTTCTAAAACCTTCAAAGAGAAACCTTGAAAAAATAAATGGCAGAATAGTGATCTGAAGAACACATTCCTGGCATTGCCTCTAGACTTGTACTTCATGAAGGTTTTTTGGACCCTGTCTCCAGAGCCAGTGGCACAACCTTCCCCTCTCTGCCTGGGGCACTATAGGAGATGGGCATATTGGGAACCATGAAAGGGAGGATGTGTGGTATCTTGGTGTCTGTGTGTTGATGGGCTATCTGTGTCAGGTTGATGTAATAGTAGGGTAATGATATTCAATGGTCATATATGTGTTCTCTTTTGCAATGTATAATGTTTGTCTTTGAATGTAAGCATGGCTGCAGTCTATTCTCTGGGTTCTTTGCTTGGTATCCTGATCTACTGCTTGATGCAATAAATCTTAAGAAGATAAAAAAAACAAAAGTACATTAATCTTTCACATATTGGCAATGAGCTGGCCAATGAATTAGCGCTCTTGGTGCGATCAAAATCAAAGTAAGCACTTTGTTTTCATTTACTGTTGAGACGTTAATTACCTTATTAATGTTGCTAGAGCATACACAGACACCTAGCATTTTAATTTTCAGAAAGGCACAGAGCAAGCAGCCAGGAGGACCGCAATAGAGCTACAGGGTGGAACCTTATCCTGAAGAAAGAGTACAATGTAAGGAGGATTGCTTCGACATTGAGGATCCAATGTGAGGAGCAGTCAATGCATCAGTTTTAATCCACTCAGTCAGGGGATGAGTCGTCGTAGTGCTGCGCAGTCCTTGATGCAATGTCCTCAAGGTGAGGAGTTGAACCCTTTGCAATGAATGCAATAAATCTTCGTTGAGACACACAGCTGGAGATACGAAGGTGATGCAGTGGGGCTTATGGTGATTTGTGAATTTGGACCTGTGCAGTTGGCAATGGGAAGCCCTCAGCGGTATGCGTCAGCATTGAGGAGAGATGGAGCACATCTGATCAGCACAGTGACGGCGATGCATGGATTTCTGAAGAACACAGTTGGAGAACCAACTTCCAAGGGCCCAGGACTTGATTGGCACTTCTTCGTAGGGTAGGTGTTGCACCGCGAGCCACTGCGGCGCAACCCAGCCGATCCTCGGGGGAAACCGCGGCGGCCCACAAGCGGGCCGCGGGGGAAGCCGCGGTCCGGGTCAAGGGTCACGGCACCCACGGAGGGCCTTTTCTCCGGCCGCGCGCTGTAATTAGAGCGCTGCAGGGCCGGAGACCCAGAATTGGGTTGCGGTCCTCGCTGCGCCCGGCGCGCGAGGTTAATCTTGTTTAAGGATGCCTGAGCCCCCCTCCATAACACCACTCACCTGCCACACGCTTTGAGACCTTCCTCAGTATACATGCTTAGTTTTAAAGCATGCTTTCTACTTCCCAGCATGCTCTGCACTTCCCTTCTTCCCTGCATGCATTTGTTTCTCAGGGGCATGTTTTCTATCTTTAGTTATGGCTTCTTCCCAAACCAAGATGGTGGTTTTGCTTCTTCCTGTTTATCACTTCCTGTCTAGGGGTATATAAGGGAAACCTTTTCTTCTTCTCATTGAGTTGCAACACTTCAGCGGTGGTGGTCACGCTCTGGCTGGTTTTCATTTGAGACGCCAGTCGTTCTTGTTCTGTCTTCAGTCTTCCAGATTTCCAGGATCTTGAGTTCTAATCCTTGTGTCCTCCATCTGTTTCAGGGGAGTTCCTGTTGGAGGTTTTTTCCCCCTTGGGGTTTTTCCCCTGGGACTCCTTCTGGAGGGCACAGACTGTAGTTGCTTACTTTTGTCAACAGCACCGTGGCTACCAAGGGGTCGCCCCTACCTCGGCCAGAGCAGGACTTGCAGGAACCGGGGCCGCTCACCATCCCTCTCCAGTATCGACGGTAAGCCTAGGGTGAATCGTGACAGTAGGACTCACAGTTGGCAGAGTCCAGAAGCTATAGCAGAGGTGGGTGAAGTTTTTGATGCTCCTGAGACTTTCAAACAAGAGGTAAACACTTGGAGTAATTTTGTTTCTGGGGATGTAGAAATTCAGGTCCAGTATTTCTCACTCCGAGGCGAGGAGGGCAGCAGGCAGCTGGGCAGGCACAGCAAAGCAAGAGTCAAGCAAAGTACAGCAGAGTTCCAACAGAGTGGCAGTCCCTTTTGCAGCACATCAGTACTTCTCCCAGAATGCCCTCAGGTCCAGAAATGTAGTGACCTGGTAAGGTCAATTCCTATACCCAGTGTAGCCTTTGAAGTGGGGGAGAATTCAAAGAGAGACCTTTGAAGAGAACAAAGTCCATGCCCTTCCTGCCCCGGCTCCGGAATCACTACAGGGGGCATGCAGCTTTTTGTCAGGGACAGCCCTTTCAGGTGCAAGTTTCAGCTCCTGTCTCCCATTCTACCCAGCATGAGCAAGATGTTAATGGCCCCTCAGAAGGTAGATGGCCCATCAGGCACACCTAAGCCCCCATTTGTGTGTGGCTGTCTAGAGGTGTGTGGAAGTCGTATTTTCAGACTTGCAACTTAAACTCTAACTTCATCATAAGTTGGGATTTTAAATTGTGAGTCCAGAGACACCAAACTCCAAATATCTATCAAAATATTTATCTGGTCCCAATTGGAAATTATACTTCTAGAATGTAAAAAGACAATCCAATGTTAGCTTATGGGACAGATATGCTTTGCAGTTAGTAGTGAAAAACAAATTTAAGAGTTCTTCACCACTTGGACAGGTAAACTTTAAAGTACATATAAAAAAATGTAATTGCCCTGCCCTTGGGGCTGTCCAGAGCCTACCATAGGGGTGTCTTATATGTATTAAGTGGGTTAAGTTGCCAGGTCAACATAGCAACACCCACAGGGCCTGCAATGGCAGGGCTGAGTCATCTTTAAAGTGTGACTGAAGTGTGTGGCACAATCAGTGCTGCAGGCCCACTAGTAGTATTTAACTTATAAACGTACAAGTAGATTAAAAATGCCAGTTCTGGATAGGCCAATGTTACCATGTTTAAGGGAAAGTGCACATGCACTTTAGCACTGATCAACAGTAGTAATGTATCCAGAGTCCTAAAGCCAAAAAATGAGGTCAGAAAAAGAGAAAGGGCCAGGTCTAACACCTACTGACTTTGTCAAATGATCAGCACACCAAAATACAAAAAGCGGGCAGCACATCAACCTATACAAAGCAGAGCTAGTATCTTTGTCAAAAAGTCACAAACAACTATACTCAAACATGCTCCCACATTTCAGTGTTTAATGAAATTGATTAAATAAAGCCTTTCTAAAAACAATCAACATACTTTTAATTCTTTTTTACGCTTTTCATTGTACAAAAGGCAGCCATGGAAATAAAACAAGGGAGACCTGCACTCCAGCATATAGCTCCTGCTCAAAGTGCTTTAAAAAGTATGCCATGCTCTCCTGGAGTTACAAATTCAATTACCCTGGAGACTTACTGTGTGTATTTTTAATGTTGCTGGGGGGCTTCTGCAGTCCTTGCAGACCCCAGAACATTAACTTAAAATGGTTGGTGGTACAATTTTCTCTTCCAGGGGCTCCTCAATACAAACATATGTAATTTACAATCCCTCACAGGGCATTATGGAACACTCCTAGCCCAGAGCAATGAATAAAAATGAGCACCAGCTAACACTCATTCAGATGTCCTGGTCCCATCCTTTTTTATAACGTTGATTGGCTTAGTGGGAGATCCAATGCCCTCAAGGCCCACAAATTCTCCTCAGCCAGCACCCTTTGTCAGAGCTGGTGGAAGAGGGAAACGTATCTTTTATTGTGGGTGCCCCAGTGCCTATCCGGACACCCACCTTTTTTTTAGTTGGGCTTCCGTTGTTTGAGAGAAATTACAATTTGGAATGTATGCATATCTCATGCTGTGGATTTGGTGCTGAATATTCATGGTGGGTTTGGGTATTTGCAAGCTCAACTTCTCATTGTGATGGATTGGCCGCAACCAGAAAATTAAGCTGAAGCTGCCATCTTAGGACATGTGGACTCAGTCCCAGTGCAGACATTTTTTAAAAGAGCACAAGGGAGCAGGATAAAGGCACCCTGACCCCTGGATGGCATGGGGTTCATTGTGGAACCCCTCAGAAACGCCTGAGATAGAAACAGCAAAATAAAGGTTTTTTTTGCCATTCACCAAATCCACAGGTTCACCATAGCACTCAGTGTGGACCCCTGTAGCTAAGGATCTGCAGTATCTTGACCCCGTTAAAAAAAGCACAAATATACACACACGTTCATACCCACACACACACTGAGTGACTGACACTATAACACACATTCACATCTCCACACATGGCTACACAGATTCCCTTGCTGTCAGACACATATACACCCTTACCCCATGGATGGTATGAAGGGGTCATAGTGGGACCTCCCCTGAGGTGTAAACACCTAAAACGTTGTTTTGGGTCTGCTCAATGGATCCACAGATCCGTTGTGGCACTCTTTGAGGCCCCCTGTAGATTTGTGATTAAGAAAAAAGACTCTTACAGACACCCTCAGAAGCACACTGCACACACCGAAACACTCCTCTGCACATCCTCTGTACCTCATATGCATAGAAATAGTTACACATCCAACCCCACACACAGTCATATACACATCCCACACATCAGCACATAATTCCACATACATTCACTCACAGAAACACAAACCTACAACTACAACCACTCCCAAACACCCACACACAGTCACACAAACACACACAACTACACTCACACTGACACACGCAGCTACATGAATATTACACATGTTCTCTCACTTTGAAGCTCATAAACCATTTATAAAAAAGAAAATATACACACACTCATACAAAAACAACTCCACACACTCTCACACAATCACCCTTGCACACAGAAACACACAAACCACCTTACACACAAATCAACACACATTTTCTTGCATATACACAGACACATACACAACTAGACTCACGCATATACCCCTACACACACACACACACACACACACACCCACACACACACACACACACACACATCTATACACCTTCAGACACATGAACATAGATCTGCACACACACATCAACACACACACATATACAGACACCCTCACAAACATGCAGACACACACACCGTTACATACATTCTCTACCTTGCAAACACAGATACACAGACATACAGGCATACACACATTTAGGCACACACACACAACACCACACACACCAACAAACACATCAACCCACCTACCAGCAAAACACATGTCCACACACATTCCATTGTACACATACATACACACAATTGGACCAAAAGACACACCCCACACACTCAGTCTCACACTCATACAAACACACAAGCACACTCTACAGGTTCACTCACACACAACTAAACATCCATGTACACACTTCACACACATGTCCTTGCACACAGATATAATCACATAATCTGAAACATACACACATGCACACACACTCTTTACAGGTTCACTCACACACACACACACCTAAACATATACTTTCGAACTCATCCACACACATCCTTGCATACAGATTTAATCACAGAAATACGCTCATACACCTCCACCCATTCAGTTAGACACACAGCTACAGATATATCAGAGCATGTTCAGTGATACACACCTACAAATGCACTTGAAAGACACACATCAACACACAAACACCTACATACAGTTCCACACATTCCAAACATACTCCCTTGCACACACACTCACCACTACACTGACACACACCCCTACACACAGTCACACACACACCTATGTATACACTACCACAAACACAGACATATATTTATACAAACATGGAGACATGCATGTACATCAGTAAACATGTATAGACAAACAGGAACTTGTGACTTTGACTTGGAGCGTGGGATACAATTTCTTTGCTTTTAAAGGTTAGACTGGATCCACTGATCCACCAAAGTGCCTTAAATAGCTGGAAACAGGATTATGTCACTAAATATTGGCTCTACAGTGGATGCGAGGTTAGGCTAGTTACCTTAAACAATTATTTTGGAAAAAGAAACAAATGCAGTCATTTATTCATTGGATGGCTCTGAAAAGACCCAAGCTTCTACTACATACACCTGTCATTCAGGTCAAAGCTCAATATAAACAGTTCTGTCCCTCATGTTACACATCATTTACTGATAGGCAAAGGGTCTTCTATATACAGTTGTCATCCTTAACAAAGCTGTGCATCATTCAAGAGGCCAGTAACCCAAAATCACCTAATAGTAGGCTAAGCATCTTCTACATGCAAATGCCCCCTTAAACAAAGGTCAACATTAAAATGCCAAAGTCACATTACAAACATTTCCTAATACAAGACGAGAAGCTTCTAATAATGTTGTGTCTCTGAAAAAAGCTCTGCATCAGGAGGCTAGAGCCCCACCAGACACATCAGTTTTGGTAGGCCAAGAATCTTCAACATCCTCAGCAGCTTTCCCCCTTAACAAAACTGAGCCTGTAGCTGACACTCTCTTACCAAACACATCAAGTATCATACCGTGAAGCCACTTGTACATACCGCTATTGCCCTGCACAAAGCTCTATATGAAGGGGACTCAGGAGTGTTATCAGCTATGGGATCGCCAGCACCTAAATCAGGCATGCAGCCCGCCTGGTAGGCAGACACGTATTCCGTCCCAAAATAAGCAGCAGGATCGTTACTGCCAAGATCTAAATCAGGCCCTAAGTCTCATCAACCTGAGGAAACTAAGTAGAGAATTATTTTATCAAGCTCTACTGTAATTCTTCTAACCTTGGCATAATGAGGAAGAACTGTTAAGTGAATGCAGCTGCTACGAGGATAGTTTTGATACAGTTAACCCCTTGGGTGCCGGGAATGAGCTGGTTACGTCCTCGGCCACAATGCTTGTGTGCAGAGGATGAGACCAGCTTGTCCTGCACCTGGCCCATAGAGGGGAGTGTAAGCACTCCCCCTAGGGTCACCCACCCTCCTCCCCTGGGCAGGGATGGCAGGGGAATCACCCCGACCTCCCCCAACTCCCCCCAGTGACATCTGATTAAATCAGCACGCAATTTTGCGCTGACCTCATCAAAGGTTGCCCCATCATGCTGGAAGCTCAGCAAAAAACTTTTGTTTGTGGGGGAGATCGGAAAGGCATGAAAAGGAAGGAAATTGTATAACAATTGTGCTGCAGGAATGCCCACTAGACATTAGAGATTGTGTTTACATTTTGCAAACACATGAGGGGAGCAGCCCTTTTGGCAAGGGTTGCAGCACAAGGGGGGCATTTTTTTATGAGGTCATTTCTGCCACCAAGGGGGGCAGAAGCCACCAGGCACCAGGGATAATTTTTATTTTTATTTTTTACAGGTGGCGAGCGACCCCTTAGGCAAGGGTCACTCCCCTGGGGGGCAAATCTATTTTAGGCCATCTCTCCCTCCCTTGGGGCAGATCGGCTTATTTTTATTAGGCCAATCTGCCCCCAAAGGGGTCAGAAAACAGTAGACACCAGATTTGTTTACACCAATTTCATGCAAGGGGAGCAACCTCTTAGGCAAGGGTCTCTCTAGTGGAGGGCAATTTAATTTTAGGCCATTTCTGCCCCCCCTTGAGTGCAGATCAGCCTACTTTTATTAGGCCAATCTTCCCCCAAGGAGGGCAGAAACCACTAGACACCAGGGATTTTTTTCTTTAATATTTTATGTAAGGGGAGTGGCCCCTTGGGCAAGGGTCGTTCTCCATTGGAGAAAATTATTTTAGGTCAATCTTGCCCTATTTGGGGGAAGATTGGCCTATTTCTATTAGGCCAATCTGCCCCCAAAGGGGGCAGAAACCACTTAGGCACCAGGGACTGGTGAGTGTCTTTTGTTTGGGGGGCAGCCCCTTGGGCAAGGATAGCTCCCCATGGGGGCACATTACTGTGAGCCATTTCTGCCCCCTTGGGGACGGATTGGCCTGTTTTTGTAAGGCCCATCAGCCCGCAAGGGGGTCAGACAGCCCACTACACACCAGGGAAGGATTATGGCTATACCCCCACCCCAATTAAATGGAAAAAAAGTTGTTCTGCCCACCGTTGGGCAAAAGGGGCAATTACCCCCAATCCACTTCCCGGGGGGGCAGAAAGCCTACTAGCTACCAGGGAATTTAAAATAAAATATAAAATAGTGGGCTGGTCGCTACCAACTAGTATGGGCATAATTATGCCCCTACCACAACTGAAGGGGGTAACAGTCTTTCAGATGTCTTCCCTGCACACTAAAAGGTCTTATCCTAACAACAAGCAAGAGGACATCTCATTATTTTGGGTTTTGATTTTACATTTGGGCCATGAGAGCTTGGCTAACTCTCAAAATTGTCCCATTTGTAATGGTGAGGGCTGCACTTTTTGGACTGTGGGACGCAGCCATCTAAAAAAATCTACAAGACCTAGACACATCTAAAAACTAAACATCTGGGTGAGTCCAGGATGGTGTGCTTCACATGTACCCCGCACCAGTTTCCTACCCACAATGCCCTGCAAACCTCCAACTTTGCTTGAAATCACATATTTTCCCACATTTTTGTGATGGAACCTTCCTGAATCTGCAGCAATCCACAAAATTCCTCCCATCCAGCATTGTCACATCTATACTGATAAAACGTCTGCCCCACTTGTCAGCCTAAAAACATTTTTTTTTTCTAACTGCCCTTTTGGAACCTCTTTGGTTCCCCCTCAATTTTGACATGTTTTTGGCTCTTCCCTGTCACAGGCACTTGGCTCACCCATACAAATGAGGTATCATTTTTGTCAGGAGACTGAGGGAAACATTGGGTTGTATGAAATTTGTGCTGGTGCTGTGATCCCACACAGAAATGTGGGGACAATATGATTTTTTAGCTAAATTTGAGGTTTGCTGGGGATTCTGGGTAAGAAAACACTGGGGGATCCATACAAGTCACACTACCCTGGACTCCCTTGGGTGTATAATTTTCAGAAACGTCTGGGTTTGGTAGATTTGTCTAGATTGCTGCAGAGCCCGGGACCAAAAACCCAGGTGCTCCCCCTGCAAAAACAGGTAGTATAGTAATTGATAACTTTGATGTGTCCACGTAGTGTTTTGGGGCATTTCCTGTGGCGGACACTAGGCCTACCCACACAAGTGAGGTACCATTTTTATCGGGAGAATCCTGGGTAGAAGGAAATTTGTGCCTCTCAGGTTCCAGGTCTTTCCATCACCGAAATAAGAGGAAATAGTGTTGTTTTTGCCAAATTTTGAGGTTTGCAAAGGATTCTGGGTAACATAACCCGGTGAGAGCCCCACAAGTCACCTCATCCTGGATTTCTGTAGGTGTCTAGTTCCAAAAATGCACAGATTTGCTGGGTTTCCATACATGCCGGCTGAGCTAGAGGCTAAAATCCACAGCTCAGCACTTTTCCCAAAAACATGGCAGGTTTCAATGTAAAAATGTGATGCATCTGTGTTGCGGTTCCTGTCATGGGCACTGGGCCTAGCCACACAAGTGAGGTACAATTTTTATTGGGAGACCCGGGGAAACACAGACGTGTTATTTCCCCTTGCCTTTCTCTATATTTTTTCTTCAAAATGTAAGACAGTGTATAAAAAATAAGTCTATTTGAGAAATGTCCTGTAATTCACATGCTAGTATGGGGACCCAGAATTCAGAGATGTGCAAAGCACCACTGCTCCTCAACACCTTATTTTCTGCCAATTTTGGAAATACAAAGGTTTCCTTGATACCTATTTTTCACCAAAAGAATTGCTGTATATCCGGAATACAATGAAAACCCATTGAAAGATGCAGCTCATTTATTGGCTCTGGGTACCTAGGGTTCTTGATGAACCTACAAGCCCTATATATCCCTACACCCAGAAGAGTCCAGCAGACATAAAGGTATATTGCTTTAAAAAATCTGGCATAGCTGGAAAAAGTTATAGAAGAAAACGTGTACAGAAATGGCTCTTTTTTCACCTCAAGTTCAATTTTATTTTTATTTTAGCTGTTACTTTCTGTAGGAAAACCTTGAGGAATCTCCACAAATGACCCCTTGTTAAATTAAGGATTGTGTCTACTTTTCATACATGTGTAGCTGCCCAGAATCCACCATTGGTTTCACACCCATTTCTGTCACTAACTGGAAGGAGGCTGAAAGCACAAACAATTGTGAAAATGGGGTTTGTCCCAGTAAAATGCCAAAATTGCATTGAAAAATCTGTTTTTCAGATTCAAGTCTGCCTGTTCCTAAAAGCTGGGAAGATGTTGATTTTAACACTGCAAACCCTTTGTTGCTGCCATTTTCAGGGAAAAAACACATGCTTTCTTCTGCAGCACTTTTTTCCCATTTTTCTGAAAAACACGGAATGTATGCTGTATTTTGGCTAATTTCTTGGTCTCCTCCAGGGGAACCCACAAACTCTGGGTACCTTTAAAATCCCTAAGATGATGGGGAAAGAGGACGTAAATTTGGTGTAGGCAGCTCATGTAGACAATTAGTTATGAGGGCCTAAGCGCAAACTACCCCAAATATAAAAAAAGGCTAAGCAACTGAGGGGGAAAAGGCCTGGCAGCGAAGAGGTTCGCGACCATAGAGAATGCTCAGTGTTGCTACTTATTTGAAAATATTGACTGCTGAGATTGCACAAGAGGGACAATAGCAGTCGAGGTAAAAGACAAACTCTTCAGGAAGCTTTGAAAATGTTAACATGTTGTTAAATTTCCAATACAAAGAACTAACTAGAAATACGAGACAGGCTGCAGAGATGATTTGTGGAAATTGAAGGACATTAGAATCACAAAAAAGCAAAGTCAGCTCTTAAGAGTTGTACTTCAACTACTCTTTACCTACACCAGAAATCCGCTGGAGTGGTAATGAAGGATCTCTCTAAATATTCCAAACAGATTGCATACCTTATGCCAACATTTCACAAATGTGCACAGTTCAATACAGAAATCTTGATGTTAGCAAAAGAGGATATTATTAATCTTCTTTGTTAAGACAAACTGGAGCATTGTCTTGAATTTACCACTATGTCAATCACAGCTAAATAAGCTTGAAAGACTTAAGCAGTCAGTGTCACTAACAGCTGGTTTAGAGAAAAACAAAGCCTTTATAAAACTTGAAGAATCATTCTGCTTTGGAATTTGAATGCAAGAAGGCCTTAGTAAATGGTGCTTTGGAAACTTAATAGATATCATCTCACATCCCTATTTAAGTGCATGTGAGTAGATTTCTGAAATTATTTGACCATATAGAGGAGCCAATAAAATACGTAAATGAAGGACTAGGTAGCTGTTAGTGAAGGATTGGTTTGTGGGTACAGAATACTTCCCATCAGGTTTTACCTATGCTGTTACCATCCATAAATCTCAAGGTTTAGGTCTGGATGTCGCATTTCAAAGAAGTAGGTTTCAAAGAACAGATGTCCTATGTTGCACTGTCATTTGTTTGGTCACTTCAGGGCTGTACCTTGTATTTTTTGATGAAGGCATCTGGGTCAATCCCCAATCCATGTAAAAAGGCAACCTGTCCCAAACATAAGCTTAGTAAAGTGTGAGTAAAGGGAAGGCAAAAAAGAGGAGAATATAATAAAAAGGTATTGAAAAAGATGAAAGAGAAACATGAAGCGGAAATGGAAGGATGCCATCTCTCCAATGAATAGGTAGGTAACTGTTATTGCAACATAGTTCTAAATGCCCTCTTTTTGATACTTTTACTAACTCAGGGAATTCATGAAAACCATGCAAAACCGTTATGTAGAGCACTGCCAACTCTCCTGAGGATGCTGTGAGGCCAGAAAGATGCTTGTCAGTGCTACACGATTGTGCTGACACATGTACTGGTGTCATACAATTTACTCTAAATTCTCAAGAAGATGCTCAAGAATTGTTAATTTTAGTGTAAGGCAATTTAGAAAATGAGCAAGTACCACTGAACATTTTCTTTGGAAAATGCTACTTGTGGCAACATGGATGTGAGAATTGTCAGTATACGACTCACACAGAATTATTTGTGTATTTAAATAAAATAGGTTTTAACTTAGTGCAATTTGACAAATTAATGAAGAAATCTGTGAAAAACTGGTTTTTCCATACTGTATATGAGACATTTTTCAACTTCAATTGCTGATCCCAGCAATAAACATGTCATCTTAATGCTATACAGATGGCAGCAGATGGCACTAAAATCAAAACTAAAATTTCCAACTTTAAAGCAGGTCAGTTTTAACTTTAAAAAACACACACTACAGTCGCCCCCATTTTCTATGAGGGAGAGAATATTAGAACGGGTCACCACACAGTTAATAGATCTGAATGGATAGAGTGTAATTACACTTGCCATGCATTCGTACTGAGTTTACCTGGGAATTTACCAAATGCTTATCTCATTTTTCTTGACCCAAAGGGCTAGAAAATATAGTGTTGTCAGGATTAGAGATAGGTGTTCTAGCAATAATGTTGTATATGCTCTATATAATAATATTGTATATGTTCTGTACATATATTTAATTATGTGGCCTAGCAAGGGTGATGACCACTGTAGACCTTGCCTTTTTGAATTGACTCATTCCTCCATCTTGGTGTCATATTTTAATTTACAGTTTTAAGGAATACTGACTGAAAATATATGTGTGACTGATAGTGGTGTGCTGTTTCTGGTGTTTACAAGTAATAGTCTGATATGCACAATATTATTATTTTAAATCAACATGATTTTTCCCCACAGTTCAAACACTCTTTGAAATATTGCCAGTGTTTGGCACATCTGGCTTCCTATGCATGGTATTACAATTTGAAGTAGTGGCAAGAGTTTACCTTGTTCACAGTCTTCGAATGCTCACACAGATAGTCAGCGATAGAGAGACACAAACACATGAGCGTACACCTGCACATATATATTTACATATACTTCTAAAGACACATACAATCGGCACGTTTCTACGCATACATGTACACAGTCATACAAAAATTAAGGCACACATTTACAACCAAATATTTATTCTTCTAATAGTAAAACTCAGATACAAAACATAGAGAATCACAATCAAACACTCACACACAAATATACTTTCACACACCCCTACATAATCAGTAGCATACGCATACCTGCACAGACACACAACCACACAACTGCACCCACTCACACAACTCACACAAAAACAGCCACAAAGCCAGCTATATCCAAGCAGTCACAAACACAATCACACTCAAACACACACTTGGCACAGTTCCACACAAATTATATTACACAGACACTACTACATCCACACAACCCTGCTTGCACATTGAGTCCCACACATAGACACATGCACCCCATATATTCTTTGACATAAACACTCAACTAAACACTGCCACGCACCTCCACACACATTCCCCTGCATGTATACACACACACCTATACACAGGTCAGAGGGGGTTCGAGTGCCAGCAGACAGTTGACACCAGGGTGCTGGAGTTTTGCAGACGGGACCAGAGCTCAGCCCGGTGCCGGGTATCAGGACCTGTCCAATCACAACCTGACTCTATCACATGCCCTTACCTTTGCCTCTCCACAGCCTGCCGTACCCTGACCACCCTCGCACCCCCACAAAGGCCTACATGCTCTAGTGATTCTGACATGCTCAAACCTTGACTCTGACTTTGGTGGCTGAATGTCGCATTGGTGGAAGTGGTAGCAGGAGGAGGTGAGGAGTGGAGCAACTGTGCAGCTTTAGCCATTTTTCTAGCCCCACACACCCAACTTTGAAAAGCCCTGGAGGTCGAAACCAAGGAGAGCAGTGCCTTCGAGCTAGCACACAAGGTAGAGCCCCGTGTCCGCGGTTTCATCCCTGCCAGGCCAGATGTGGCTTGTGTGCTGGGTAAAGTCCCCTTCCCTGCTATGCATCTCCACGTTTCGGCTACGTTTTGGCTACACTTATGCCTCAGCTCCACATCAGCCTGCAATAAATCACCTGCAGACTAGAAAGGGAGCGGGAGAGACCTCGCTTTGCCTTCACCCGATTGCACACGACCAGCATCATTCCATGCTACACATTACACACTGCAGCTCAGCACATCTTACTGGCAGCAACTCACAATGAAGGGGCCTGGAACAACTGAATTGATTGAACTCAATCCAGCAGCCACACCTGCACTCAGTAGTTTGCTTCTTACAGGAGATCACTTTACTGCTAACTAGCTGGATAGTGTTTATTCCAGCCACTATACTGGCCTGCAACAATCAGCACTGCTAGCACCGCTAAGAACGTAGAAAAGAAGCGGACAAGACAGGACTATAAAATCATTCTGTGCCACTAAAACCCTCTGCATAAGGATGAGGGATGGTGTTACACTGCAGACACCAGCAATAACGCTTTGGGAGAGCAGAACAAAAGTCAAGTACCTAACTGCTTAATCTCCCCCATAAAGAAAATGTTTGAAAGGAGCCAGATTATTTTGCTCAAGTTAACATTTTTCAAAGACCCTGATGAAGGAGATATTCTTGAAAATTGATCATTTACAAGCCGTGCCAGAGCCACTAGCCCCACGGATCCTGCCTGATGGTTGGGACTCAATAACAGTTGAAGCCAAAGGTTCTGACAAGCTAATGGCAGATAGTCCAGAGAATGGGTTTCAGCTCTCTCCAGATCCCACCCTGGCAAACAGCAGCCTGGGTTATGCTGACATTTCATAGGACCTGGAGGCCCCTGGGCAGGATAGTTAGGTGATCAACCAAAATTAGTTGACCGGACTGCGCTTACACAGCTCTTGCTATGCCTACAAAAACAAGACATAAGGATAGAGGTAGAGGTAGAGGACCATGCTAAGTGTACAATTTCCTCAGAGGAATCTGATGATGCAAGTAACTGCTCAACAACACTGCAACTAAAGTTCCCTCCGTTCCCATCAGCATTAACCCCTTCCCCGCCAGGGACGTAATGGTTACGTCCATGGCAGCGCCCGTGTGGCGCCATGGACGTAACCATTACGTCCTGGGACTGGCAGTCGGGGGAAGCGCTAGCGCTTCCCCCGAGGGCCGCCCCCCCAACACCCCCAGGCCAGGGCTGAAAGGGGAATCCCTTCCCCTTTCACGCGCACCCCCACGCCCCCCCCCCATGACGTCAGCGCTCGATCGCGCGCTGATTTCATGGAAAGGGGGAATGACGCGCTGGAAGCCATTTGCTTCCAGCGCGTCAAGGGAGAAGGTGAGTATTTCACCTTCCTGCGGGGTGGGGGTGCTCTGAGAGAGGCATCGAGGGAAAGGAAAGGGTTTTCCTTTCCCTCAATGTCTCTTTGAGCATTCCTGCTGCCCGATCGCGATGCGATCGGGCAGCAGGAATGCCCACTAGACACCAGGGATCTCGTTATGTGTGTGTGTGTGTGTGTTTATTGGTGTGGGGGAGCGACCCCTTGGGCAAGGGTCGCTCCCCTTTGGGGGCAAATGTTTTTTACGTCGTTTCTGCCCCCCCTGGGGGCAGATTGGCCCTATTTTTAGGCCGATCTGCCCCCAAGGGGGGCAGAAAGCCACTAGACACCAGGGATTTCGTTATGTGTGTGTGTTTATTGGTGTGGGGGAGCGACCCCTTGGGCAAGGGTCGCTCCCCTTTGGGGGCAAATGTATTTTTACGTCGTTTCTGCCCCCCCTGGGGGCAGATTGGCCCTATTTTTAGGCCGATCTGCCCCCAAGGGGGGCAGAAAGCCACTAGACACCAGGGATTTCGTTATGTGTGTGTGTTTATTGGTGTGGGGGAGCGACCCCTTGGGCAAGGGTCGCTCCCCTTTGGGGGCAAATGTATTTTACGTCATTTCTGCCCCCCCTGGGGGCAGATTGGCCCTATTTTTAGGCCGATCTGCCCCCAAGGGGGGCAGAAAGCCACTAGACACCAGGGATTTCGTTATGTGTGTGTGTGTGTGTTTATTGGTGTGGGGGAGCGACCCCTTGGGCAAGGGTCGCTCCCCTTTGGGGGCAAATGTATTTTACGTCGTTTCTAGATTGGCCCTATTTTTAGGCCGATCTGCCCCCAAGGGGGGCAGAAAGCCACTAGACACCAGGGATTTTATTGTTGATTTTTATTTTTTGTGTTGGGGGGCGGCCCCTTGGGCAAGGGTCGCCCCCAGGGGCCCTCATGTATTTTTGGGCAGTTCAGCCCCCCTTGGGGGCAGAGAGGCCTATTTTTTTTAGGCCTTTCTGCTCCCAAGGGGGGCAGAATCCCAATAGCGCCAGAAATAGTATGTATGTATGTGTGCTTTGTGTTGGGGGGTGGCCCCTTGGGCAAGGGTCGCTCCCCCCAGGGGCGCAATGTATTTATTGTCGTTTCTGCCCCCCTTGGGGGCAGATTGGCCCTATTTTTAGGCCGATCTGCCCCCAATGGGGGCAGAAAGCCACTAGCCACCAGGGATTTTATTGTTGGTTTTTATTTTTTGTGTTGGGGGGGCGGCCCCTTGGGCAAGGGTCGCCCCCAGGGGCTCACATGTATTTTTGGGCAGTTCTGCCCCCCTTGGGGGCAGATATGCCTATTTTTTAGGCCTTTCTGTCCCCAAGGGGGGCAGAATCCCCATAGCGCCAGGGATACTATATGTGTGTGTGTGTGTGTGCTTTGTGTGGGGGTGTGGCCCCTTGGGCAAGGGTCGCCCCCCCCAAAGGGTGCAATGTAATCTGGGCGATTTCTGCCCCCTCCCCTTGGGGGTAGATTGGCCTATTTTTTTTTAGGCCCATCTTCCCCCAAGCAGAGAAGACTAGACACAAGGGAAAATGAAAAAATGGTTAGTGGCGGAGTGTTTGTCAACTGGCGAAGTATTTGCTTTTATGATAATAACAGTTTTTCTCCTTTTTGTTCTAGTTCAAAGCTTTTGCTGACTTTGCTGTGGCTTGTTGCAGTTTTGGCAGTAGTTGTCCTGCGGTTTGCGTAGTTGCATGTTTTAGGTAAGTAAATAAATTTACTCCAAGTGAGTATTGTTGCAATGCATGAATGACACGTTTGTAGGTGGTGTACTGAATGCAGGATTGTGTGTGAAATTGTCCTTAGAGTTATGCACAATGATTATTGTGTTGTCTTATGTCTAATTTGCTTTTTTTTTTCTCTTTTTAGTGGGATATCGTTGGTGATTGCTGTGGCTGTGCAGAGTAGTTGCTGGTGAGTCAACCTTTTTCAGGCAAGTGAGCAGTATAGTTTTTGAGTTTATAATTCTTAGTGATAAACCTATACTTTGTTACTTATCTTACACAGTGCTGGTTGTTGGTGGTGTATTTGTCCAGTTAATTTTTGTAGGAAGGATCATGGCCAGCCGTAGGATGACTGCTCAGCAGGTTGTTAGTGTGCTTTTTGAGTCATCTTCTGACCATGAATATGAGACTGACTCTGCATCTGAGGCAGAGGAGGAAGTGCAGGATTCTGGAAGTGAATTTTCTGTCAGAGATGAATCATCTGATGATGAAGCCACTCTCAGTGCTGATGAAGGGTCTGTTTTAGAGGAGGACAGTGATGTGCCAATGGTGCAGGAGCCAGCGGCTGAAAGGCTTCCCATTGGAAGACCTGACGCATGGGTTGCACCAAACATGGAGCAGCCACAGTTGCCTGCGTTTACTGGTTTTCCAGGGTGTCGAGTTAATACGGAAAACTTTTTGCCCGTCAACTTTTTTGAGTTGTTTATGGACGATATATTTTTGGAAGAGATTGTTGAGCAGACTAATTTGTATGCAGAGCAGTTTTTGAGGGACAACGCTGCCAGACTTAGGCCACACTCTAGAGCTAGCCGGTGGATTCCCACAAATCTGGAAGAGTTGAAAAAGTTCTTGGGTTTAACTTTTTTGATGGGGCTGATAAGGAAGCCGTCGCTGTCTTCATATTGGTCTACTAGTCCCTTGATGGCAACTGCTATATTTCCTGCCATCATGAGTCGTAACCGGTATGAGCTTCTTCTTCGGATGTTGCATTTTGTAGATAATGCTTTAGCCTTGCCACGAGATCATCCTGATTCTGACCGTCTTTTTAAGATTAGACCTGTCCTTGATCATTTGGTAGATCGGTTTTCAGAGATCTATGTTCCAGGGAAAGAAATATCTGTAGATGAGTCTTTGGTCCTGTTCAAGGGTCGTTTGGTTTTTAGGCAGTACATTCCTAGCAAGAGGGCACGGAATGGAATTAAATTGTATATGCTGTCAGAAAGTAGTACAGGATATGTTTATAATTTCCGGGTCTACACTGGTAGGGATTCCAATATTGACCCCCCTGGTTGTCCTCCCACTTTTGGAGTTAGTGAGAAAATTGTGTGGGAACTTGGTAGACGACTGTTTAACAAAGGTCACCATTTATATGTAGATAACTTCTACACTGGAGTTCGGTTGTTCAAGGAGTTGTTCAGAGTGGACACTGTTGCTTGTGGCACAACCCGCTCTAATCGGAAAGGCTATCCAAAAGAGCTTGTCTGTAAAAAACTTGAGAAGGGACAGTGCAGTGCCTTGCGGAATGATGAGCTGCTAGCTCTGAAATTTGTAGACAAGAGGGATGTATACATGCTAAGCACCATCCATGATGAGAGTACTTCACCTGTGACTGTTTGGGGTCAGGTTGCCGAAGTGCGCAAACCTGTGTGCATCTTAGACTATAATAAGCACATGGGTGGTGTTGATAGAGTAGATCAGAGGTTAGAACCTTACTCTGCTGCTCGTAAGTCTTATGTGTGGTATAAGAAATTAGCGCTTCACTTGTTCCACTTGGCAACTTTTAATGCTTTTGTTGTGTTTAAGGATAGTTCTCCAGAGTCAAGGATGACATTTGTGAAATTTCAGGAGTCTATCATAGCTAGCCTTGTTGTGCTGGAACAGGCAAGAGTTCCTAGAGAAGCAGTGGTGGAGGATGTGGCTAGATTGAAAGATCGTCACTTTGCTGAGCACATTCCTCCCACGGCCAAAAAAAACTTTCCTGCTAAGAGATGTAGAGTCTGTGCTCGAAGAGGTATCAGGAAGGAGACTAGGATGTACTGCCCTGATTGTCCTTCAAAGCCTGGGCTGTGTGTGGGTGGCTGTTTCAGGAGCTACCACACACAGAAGAATTATTGGGAAATTCCGTGAGCGTAAACTGGTGTTTTATATTTTTATATGTTCGTTTCACGGTTGGCATTAGTCATGTATTCAGTTTGAGCTTTTGTGTTTGTAGTTTTGTACTAATTTATGATTAGTGGTTTCTTTGTTGTTTAAAAACAAAAAAAAGGGGATGGCATGTGTAGAGTGGCGCTTGGCTGGCGGCGTGGGTGGGGTGGCGCTTGGCTGGCGGTGTGTGTGGGGTGGCGCTTGGCTGGCGGTGTGTGTGGGGTGGCGCTTGGCTGGCGGTGTGTGTGGGGTGGCGCTTGGCTGGCAGTGCCGGCCAAACGCCAGTCCACACACTCATCAGCTGGTGTGATTGCTGTATCAGGCATGTGGGCGTATGAAAGTGATGGGCCCTTGACTGGCGCTGTCTGTGGATGCGAGTCTTGTAATGTGCTGGGCCCGTGGCTGGCGGCGTGAATGGTCTAGTGCATGTCATGTATGAAAGGTGTGTGAATGGACTGTAAAGCGGTTGGTGCCTTGTCGTGGCTTTACAGCTCACGAGCTGTGAGTCATTGGTTCAGTTTTTTGGCCTTTCAGTTATTACCAGTGCATTTCACTTTTGTGAAATCTCTTGTTAATAAAATTTGATCTACTGAACCATCACTCACCCTCGTGCCAAATCCAACCAGTATGTGTGGTACAAATGACAAAACCTGCTCCGCTGTAATCAGGCGTCGCAGCACACTTGAGACACGCTAGGTGCCTCGGGTGGGACCCCGATGATGAAGCATGCCACCAACTTGGTTGGTGGGTGAGGGGTCTTCTTTACATAACCTAAGTGTGTTTCTTTTCACAATTTTAGTGTTTGGCACATCACGGACGTATGTGCACACATCAAAGTGATATATTCCAAAAATACCTGTGTTTGGGGGGGAGGGCACACCTATGTTTTTGGTCCTGGGTGCGGCCGCCATGTAGGGAAACCTACAAAACCCAGAAACGTTTTAAAACTAGGCACCCCAAGGAGTCTAGGGAGGTGTGGCTTGCGTGGCTCCCCCAACATTTTCTTACCCAGACTCCTCTGTAAACCTCAAAATTTGCATAAAAAAGCATATTTTCCTGATTTTTCTTAGTAGGATCACCGCTCCAGCACAAAATTCCTACTCCCCAGTTTTCGCCTCAGTCTCCCAAGTAAAATGACACCTCACTTATGTGGGTCCCCAAAGCAGAGTCCGTCTAAAGATGTATAAAGGAATATGCCCTTATAAACTTGCTGTGCTATCCCTTCTATCCCTTCAGGTTTTGGGCCTTATTCTGTTGCAGGCACCTGGCCCACCCACACAAGTGAGGTATCATTTTTATCGGGAGACTTGGGGAAACGCTGGGTGGAAGGAAATTTGTGGCTCCTATCAGATTCCAGAACTTTCTGCCACAGAAATGTGAGGAACATGTGTTTTTTTAGCCAAATTTTGAGGTTTGCAAAGGATTCTGGGTAACAGAACCTGGTCCGAGCCCCGCAAGTCACCCCTCCTTGGATTCCCCTAGGTCTCTAGTTTTCAGAAATGCACAGGTTTGCTAGGTTTCCCTAGGTGCCGGCTGAGCTAGAGGCCAAAATCTACAGGTAGGCACTTCGCAAAAAACACCTCTTTTTTCTTCCAAAATTTAGGATGTGTCCACGTTGCGCTTTGGGGTGTTTCCTGTCGCGGGCGCTAGGCCTACCCACGCAAGTGAGGTATCATTTTTATCGGGAGACTTGGGGGAACGCTGGGTGGAAGGAAATTTGTGGCTCCTCTCAGATTCCAGAACTTTCTGCCACAGAAATGTGAGGAACATGTGTTTTTTTAGCCAAATTTTGAGGTTTGCAAAGGATTCTGGGTAACAGAACCTGGTCCGAGCCCTGCATGTCACCCCTCCTTGGATTCCCCTAGGTCTCTAGTTTTCAGAAATGCACAGGTTTGGTAGGTTTCCCTAGGTGCCGGCTGAGCTAGAGGCCAAAATCTACAGGTAGGCACTTCGCAAAAAACACCTCTGTTTTCTTCCAAAATTTAGGATGTGTCCACGTTGCGCTTTGGGGTGTTTCCTGTCGCGGGCGCTAGGCCTACCCACGCAAGTGAGGTATCATTTTTATCGGGATACTTGGGGGAACGCTGGGTGGAAGGAAATTTGTGGCTCCTCTCAGATTCCAGAACTTTCTGACACAGAAATGTGAGGAACATGTGTTTTTTTAGCCAAATTTTGAGGTTTGCAAAGGATTCTGGGTAACAGAACCTGGTCCGAGCCCCGCAAGTCACCCCTCCTTGGATTCCCCTAGGTCTCTAGTTTTCAGAAATGCACAGGTTTGGTAGGTTTCCCTAGGTGCCGGCTGAGCTAGAGGCCAAAATCTACAGGTAGGCACTTCGCAAAAAACACCTCTGTTTTCTTCCAAAATTTAGGATGTGTCCACGTTGCGCTTTGGGGTGTTTTCTGTCGCGGGCGCTAGGCCTACCCACGCAAGTGAGGTATAATTTTTATCGGGAGACTTGGGGGAACGCTGGGTGGAAGGAAATTTGTAGCTCCTCTCAGATTCCAGAACTTTCTGCCACAAAAATGTGAGGAACATGTGTTTTTTTAGCCAAATTTTGAGGTTTGCAAAGGATTCTGGGTAACAGAACCTGGTCCGAGCCCCGCAAGTCACCCCTCCTTGGATTCCCCTAGGTCTCTAGTTTTCAGAAATGCACAGGTTTGGTAGGTTTCCCTAGGTGCCGGCTGAGCTAGAGGCCAAAATCTACAGGTAGGCACTTCGCAAAAAACACCTCTGTTTTCTTCCAAAATTTAGGATGTGTCCACGTTGCGCTTTGGGGTGTTTTCTGTCGCGGGCGCTAGGCCTACCCACGCAAGTGAGGTATCATTTTTATCGGGAGACTTGGGGGAACGCTGGGTGGAAGGAAATTTGTGGCTCCTCTCAGATTCCAGAACTTTCTGCCACAGAAATGTGAGGAACATGTGTTTTTTTAGCCAAATTTTGAGGTTTGCAAAGGATTCTGGGTAACAAAACCTGGTCCGAACCCTGCAAGTCACCCCTCCTTGGATTCCCCTAGGTCGCTAGTTTTCAGAAATGCACAGGTTTGGTAGGTTTCCCTAGGTGCCGGCTGAGCTAGAGGCCAAAATCTACAGGTAGGCACTTCGCAAAAAACACCTCTGTTTTTTCCCAAAATTTAGGATGTGTCCACGTTGCGCTTTGGGGTGTTTCCTGTCGCCGGCGCTAGGCCTACCCACGCAAGTGAGGTATCATTTTTATCGGGAGACTTGGGGGAACGCTGGGTGGAAGGAAATTTGTAGCTCCTCTCAGATTCCAGAACTTTCTGCCACAGAAATGTGAGGGACATGTGTTTTTTTAGCCAAATTTTGAGGTTTGCAAAGGATTCTGGGTAACAGAACCTGGTCCGAGCCCCGCAAGTCACCCCTCCTTGGATTCCCCTAGGTCTCTAGTTTTCAGAAATGCACAGGTTTGGTAGGTTTCCCTAGGTGCCGGCTGAGCTAGAGGCCAAAATCTACACGTAGGCACTTCGCAAAAAACACCTCTGTTTTTTTCCAAAATTTAGGATGTGTCCACGTTGCGCTTTGGGGTGTTTCCTGTCGCCGGCGCTAGGCCTACCCACGCAAGTGAGGTATAATTTTTATCGGGAGACTTGGGGGAACGCTGGGTGGGATGAAATTTGTAGCTCCTCTCAGATTCCAGAACTTTCTGCCACAGAAATGTGAGGAACATGTGTTTTTTTAGCCAAATTTTGAGGTTTGCAAAGGATTCTGGGTAACAGAACCTGGTCCGAGCCCCGCAAGTCACCCCTCCTTGGATTCCCCTAGGTCTCTAGTTTTCAGAAATGCACAGGTTTGGTAGGTTTCCCTAGGTGCCGGCTGAGCTAGAGGCCAAAATCTACAGGTAGGCACTTCGCAAAAAACACCTCTGTTTTCTTCCAAAATTTAGGATGTGTCCACGTTGCGCTTTGGGGTGTTTTCTGTCGCGGGCGCTAGGCCTACCCACGCAAGTGAGGTATCATTTTTATCGGGAGACTTGGGGGAACGCTGGGTGGAAGGAAATTTGTGGCTCCTCTCAGATTCCAGAACTTTCTGCCACAGAAATGTGAGGAACATGTGTTTTTTTAGCCAAATTTTGAGGTTTGCAAAGGATTCTGGGTAACAGAACCTGGTCCGAGCCCTGCAAGTCACCCCTCCTTGGATTCCCCTAGGTCTCTAGTTTTCAGAAATGCACAGGTTTGGTAGGTTTCCCTAGGTGCCGGCTGAGCTATTGGCCAAAATCTACAGGTAGGCACTTCGCAAAAAACACCTCTGTTTTTTCCCAAAATTTAGGATGTGTCCACGTTGCGCTTTGGGGTGTTTCCTGTCGCCGGCGGTAGGCCTACCCACGCAAGTGAGGTATCATTTGTATCGGGAGACTTGGGGGAACGCTGGGTGGAAGGAAATTTGTAGCTCCTCTCAGATTCCAGAACTTTTTGCCACAGAAATGTGAGGGACATGTGTTTTTTTAGCCAAATTTTGAGGTTTGCAAAGGATTCTGGGTAACAGAACCTGGTCCGAGCCCCGCAAGTCACCCCTCCTTGGATTCCCCTAGGTCTCTAGTTTTCAGAAATGCACAGGTTTGGTAGGTTTCCCTAGGTGCCGGCTGAGCTAGAGGCCAAAATCTACAGGTAGGCACTTCGCAAAAAACACCTCTGTTTTTTTCCAAAATTTAGGATGTGTCCACGTTGCGCTTTGGGGTGTTTCCTGTCGCCGGCGCTAGGCCTACCCACGCAAGTGAGGTATCATTTTTATCGGGAGACTTGGGGGAACGCTGGGTGGAAGGAAATTTGTAGCTCCTCTCAGATTCCAGAACTTTCTGCCACAGAAATGTGAGGGACATGTGTTTTTTTAGCCAAATTTTGAGGTTTGCAAAGGATTCTGGGTAACAGAACCTGGTCCGAGCCCCGCAAGTCACCCCTCCTTGGATTCCCCTAGGTCTCTAGTTTTCAGAAATGCACAGGTTTGGTAGGTTTCCCTAGGTGCCGGCTGAGCTAGAGGCCAAAATCTACAGGTAGGCACTTCGCAAAAAACACCTCTGTTTTTTTCCAAAATTTAGGATGTGTACACGTTGCGCTTTGGGGTGTTTCCTGTCGCCGGCGCTAGGCCTACCCACGCAAGTGAGGTATCATTTTTATCGGGAGACTTGGGGGAACGCTGGGTGGAAGGAAATTTGTAGCTCCTCTCAGATTCCAGAACTTTCTGCCACAAAAATGTGAGGGACATGTGTTTTTTTAGCCAAATTTTGAGGTTTGCAAAGGATTCTGGGTAACAGAACCTGGTCCGAGCCCCGCAAGTCACCCCTCCTTGGATTCCCCTAGGTCTCTAGTTTTCAGAAATGCACAGGTTTGGTCGGTTTCCCTAGGTGCCGGCTGAGCTAGAGGCCAAAATCTACAGGTAGGCACTTCGCAAAAAACACCTCTGTTTTTTCCCAAAATTTAGGATGTGTCCACGTTGCGCTTTGGGGTGTTTCCTGTCGCCGGCGCTAGGCCTACCCACGCAAGTGAGGTATCATTTTTATCGGGAGACTTGGGGGAATGCTGGGTGGAAGGAAATTTGTAGCTCCTCTCAGATTCCAGAACTTTCTGCCACAGAAATGTGAGGGACATGTGTTTTTTTAGCCAAATTTTGAGGTTTGCAAAGGATTCTGGGTAACAGAACCTGGTCCGAGCCCCGCAAGTCACCCCTCCCTGGATTCCCCTAGGTCTCTAGTTTTCAGAAATGCACAGGTTTGGTAGGTTTCCCTAGGTGCCGGCTGAGCTAGAGGCCAAAATCTACAGGTAGGCACTTCGCAAAAAACACCTCTGTTTTTTTCCAAAATTTAGGATGTGTCCACGTTGCGCTTTGGGGTGTTTCCTGTCGCCGGCGCTAGGCCTACCCACGCAAGTGAGGTATCATTTTTATCGGGAGACTTGGGGGAACGCTGGGTGGAAGGAAATTTGTAGCTCCTCTCAGATTCCAGAACTTTCTGCCACAGAAATGTGAGGGACATGTGTTTTTTTAGCCAAATTTTGAGGTTTGCAAAGGATTCTGGGTAACAGAACCTGGTCCGAGCCCCGCAAGTCACCCCTCCTTGGATTCCCCTAGGTCTCTAGTTTTCAGAAATGCACAGGTTTGGTAGGTTTCCCTAGGTGCCGGCTGAGCTAGAGGCCAAAATCTACAGGTAGGCACTTCGCAAAAAACACCTCTGTTTTTTTCCAAAATTTAGGATGTGTCCACGTTGTGCTTTGGGGTGTTTCCTGTCGCCGGCGCTAGGCCTACCTACGCAAGTGAGGTATAATTTTTATCGGGAGACTTGGGGGAACGCTGGGTGGAAGGAAATTTGTAGCTCCTCTCAGATTCCAGAACTTTCTGCCACAGAAATGTGAGGAACATGTGTTTTTTTAGCCAAATTTTGAGGTTTGCAAAGGATTCTGGGTAACAGAACCTGGTCCGAGCCCCGCAAGTCACCCCTCCTTGGATTCCCCTAGGTGTCTAGTTTTCAGAAATGCACAGGTATGGTAGGTTTCCATAGGTGCCGGCTGAGCTAGAGGCCAAAATCTACAGGTAGGCACTTCGCAAAAAACACCTCTGTTTTCTTCCAAAAATTTGGATGTGTCCACGTTGCGCTTTGGGGCGTTTCCTGTCGCGGGCGCTAGGCCTACCCACACAAGTGAGGTATCTTTTTTATCGGGAGACTTGGGGGAACATAGATTAGCAAAACAAGTGTTATTGCCCTTTGTCTTTCTCTACATTTTTTCCTTCCAAATATAGGAGAGTGTGTAAAAAAGACATCTATTTGAGAAATGCCCTGTAATTCACATGCTAGTTTGGTCACCCCGGAATTCAGATATGTGCAAATAACCACTGCTCCTCAACACCTTATCTTGTGCCCTTTTTGGAAATACAAAGGTTTTCTTGATAGCAATTTTTTACTCTTTATATTTCAGCAAATGAATTGCTTTATACCCTGTATAGAATGAAAACGCACGTCAGGGTGCAGCTCATTTATTGGCTCTGGGTTCCTTGGGTTCTTGATGAACCTACAAGCCCTATATATCCTCGCAACCAGAGGAGTCCAGCAGACGTAACGGTATATTGCTTTCGATAATCTGACATTGCAGGGAAAAATTACAGAGTAAAACGTAGAGAAAAATTGATGGTTTCTTCACCTCAATTTCAATATTTTTCTTTTTCAGCTGTTATTTTCTGTAGGAAACCCTTGTAGGATCTACACAAATTACCCCTTGCTGAATTCAGAATGTTGTCTACTTTTCAAAAATGGTTAGGTTTCTGGGATCCAGCATTGGTTTCATGCCCATTCCTGTCACTGACTGGAAGGAGGCTGAAAGCACAAAAAAATGCAAAAATGGGGTATGCCCCAGTAAAATGCCAAAATTGTGTTGAAAAATTGGGTTTTCTGATTCAAGTGTGCCTGTTCCTGAAAGCTAGGAAGCTGCTGAGTTTAGCACTGCAAACCCTTTGTTGATGCCATTTTCAGGGGGAAATCCACAAGCCTTCTTCTGCAGCCACTTTTTCCATTTTTTTTAAAAAAAACGAAATTTTCACTGTATTTTGGCCAATTTCTTGGCCTCCTTCAAGGGTACCCACAAAGTCTGGGTACCTGTAGAATCCCTAGGATGTTGGAAAAAAAGGACGCAAATTTGGCTTGGTTAGCTTATGTGGACAAAAAGTTATGAGGGCCTAAGCGCGAACTGCCCCAAATAGGCAAAAAAAGGCCTGGCACAGGAGGGGGAAAAGGCCTGGCAGCGAAGGGGTTAATGATGTCTAGTGATATAGACCGAGCATCAACACAGTTAGACTTAACCATGTCTAAGAGGTCAACACTCTTGTACATTGCAGACTTGTGCACATGGCAGTAACCAGTAAAGGTGCACTAGCACCGGCAATGGAGCAGGAAAATGGCGGCATGCCTACGAATGCTAAAATCATAGCAGGCCCAGCTGACTGCTCTAGGTGCACATATCTATAACCAGCAGAATTATCATCAATGGAAGGCTCATTGATTAGTGAACACAGTGACATCTCGGACTCCTGGCTCCTCCTGTTAAAAATGTTTTCAAGCTTGAGTAGACACCCTTAACTACCACTCAGTCAAAGTGGACCTGCAAGTAGACTTCCTTAATATTTTTGCCGTACTTGTACTATGCATTGGCTCCACACTGTCAAAATTAAACAACTTAATAATCAAAGCAAAGACAGCTATGTATCTTCACAATCCTCCTGCTCTCATATCATAGACAAACTTGGAACCCTACCGAACACTCTACACCTATTTCTTACAGACAGAACACCAGCCTCATGACAAAGGACCAATCAGAAGTAAGGGAGGATAGCACCTCCTACCCTAGCCCCTCAACCAAGGGTCATTAGGGTCAGTAATTGATCAGCGATTGGGATCATAACATAGTGGAAAACCAAAAAGAGACAGCTCCCTCAAAGAACCTATCCCAAAACAGCATAGCACCCCACCTCTAAATTTGCCAACCAGTTGCCCTCAAAAGCGGTCTACTTGGTGGGCTGCCTCATTTTCAAACATCAGCAAGGTGCCACTCAGAAGTTGTTCAGTCTAGAACAGGTTGTCTGTGCTCTTTGAAAAACACACCACAAAACTTGCCAATCAGGAGAACATTCAAAACTCCTGCTCTCAGCAATATATTGCGACATCTGGAGATAAATCTCTGCCTTACATCAGCTTAGAGAAATGCTCTTAATCAAGGAACTTAGCCCAGGAACCTCATCATGGACATTTCGAAACATCACCTCATCAAAGAAGCTACAAAACATCACTCTCAAAGTATTATACCTAGCACTAAAAAAACTATTCCAAATGGGCTAGCATCTTTCCCCAGTCAGCTTTTATCCAATTTTTGGGTGTAGGGGGTCACCAGGACACCCTAAACTAAGGAAACCTTCTAAAGCTGTTTAGGTCCCTTGCTTTACTGGCCAAGATTGTCTCCAAGGACATTACATCAGTCAAACTTATGGCAGATGATAGGCTCCCCTTCAAAGAATCCATGATGGTGACCTTTTCATCACCAGCAATTCAGGTCTTTAAGGAATGGGGCATAACAATGATGCCTTATGACTCAACTCACTACCCCTCTCTTCTAGCATTAACAACCTCACCTAAGACAAGCACTGTCAATCTACCTATCTTTTCTGTGCTAAGAGAAGCACCTAGCAACTCACAAGCCCGTATTGAAGCACCAGCAAGTGAAAGTGCAAATCCAACAAATCACACCAAGAGCCAAGATTGGCCCAGACTGGTGTTGACTCTGAGGTGCCTTAAAGGTAAGGGGCAGAAATTGGTGTTGCAACCTAAAAAAGGGGGCTAAACTTCCCAAGCTTGAAACTATGCTCCTGGAACATCACTGGTTTAGAAATCAAATTAGGTACATGATTATTTTCCCTTCCAGAACCAATTCAACATAATTGCCTTCCAGGAGACATGGGCAGTCTCACTACCCAGCATTCATAAATTATTTGGTCGCTCCGTTGGGGAGTGGCAACTTATATCGCACTGTCCCTGGCAGAGTAAATAGAGATGCTACCAGAGCCTGACCCAGGCATACTAATCACACTAATTACTAGGCTAATGCAGAAGTGAACCTTGATCATAATAAATAATCATATTCAACCTACTCCAAACTAAAAAAATAATCAGCAAGAAAATCAAATCAATCATACTAAAACAAACCAACGTGCTCTGGAACCCGAATTATTTATCATGGGTGGCTTTAACATGAATCTGTTCAGCTCTGGAGCGAATGACGATTACCTTATCAAACACAACTACTGGAACTTACAGCCCCAGGTGAAAAAACTCAGAAATTGGAAGGACAAATGTGGGGAAAACTCAGTACTAGACATCAAGCCCCTCGGGATGAGAGCACTCAATTGTGGAACACCTGACGACTGCCTGGCAAATCTCACTTACATTGGCCCACGATTGGCTCTCAGTTTATGATAAACTATAAGGAACTGAAATGGTCAAAATATCTATTATGAGCATCACCAACAGTGCCAAGGCAGGCCTAGAAGAGTATGAAAGACTAAACTTAACCCAACTAGCAACCTGGCAAAAAATTACAACTGACCTAATTACAAACAGTAATGGAAATACGGATATTTCATTGAGGACAAACAATTTAGCACCCCTAGGTCACTGTCAAAAACCTAAAAGGAGATCAGTAGCTTGTCACCTGGCCAAGTAAAAACAAAATCGAGCTTTGAGGATGGTTTGAAGGGGAAGCACTAAACCAAGAAGCAACATAAACACTCTAAGGGTAGAAAAAAAATGAATATACGAAGTCTATCTGGGCAGATAACAGAAAAGGCACTGATGATTTCTTGGCTAAGCTGCTTTATGACAGCAAGCAATCCTAATCAAGACATTTTTGGTTAATTGCGACCAACCTAAACTGATACCAAAAAGCCTTAGGGAATATTACTATCATAGAAGAGTGCTTGGTTGCTTTTCTCATGCAAAACTTCTCAGCAGCAAACAATCTCCTGCCCAGGACACTTTAGGAAGCACGCCCTACATCGCTGCCATCAGCCAACCCAGTCCCTTCCTATAAAGAGCTCTCACTAGCACCAAATCTCCCACAAGTAGACACCTTAGTGGTAGACTGACCTGTTAACCTATGCACACCCCAAAGGCAATTCCATCATGGAGACCACTGCCCACAAACTCAACCTACTTCAGACACAGACTCATATTTTTTCCTCAAGTTAGAAGGGGCTCAATTGTCTGAACAAGAAATTGCAAAAGTCATCATTAAAGGCAGGAGTGATGGTGACACTGGGCGAAATGGCATATCCCAATCTATTTATAAACAATATCTACAGTACGGGGCAGGAAAGCTGGCTTGTAACTGCTCTGAGGTAGTCTATATGGGCATCATATCTGACTCCTGGTGTGGTGCAGTCATCACCCCATTTCACAAAGGAGGAAACAAAATATCACCAGAGAATTATCCATTATTACACTCCTAGACAATGAAGCAAAATTCTTTGCATCTCTTTTCTTACACGATCTGAGTGTCTGGGTGGACGCAAACAAATAATGCCAAACACTCAGGAGGGGTTCTGGCACAATCACAAACATCTTGGCCCTGTCCACTCTACTGGAAAAAACTGGAAAGCAGAATCATACAACTTATCTTTACTTTGTTCACTACAAATAATTTTTTGACTCTGTAAATCAAGCAGAGCTCTGGAGGAAACTCAGGGCTTGGAACATCCCCCTAAACCTACTCAGAATCAATAAATCACTTCATAGTAAAAAATGGGTGCAGATCAAAATCGGTGTTGGTTCCCTACTGTCAACGAAGATCTATACACATCAAAGCTTAAAATAGGGGTGCATGTTGGTGCCATGCCTTTTTAATTCCTTCATAGCTGACCTCTCCCCTGCTCTTGACGAAACCAACAGTCATGTTCCTCGTCTCCGCACACTAGCACTAAAGGACTTATTATAAGTGGACAATGTAGTCCTGTGTAGTTTAACCAAAGTAGGACTACAGACATTGATAAATACACTTCACTTGCATGCTACACAAAATGATTTGCTCATCAACCAAAATAAAATCAAGGTGATGATGGGTAAGTGATTAAGAAAAATGTAACCTAGCAATTTGGCACACATGTTCCAGAGACAGTAAAAAGTGAAAGAATTAAAGTATCTCAGGCACTGTTAAACAATAAGGGAACAGCCAAAAGATGGCTAGGTGCCATCACAAACAAGAGCAGTACCCTAATCTTTGCTTTCAACACCCTTTGCAAGGGGCGGAAAGGTCCAACTCTTGATCCACCTTTGAAGGCGATGGCTGAAAAAACTCTGCCAACATTAACCTATGGCAGGAAGGCCATTTCGATAATGACATGGCCCTACTGGACACACTTCATTCAAAATGCTATTGTTATGTATTAAATTTAGCTCAGAGCACTATTCCAATTTAAATTTGGCTGGAGTTTGACCTAACCAAGCAATCAATCGGGCGGCACCATGTATTAGCCACGTGCTGTTTCAAATTAAAATATGCAGAGCCCAATACTTTAAAAAACATTCTGTGGTCAGCAATCAACAACATGGATAGCTGCAATAACAGCAGCAGCCTTAAAGAATACATCAATCATTCCTTTGCAAATCCACACCCTGGGGACTTTTGAGCTCTGACACTTTCATACAAAGCTTTTTAAAAACTAGTTAACTCTGCAATGTTCAAAATCTCCTTCCTAGAGGACAAAGAGGAGCTCTCAAGAAGAGGACATGCCTGGATATCCAGGGCTAAAGTGAGAGTTGTACTTAGTCTGACCCTACCTTCTTCACCTTAAACTAAGGCTGCTGCAGTTCTGCCTGGGCTGCCCACCAACACTAGTGGAAATACCTGCATGGCTGTACTCCAGCAACAGAGATTGCCATCTATGCAGTTCAAACAAGAGAATCCCCTGCACCTAACCTGCATCTTCTCTGTGATGGCCGTGTAGAGGAGGAGCCTTCTTAAGACTTCAATAAAAAGTAAGTAAAGGGATCTGTACTTGCAGGAAGGCTGTCATATACTTTCTAAAGTCCAACGATCCTACACTGTACTGTTGCTTCATGAAATTCTCAAATAAATGTGAACAAAAATTAAACAAGTCAATGAGTGCATCGAGGTGCAGTGAAAATGGTCATTAGCCAGGTCTAAATATTAACACTAACATCAAATGTTTGCGTCACCCTGGCTGTTTCGGGTTATTCCTGACAAAATCATGCTAAATTTGACCAGGCTGCTAGGCAAGGGACAGTCATTCACACCAAAACCTGTGCTATTCTGGTCCTTCAAAATCCCCTGAAAGACAATGGAACATGAACTTTACTGCCTGTGCTCTTTTATGACTTTACTAGACTGCTCCTAAGACTCTGACCTGCAAGCCTGCACTCTATGATCCCTGAGTTGGTATGATGCAATTCCAACTTGCATGCCTGCAAACACCATTGGCCACTCACAAACCCCTTAGGACCTCTCCAAAAAAGGTGTGATGCCTTGGCCTGGCTGCTAGCCAGGGAACAGACACTAATTTCAAACCCATTGGCCCACCTGGCACCCTGGAGTTCTCTGAAAAGGTTGTGCATACAAACCAATAACCAGAGGAATGATGTTTTCAATTCTACAAAACAAATTGTTTAAACTTTCAAACTTTTCAACATTTGGATTTTAAGTCAGGTCCTTGGGAGGGCCCCTAACAAGTCATGCGTCTGACAACCTATAGACAGCATTACACACTTTAAAGGAGCTAATCTGCATGTATGTACTTTAAAAATACCTGTGGTCTCCCTGGATCTCCCGCAAAAAGTCATGACACCTGGACCAAGCTGTTTGCCAGAGAACAAACTACAGGCTACCCAGGCACCCAGGGATCCTCTGACAAAGTTGCATGCAATAAGAAAGAACAACTGTGCGTCATTCTTTAACTTCATGAAGCAGCTTGTTAAAATCTTTTCATTCCAAACACTTGCAATTTAAACTAGGCCTTCAGGAGGCCTCTAGACAAGTTATGCTTGCTTGCCTTTAGACAGCACTTATGCTTGCTAATATAGCTTTTAACTTGCTCAGAACCCTTACCCAATAAACGGAACAAAAGTATGGTGTCTTCTCCCCATCTGTGCTTTAATGAATTCAATTTTAATGACTGTTTTTCCTATGAAATTACATTATTGCTGTTTTCTTTTGTAAGATTATAATTAATCGATATAAAGTTACACTTCTGTCACACATACACACACTCAATGCTACACACATTCTTACACACAGCCATACACTCTGTCACAAACAACCCAGACCTGCACGTACTCAAACATCCACATATCTACAGACATTCACTGGCACTGACACACAGACACAGACATACGTACAGAAACACCTACACACCCTCACACCCACTGTCAGATACATACACACATGCTTCTGCACACTTAGTCACACAAACACATTCATAACCACACACTCTTTTATACTCACCAGCACACGCATGTACTCACATCTTCACACACATTTGCATACATACATATACTTCTACCACCACACACACCGCCATATTCTCAATCACATGCATACACAGCCACACAATAAGAGAGATACACACTTGTTTACACACCATTTGCTCCCCCACAGACACATATACATACACAATTACACACGCAGCGTCGTACTCAGTCACATGCACCCACACAGACACTACACACATTTGGTCACACCCACACTCTTGCACTCTCTTGAACACACCTCTGTCACATTCTCTCACACACACACAAAACCTCCTCACATATTAACCCACACATTCAGTCACACACAATATTAAATATTCCTCTACAGATTCAATGACACACATTCACATACACACCTAAAGGCATATGTACAAACAATTCTTTACACACACATAAACACAACTACACCTATACAGACGTTCCCCTAAACTCATTCACACACACCCACAAAGACAGCCCCACACATTCAATCACACACACACCGATCCTCACCCACTTCCACACATTTCCAGACACATTCCCTTGCACACACACTTAGGCCGTCATTACGAGTGTGGCAGTCTTAGGACCTCCATACTCACGTTGGCGGTCGGACCGCCACCAAAGTGGTGGTCCGACCTCCACATTATGACTGTGGCAAAAGCCCCACGGTTGGACCGTTGGCACCACCATGTTTCTGCCGTTCAATGGCCTTGCTGTGCTGGTGGTTTTAATCCGCCAGGGGATTACCACCCCAGTGTCTGCCAGTTTTTGCATGGCAGTTTCCATGCAATGCAAAGACTGGCTGAGACGGGGTGCCGAGGGCCCTATGGGGGCGACTGCACTGCCCATGCACTTGGGAGGGGCAGTGCAAGGTCACTCATGGGCAGCCCGTTGCGTTTTTTACTGCCTTGGCTGTCGCACTCAATGCACCGCAACATTGCTGCCGGCTTGATTATGAGCTGCTGTCAATGCTGTGGCCTGTTTCCTGTGGCCCAGCAGGAAGCTCGGAATAGGGCCAGCGGGAGGAAGACCGCTCTGGCAGTCTTCTAAACCCGTGAATTTAGCGGCGGGCAGAGGCTGCCCGCCAAACTCAGAATGAGGCCCTTAGTGTTGCAACCACACACACACCCACATAATCAGTAACACCCACAGCCTTACACCTGTACACATTTAGTGACACTCAGACACACACATAACCCCAGACATGCACACACATATCTTTGCATATGCAGAAGTTTCTAACACTCACTCTTCCTAACAGTCACTCTGCCAAATACACCACAAAAGCACAAACATCATCAAGATCCTCACACACACTGTTATCTACACTTACACTAGCAAATACACATACACTCACAAATACACACACACACACATACACACACAAATACACACAGATATAAAACATTATTAGTGACAAACAGTAACACATTAATAAACAACATGCAATTTTTCCATCTGTGAACAAAACAGTGTGGTTCTTAAAAGAATTTTTGTTTGATTTTGAGCAATTCTTTAAATTGTTTTGTATTTTGTTGTTGCATTTCCAAAACTGCAGTAGCAGAATGGAACACAAATGATACTTCAACTTGGAGATGGTTGAGTCCCAAAACATATTTTTTTCAACATTTGTGGCCTTTCACTTCTTTTGCATAGGCTTGCACTGCAATCAGAATGTCACTGTCTTCTGGAATGTTGGCGCATGCAATGGTAGTACCTTGCTGACACTCACTGGTACTGTGTATCCAGGTACCAAAGATGGTCTGGCAGTGGAAGTTGAATCTTGCTCTCTCAAAGCTCTACCAAGGTGCTTGGTGTGGATGGACCGCATATGCTTCCACAAGCTTGATGTGCCATGAGAGTACTTTTTCTCCGTGCCTTGAGACAGCTTCTTGTTACAAATAGTGCAAAACACTATTTTGGCCACATCATTTTTTATCTGGATGGCATTAAGAAAGAAATCCAGATGAAGAACTTCTTTCTAAGTTGTTATTCATCCTCTTTGTCCCCTCCTGTCTCTCATCTTAAGGGTCCACTTTTCTACCCTCATAATTGACCAGCAATTTAGAAAAGTACCTAAAATAACCACGAGGTACAAGCACCACAAGTTTTCCAACCTTACTGCAACACTGAAATGATTAAGGAAGGGTATGAACTTTCTGGCAAAAAAGGCGGATAGTGTTTACAACTAAGCAGAAATGTTCTTTGATCGTCTGTTAGGATTTGTGGTGGATTCCTGGTTTGCTGCGATCGATCTGCAGATTCCTAACAGGAAAAATAGATGAAACCACTGGTGGACACATGATATTGTAGTTTGATGTGACTAATAGTGAACCTCTTACCTTAATAAACCAGTAATTAAACCTTCTATATTAGGAACAAAGCATTAAAAAACATGCTGGATCCACAGATTCACAGCAGTGCCAGCATCTGGATGTTTAAGCGCATGGGGATTGCATGACCAGGCATATGGCCTCACAGTAGATCTCTAAATCCAAAATGTAGCTGTTTTTTTTCCTTCTTGATGATATGATAGTTATTGGTATTTTGTTCCTTGCTGCTGGGAGTTTATGTCAGTGTAATGACAGATCGCATAGGATTCATTTTTAGATATACTTTAGATTTTACCTATCTTGACTTTTAGCAACTGTCCTCTCAATCAAGCTGCCATGTTGGCTATAATAATTAGAAGATGCTTTATCAGTTGATAGGGCAATGGGTGTTAGCCAACTAGTTAGAGATTCCTGGAACAGCAAACACACTGCACTCAGTAGTATCCGGCATTCTAAATTGTGATTGCAGTCAAGCCCCACTACAAAGCAAATAGTCTTGAACTGTAGTACATGAAACAATTTCACAAACATGAACTGGGCTCTCATTTAGGATGCAGCACACATACAACGAAGTAACAGGGAAAAATAATTATATTTCTCCTTGTTACGCCTGATTCAGGGAGGCATACCATAGTGGCACAATCCCACATTGACTCACCTGAGAAATCTTGGATTGCCACCAAATTCAATGAGTGGATGCATGGGAACACCCACAGTCCACCCATGAAACAGCCACTTTAGGAAAGTTAAACAAGGCAGCGTCATGCACCGTCTTGCTTTACATTTTGGGAATAATCAGACGCAAAGCCACGCTAGTCTGATTTGAGTGGCTTTGTAAATCGTAACTAACATTTTGCGTCGTGTCTGAGCCGAAACAATGGTGCAACCGTGGCACAAAATTGTGGTAAATCTGGTCACAAAAATGACGCCTACATGACAAAAACAGAAATCACAACCTATTTGCTCCGCACCCCGTTGTAACAAAAGACTAACACCAATGGGAACAGCTGTCAATACTGAAAGTCCCATCCCAATTTCAGTGTAACCTGAATCTAGAGAGGAGTGGTCGAGTTAATGACCTCTAGCAAAGGGCAGATCACTTATTCAAAGTGGTTGCATTGATACTACTGTGAAGCAAGGGGCACACCTGTCCCAGGTAGCTCCAGTCTGACCCTTGGGACTGCCGAGGTGGGAGAGAATCCTGTGAGGATGCTTCAGAGATAACACTCCCACAACATCACAGCAGAAGGATAAATACTCCTGCGTCCGGCCACCAACGTCCTTTCCTCGGAGGACAGCATCTCTGCTTTTGGTAAAACGGTGCTTTTATGCTCCCTTTGCCCATGTTATTTTTTCTTGCGTTTATGCTTTTCACTGGAAATTTTGAATTCCTCTGAATAACAGAATCAGAATTTTCTGCTCGCCTTGCTTTGTTAACGTCATTATGCGTAAAATGCTATTTGAATATATATGCATTTAAGATGATATTTTAAAACATTGTTTACAAGTTCTGTGTTTTTTAAATAATCGGCTGATTTTAAAAAACAGCACATCAGGGCACAACTGGGCAGCATGTTTTTCAGTCTAGCGGTCACAAAGCCATCCCTACAAAAAAGCCTCACAGTCATGGAACCTGTGGCCCGATCAGGGCCGGATTTGGAACCCCAAGCATCCCTGGCTAATTTTGTCAGACCAGCCCGCATAGGATGCAGTGAGTGAGCCTGACCACCTCAATAGGGCTTGGGGAGCCCCCCCAATAATATTTGGGTAAAATGGCAAAAACAGTGCATTTATCAAAACTTTTTTTCATTATTTCCTCAATTGTATTCGTTTCTAAGCATACATATAATAATGACCTTACAGAGCACCAGGATACTGCAATCATTATTGGGGTTCTTCAATGACTCCCTCATCATCACCCTCTAGCAGTGCCTCTCATCTCTCCATAGCCCCTCTCATCTCTCCATAGCCCCTCTCTTGGATGTATTTTTTTTTTTTTATAGCGTCTCTCTTACCAGTATAGGGTGTTGGAGCACTTTACATGACATACAGAGACAATGAATCATACGTTTTGGGAATAATCCCACACTAATCCATGCTAATCGGAATTGTGTTTCTTTGTAAATAGTAAATAACAGTTTGTGTCATGGTAGAGCAAAAAAACATAATGCAACCGTGGTACAAAATGTTAGTAAATCTGGTCCGTATTTTCACAAAAGCTATGCAAACATGTAAAAAACTGAAATCACAACCTATTAAATTTGTTCCATACCCTGTTGTAGCTAAAATGCTGACAAAGGGGCCTATGAGGTGTAGGATTCACGTCATCCATACTAGTAGGCATTTTTAAGAGTGCTTGGTCTGGAGAAGCATAAACTCAGGATTCAGAATGTAACACAGTGGTTGGGATTGACTTTACTATTCACAATGTATTTCTACCTAAAGCTTTTTCAGTCAAATTAGAATAATCAAAGACTGGGAAAAAACACAACTTTCTAACCTGTACTATGCAGTCTGCATTCAGCTCTTTGATGACAGTTCACAGCTCACTGTGCTGGATTATAATTTAGGAATGTCACAGTAACAAAAAGGATTTCTGTGAAGAAAGCAGTATCCCACTGAGAATTGAACATGAAATACTGTTCTGTAATCTGCATTGCACATGTTTTTGTAGCAGGTATATTAAACCTCTGCACTACCTTTGATGCATCTGAACTGCCAAACCCCGATCTCTCTCCAGCAGGTACATTAATCACCAGAGTTATCTTGGCACTTTTATTGTTTCCTGGACACTGTTGGACATACAAGGAACTCTGCAGTGCTTTTAAAACTGTCGCATTGCTACAAAACCAACCCTAGTAACAAAAGTGCCCCCCAACACTCTTCCAGCCTCCCAGGAAAATGCCCGTGTACTGCCAGTCCAGCCTTGGACCCGATGCAGGAAGTCCAGGTGGCAAACCAGGCATGTGCACACTGCACTTCAAGAGGTTTGTTGACAAGGCTTTATTTTGTAATGCGTCAGACTAGAAGTGGGCGAGCCTCAAAGCTCGAGCCAGGCTCGAGCCAGATACCTGCTGTGGCTCATCTCTGAGCAGGTGATAAATGTATGTGTGGACCTGAGGGTAGGATGATTGATATGGGAAGGGGTGGGGGAGGAGTAGAGGAGGGAAGGGGAAGGAATTTTCTGGCAGAGAGCAGCATGGGGACTGAGGCTCACCTTCTGCTGGTTCTTCCAAAGCCAGAAAAGCCAGGTGTGGAAATACAGACCCACTTGAAATTATGAAGGGTGCAATCCCATAAGGTAATTCAACTCCTCCTGACTAGTAGTGAAGGTCTATGTGGCAAACCATAACTATTCCTTGTTTCTTAGGGTGAACTATTTCAGAATTCAAGTCAATGAGTTGCTTAATATGCATCTGACATTCCTATTTAGTAAGCTAAATGGCCCAGAGGAGCATCATTTTGAGTTTGTGCTTAGGACTTCAGATGTGCAGTTTTCAGCTGCCCTAATATTTAACACATCTGCCTTATGGCACAACCACAAGAGAGCAGCACACAGTGCCCTATGATAGCACATCCTTCAACCCAGCTTTAACTACCACACTGAGGCAGACAGACGTGTGCATAAGTCAGAACTTAGAATAACTCATTAAATGAATGAATCCTTTCTCCTCCTACTCCCAATCCTTCCACTTATTATTATTATTGTTGTTATTGTTGTTGTTGTTGCTATTATTATTATTATTATTAGTAGAAGTAGTAGTATTAACATTGTTGTTGTTGAGGTTGTTATTAGTAATTCTAGGAAGTGCACATTGAAAAGAGTGATTCGCTATAAATGTGACTATTAAACAAGGAATATTGTCAATGTTATTACTTTCATAGCATTAGCTATAATAATAATGATATTCCTGTCACTGGTCTTGTTGTTGTTGAAGTTGTTGCTGTTTTTATTTTTATTATTTTATAGAGCGCGCACTATGAGTAGGGGTCCAGCGAAAAGAAGATTGGGGAGCATCGTGCAATGATGACTAACATTGTGGATATCATTCCTGCAAGACAAATAATGTCAAGCACTTTATGAGGAAAAGATGGTCAGCTTTTTTAGCTTTGGTTTTCCAGGAAGGTGATTGCCCAGCTTGACCCTACACACACCCCATCACAATTACTTAAATTGCAAAGGATACAGTGTGCATGAAGCACTTCCTGCAATAAGGGGCTTATTATGAGTTTAGCGGTTCCGTTGCGGGCATGAGCATAGGTCCCACCGTGGCCATGGGCATAGGCAGTGCAGGCCCCCCCCGTAGCCCCTGCACTGGCTTTCCACCAGCCTTTTCGTGGCTTAACGCAGCCTTGTAAATATGGACCTCCCAATGCAGTTTTCTGCAGCAAAGAGGCGTGCAATGGGTGTTGCTGTAGGCGTACCCACACAACACCCATTTAATTTTGACACTGACCCAGATTTACAAGGAAATGTAAATCTGAGGCAGAAGCAAAAACTAGTGCCTTCCCAGGGGTGGTGTTAGAGGGACCCAACAAAGAAAAATACTTTTATTTCTCCTCGTTTTTTGCTCTGTCTATGTGTGCTGCATTCTGCAGTACACATAGAAGGAGCAAAACACCATTAATGATTGTTTCTGTGCAGGAAGGTGTCCTTTCTACACAAAAACAATCATCCCCGCTACGCAAGCATCCTTGCACCAAGGTACAAGGGTGCCTGGGCAGGCACTAGGCAGCTGATTTAGCACCAGTGGAGGGAGAAACACAGAGATGTGCCATGTCCTGGTAAGTATGGCTCATCCCGGCATTTTAGAAATGACACAGCTCTGTGCAGGAAAATTGCTTTCTGCACCGGGCTGCGCCATTTCCTCATAAATGAGGCCCTTAATATTTTAGATTAATAAAATGTCAATTAAATATGTCATTGTCATATAGTGTACTTTTTTGGCACTAACTCGCAAAGTTGGGAACTCCTGCAATTTGCAGCAGGTAAACTCTGACTCAAATCACTTGAACAATAGGGGGCTTATTTACAAGCCCCTAGCACGGCCAGTGCATGACTTTTCAAGACACTCCGGTGGCGCAGTGTGCAGGCTCATGTGTAAGAGGCCAGCGCAGTGCGAGTCACTGTGTTGCCTGACAGTGATTCAGGGCGCGTTCCATGGGAATTGTGGTGGGTTTTCCTACGCAACACACATTCCCAGATTTAGCAGGATCTATAAACCTGGGAATGTGTCTAAAATTGTGCACCTCCCCAGGGGAGGAGTAATATCTTTATGCAGTACAAATAGAAAGAGGACGATGCCTCCATGGATTATTCTTCTGCAGGAAGTTGTCCCTTTCTGCATAAAAACAATTGTGCCAACTATGCAGGCAGCCTTGCACCATGGTGCTAGGGTACGTGTGTTGCTTTTAGGCACCAAATTGTGCACTGGCACTAGCTGAAAGGACTGGAATGCAGGGTATCTTTTAAATAAGGTGCATCCCGCCCCTTTCGAATTGGCTTAGGGCAGCACAGCAAAAAGAATTGTGGTGCTGCCCTATGCCAATTCATTGTAAATATACCCCTTAGTGCAATTGCAATATACTGCTTCTCTAAGGGTAATGGGTACACTTAAGCTCAACAAGGCCGAAATGGCCACAGCAAATTTAGAAAGTGGGTCAATGTATGCATTGTGACACCTTGTATAATGTATTCAAGGGAGCCGTTCCCCAGTCGGGGGAGGGTTCAAAAAATGGTGCAACTGTTAATGCCTGTTTACAATGGACCTCAATGGGCTTTGCAGGATTAGTGCCTTTGACGCTAATCTTGCAGAGCTCCGAAAAAGAGTTAAAAGTTTTGACCCTAGTTCCCTAACTATCACTATGGTGTGCCATATCTTAGATACGGCGCACACATTCTGGTGTAAGGGGACGCTAAGGAGATCAAAAAAATTGGCTCTACACCCAAAGTTTCAGACCCCACCATCACTGAAGCTGGTAAACAAGACACAATGCACTAAGATCAAAATGTTTTTTGCTGGAAAATCTTTTCCCTTTTTTAACAGAATATTTCCGTTCATAGTTCTCCCTAGTCTCCTAAATTGAAAAGGAGAAACGTTTTTTTAAACAAATTGAAGAGATACAGAGGAAAAAGCTTTTAAACTTCACGCACTTTTTGGAATCACTCAGCGAAGTGTAAATGAGCAAACAATCTATATCTGAATCCGTTTGTGACCTGCTAATTGTAAGTGTGGCGTTGGAATAGTAAATCTATACTTCTGTATGTACTTCTCCCTTGGCATTAGGGTGATTGTCGATATTTGGAAGTTGATATATTGTCGAGTCCACTTTTCTGTAAACAATACTTTTACATTCATCTGGTAAAGAGGGAAGCACAGACGCATTGCGCTTCAGTGGCTACCGGTATCACATGCAAATTGTAGTCGAAGGCTTGAACTGGAAATATTGTTGTGTTAATAACTTCCCTCTCACTGCAGTTTATATAGTCAGGGCAGCAAAATATTCCGCATTGAGCACAGAAGATATATATATTTATATGAGAATGTACCGCAATTGTTCTGAGCCGCAAAGCCTTATATGTGAGTAGCTGTGTTTTACTGCTTAGGTAGGGGCTTTTTTCCATATTTCCACACCCTAAATCCTGGATTACAAGTCATTTCCCTCAGAATGTAAAATAACACGGACACTTGTGAATGAAGGGCCCAAATGCACATGTATTTCACCCTCTTGGAGAAATAATAGGCCCAAATCCGTGAACAGTTACCATCTGCTTGGAGTAAGGAGGAAATGTCTGCAGGGCTATTTTTAGCAAAAGGGAAAAAGCAGGCAACCTTATATCTATAAGAATCTGTGCACAATGAATGCAAAAGAGAACAGAGTGGTTCCTTCGGGGCTCCTAGCACCAAAAGGTGAACTATGTAGGAGTAAATATCTTATGTCAAATAGACCTGTGAAAATACTTACATTCTGCCCAGTGGCAAATGCTCTAAAACAGTGGTTCCCAACTTTTTGATGTACGAGGAACCCCCACTTTATCATTACTGGAACCCAAGGACCCCTACTGAATCATTATTGGAATCCGGGGGCCCCCACTGAGTCATTACTGGAAGCCAGGGACACCAGCCTAAACACTGTCAATAATTTGAACCTCAAAACAATACACAAACAAGCATTTCATCAAACACATCCACAAATACATTTTATTAGGAAGGTTGGAGCTTTACTAAATTCAACTGAAGCCACACTTTGTCAATACTATTTTCTGTTTGATGCACCTGCACTGCTCCTGTGAATCAATCTGAGGATACTATTTAATTTTTCACCTCCGATTACTTTATTAATAAGTTAATGTTAGTTACATTTTTAAGTAGTCACAGACACCCTGAAGAGGCTCAGGAGACCCCCTCGGGTTCCCCGGATCACAGGTTGGGAATCCCTGCTCTAAAACACAGAGGAAATACCAAACCTAAAGAAATTAATCAAAGATATTCTTCCATTCATTAGATCGGGGACTGGTGTCACCAGCTCTAAAAGTATATAGAGCTACAGCTTTGACAGCCTCCACCTATGGGGCTGAAATTTGGGGCTATGCAAATGCAAATGTATTGCAGCAGACAGAAATAATTTTAGCAGGGCCCTTTTTAATCTCCCCCAAAGTGCTCCCCTTCTACTACTGAGGTATGATTTAGCTCTCAATAGCATCCATCAAGTGACGTCTTTGAGACCTCTACTGCACTGGATCAGGGTATGGATATCTGGGGAAACCTCCCCATATAGGGATTCACTCATAGAACTATAAGCCCTAGAACCTCGAAGAAAAATGCCTTGGTTTAAATATTATAAAAATGTAAGAAAACTAGTCAATATGAGCAGATTGTGGTCAATCAGCAAGGACAAATGATAGAAACTGAAAAAAAGTATTTTGTGTATGTGATCTTAAGGTCTTGGAATGACCAGAAAGAAGGGAGCATATCAGCCCAGTTTTTATGGCATAAATGTATTCCACACTTTGAGTCTTATTTTGAGAACATTACCCTCCTAGGCAAAGCGGCTCTACATCTTGTTCAGTGTGAGGTTTTACAATCAAATCGGACAAAGGCACAAATTTATCTGCTCAATATATCCACTGCTTCTCCAAGAGTGAGACCGAAGCACAGTTCTTCTTCTATCCCATGTAGGAGCAACCCTGTAGGAAAAGGATTATACCTTTATGTAAAATTATGGGTATGAGGCATTATTGAGAAACTCTGAGGATCATGAAAAAGATACACAAGAAATTATCATATTTGCGGTCTCTGGGTTTTTGCAGTGGGCTTGGAAGCTTAGATCAAGAATGGGTACCCTAAAGGCTTACAACTAAATGAGTCCAGCTTGGTCTAAACGTACAGAATAGTAAGGCATAGGGGTCATATGGAAACACAAGGTATTACTGATTTTATTGATTTAATTGTAATTGTATGAAACTGTCTAAATTGTATTTAATTTTATTGGTTTTATTTTATTGTATTTTATGATGTACTGCTTTTATGGCTTTTATCCTAAACAAAGTATTTATGATGAACAGACCAATGAATCAAAAGACCATTTCATGAACTCCCACTTGACCTGGGGGCATTTGGATAGTTCAAACAGTGGAAAGTCAGTGTTTTGATCACAAGATTAATATATCTCGGTGGTCTTCTTCAGTACTGTCATTTTGATGGATCATGTTGAAGCAGAAGGCATTGGAGGGCCACCACAACATTGGGCTAAATCCTTTCTAGAAAGATGAGTACAAGCCATACAAATATGAAGAAATATGTTGACCAAAGTGTGCTTGTGTTATGTGGAGTATCACAAGGCTCATCCCTCTATCCACACCCATTTAATAAATAAGTACTAAATCCCCTGAAACTGGTCCCAGGATGCTTGTCTCTAGTCCAGGGTGGTCCAGGGAGGACTAGGCCTGGCAGTTCGGACTGAACTGTCCCCATGGGGAGCAGGGTCAAGAATGATTTGCATATGGCTGGACCCAAACTAGAATAACATGGTGAGCAAAAAAGAAACTGATGGAATATTGATTTGTTCTGCATTCCATCCATCCTCTGTTGTTTTTGCATTTTCCAACTTAAGTGGGAAGGGTATGCCTAGACGTGGGTCTCGTGCCCACTATGCCACCAGATTCAAGCTAGCCTAGCTGATGAGGGGTGATACTCCAAAAGCAGGCGTTAAAAGAAGGCTTCCATTGGTTACAGTGGGCCTCTGGGTGCTTTCCAGGATTAGCGTCAGAGGTTTTGACGTTAAGAGCCAGATTTACTAAAAGGTGGTGCAGTGTCACTTTAAAAACACAGGGATGGCCTGTATATATTAGAATATGGTGCACTATTGTGCAAGGTTGTCTGCATTGAGGGGTTTGATTGTTTACGTGCGGGAAGGTGTCCCTTCCTGCACATACTCAATCACTAATGGCGATTTGGCACTTCTGTGTTTGCTGCAGAAGTGCCAAAGCGTCATTTTGAAAGATTGTTTATGTGCAGGAAGGGACACCTTCACACACATAACCAATCATTTCTGGTGCAGCACACATAGAAAAAGCAAAAGATGGGGAGTAATAAAAGTATTCCTCCTTGTTGCGCCTTGCTAATGCCACCCCTGGGCTGGCGTTCGATTGTGGCGCTGCCTCAAGTTTACGAAAACCCGTAAATCTGGGGCAGCGTCAAAATGCACCGGGTGTTGTTGTGGCACGCCCACAGCAACACCCATTGCATGCCCCTTCTACGCAAAGTGCTGCCAGTGAAGGGACCGTATTTACAAGGTGGCATTAAGCCACAAAAAGTGTAAATTGTAAATATAGCACAGGCCATAGCGCCACTGGAGCGTCACATAAAATGACACTCCAGTTGAGTTAGGGGCTCATAAATATACCCTTTATTCTGCAAAGCACCAAACTAGCGTAAAAAATAGTGATGCAAGTCCCGTAACTACCGCCATGGTGCGCCATATTTTAAATCCGGCAGACACATGGTGGACTTAGGGGGGCGCTAAGGGGTGCAAGAAAAGTGGCGCTGCACACAGTGCAGCACCATTTTTCTTGAATATGTCCCCTAGTTCGACTCCAGGATGCTTCTCATGAAGTAGCAGCTTTGTTTCAGAAGTATTATCTAATTCATTCATTCATAATTGCCCTCTTTGCTCATATCTGACAACTTATTAGATGACTCTGTGGTATGGAAAAGTAGCATCAGGGGCGCAAAGGTTTTCTGTGCAGGCACCCTCAATATGGAACTCCCTTTCAGAATAGCTTTGTGTTAAGTCTTTCAGAAAGCACTTGGAAAACATGGCTTTTAAACAGGCTTATCTGTTCTGACTGATAGATGTATTTCACTGTGTGCACTGTACATTCATATAAGATGCAAAAAATACCACTTACCTAGCACTAAGAAACCATTGGTGAACATGCCCTATTTCAGGATATGTTAGTATTGCCATATCAAATGTGTTGAAAAATAGTATCCATTTGGGAAAATTGTATTTTATAGGAAGGGCGCAAATCGTGGGATCTGTAAAACATTAGTAGGTCCAGAAGTAACTTAGGCTTACTGTTAGATCTCTCAACCTTAGGATGGTCGTCCTGCAAACCTTTTGCCTGCTGACCTAAATTTTTTTGCTGTAATGTGTTATTGTTGGTCTTAGGACTCTGTGCAATTTACCAGTACCAATATCCAGTGCTAAAGTGCGTGTGTTCACTCCCCTAAACATAGTTTTATTGGCTTACACCTTATTGGCATATTTAGGCCCATATTTAAAATAAAATGATGAAGCGTGACGCTGTGCCAAAATTGGCAGCACCGCTCTTCAGCATTTTCACAATGCAGGGATGCACTGTATATTACTGAATACGGTACATCCCTGTGTTATCCACTGCACTGGTACTAAATTGAGCTGCCTAGCGCCAACACAGGCAACCTTGCACCATCATGCAAGGATGCTTGTGTTGAGGGGTTTGATTGTTCATGTGTGGGAAGGTGTCCCGTCCTGCATAAAAACAATCACTAATGGAGATTAAGCACTTCTGTGTGTTCTGCAGAATGCAGCACACACAGTAGTGACAAAGTATCATTTTGAAATGATTGTTTACGTGCAGGAAGGGACACCTTCCCGCACATAAACAATCATGTCTGGTGTTTTGCTCTCTCTATGGCTGCTGCAGAATGCAGCACATATAGAAAAAGCAAAAAACGAGGAGGAATAAAAGTATTACTCCTCGTTGTACCTTGCAAAAGCCACACCTGGGCTGGTGTTAGATTTTGGTGCTGCCTCAGGTTTATAAAAGCTCATAAATCTGAAGCAGTGTCAAAAAGCAATGAGTGTTGCTGTGGCACGCCCACAGCAACACCCATTGCACGCCCCTTCCACACAAATAGCTGCATGTGAAGGGGCCATATGTACAAGGTGGCGTTAAGCCACACTAAAGGCCAGATGTAGGAAGCCTTTTGCACGTTGCAAACTGCGAAAAAAGCAGTTTGCGACATGCAAAAGGCCATTTGCGATGCACAACCTCAAATTGCAAGTCGGTACCGACTCGCAATTTGAGGCTGCGACTGGCAAATAGGAAGGGGTATTCCCTTACTATTTGCGACCGCATCGCCATGCTGAGTTGCATTGTGACCACGAATGCGGTCGCAAACAAACTTGCAGTTACCACCCACTTGAAGTGGGTGGTAACTCATTCGCAAAAGGGAAGGGGTCCCCATGGGACCCCTTCCCCTTTGCGAATGACGAAAAAAATGTTGGACCACTGCCTACTCTGAAAAAAACGAAAATTTTCTTTTTGCAACTCGTTTTCCTTTAAGAAAAACAGGCTGCAAAAAGAAAAAAAAACTGCTTTATTAAATAAGCAGTCACAGACATGGAGGTCTGCTGTCTCCAGCAGGCCACCATCCCTGTGAGTGCATGGACTCGCTATGGGGTCGCAAAATGCGACCCACCTCATTAATATTCATGAGGTGGGTCTTTATGACCCCATAGCGAGTCACAGAAGGTGTCTGAGACACCTTTCTGCATGCACTTTTGCGAGTTGCAATTTGCGAGTCGGTATGACTCGCAAATTGCAAGTCACAAATTTTAACTTACCTACATCTGGCCCTAAGTGGCATAACGTCACCTTGTAAATATGGTGCAGGGCATAGCGTCACCGGAATGTCACTAAAAGTGACGCTCCAGTGGCGCTAAGGGCTCTTAAATATGCCCCTTATTTGTCCTGTAATTCCTTTATAGAGTAGTACACCATCTACCCAGGGCCTGTAAATTTAAGGCATATATTGTGCTGCTCATTCAAGTAGCACTTTAAAACAAGTCCCAGGCCTGCCTTCGGAGCATGAATGCAGTTTAAATTGCCAATTAATTGGAATTGGTATTATAACCTTCCTGCCAAGCCTTAAACTCACCTTTTATTGCGTATACTTTGACAACCCTAAGCTAGGCCCTAGGTAGTCCATAGGGCACGGTGAATTCTAATTAAAAAGGTGGACCTGTCTTATTATATTTTACATGCCCTATTAGTGAAAAAGCCTTACATGTGTTTTTTTTTACTACTGCTAGGTCTGTCTCTCCATTTGATAACCTTGGGCTATCTTATTACAACAATTTTGTGCTAACTTAAAATTGGAAGCAGGTAGAGCATTGTATTTTAGTCCGAAATCTGAAAATGCCACTTTTGGAAAGTTGAAATTTGTTTGTCCCATCCATTTGGTTCCTGCAGCTGGTATCCTGGGACACATAACTAGGTGTAGCTTGCAGTTGGTCATTGTGTATTGCTCCCAGCCAGTAAGACAAAGGGTGAAAACTGTTGGCAGGATGGGCTCTGTCTGACCTGATAGGGGGAGGAGCTCTCACCTACAACACTTACACTTCATAAAGTGCCACTAGACAGGCCACTAGGCAGTCTGGGGCCAGGGCAGGGAGAAAGGAAATACCAGACATTTCTGTAGGGGAAGACTCTAGAAACTTCTCCCACTTCAAAGGTGGCACCAAATATAAAAAGAACTTATGACCCCAGTGATCAGTACACATCTGGACCTGTGAAAGACTCAGAAGAAAGACTGCTGTTATGCTGCAGGACGGACTGCTACACTGCTGTCCTACTGCCTTGCTACCTCCGTGAGAAGTACTGGGCCTCCATCTTAAGCCGAGGACTCAGAAGCCAAGCGAGAAGACTTAATTTTCTTCACCCACTAGCACGGAAAGTCACATCAATGGATCTCCCATCATCCACCAGCACAGACAGTGGCATCACTGGATTTCCCATCATCTACCTGCATAAGAAGTGACATCACTGTGCTTATATGCCTTCCCAGGACCTATGTAATGGGTGATGCAATATGGACCAACAGCAGATGTCTGCACCTGTTTGTTCCTGGACTGTGCCTTGCCCCAGAAACCCTGATCTGTTTACACCCCAGAGGTACTCTCCTGTGCTCCTCCATTCGCTTAACCCAGGACACTGTTCTCCAGCTGCTGCAACAACACACACCATGGTAAGAACCTTCACTAGTACCCACTGCTGGTTGTCTTGCAGTCACCTACCTACAAAGCCCAAGTAAGCACCAGCAATAACAGCAACACCCCCAACAAACACGACATTCCACTGCAAACCAGCAAGCCAACACTCACTTGTATGCATTTTATTTCATATCATATGATCTCTCAGCAAACACTCAACCAATCTCTAGGATGTGTTGACAACCGAACCTCCTCTTTCTTAAAGAAACCTGGCTCAATTCCACATTGACACCTGATATTCCCACTGGACAAAAGATTGCAAAAGATTGCAAAAGATTGCACAATAGGGCCACCCTCACAAGCCAATAGGAGAACTCACAGTCATTTACAAGGACTTTGGTGGTCATTTCGACCTCGGCGGTCTTTTCACAAGACCGTCGAGGGACCGCCGTGCTGAGGACCGCCAGAGCTGGCGGTTTTCCGCTCAGCAAATTATGACTGCTGGCAGCCCTCCGTCCTTTTGCGGATGGAGAGCCACCAGCAGCCATACTAGCGGTCGGCGGGCAAGTGGAGGTTGCTCCACCTCCATCGCCCCGTCAACAGAACACCGCCCACCAAATCACGTTACGTGATTTGTCGTGGCAGTGTTCTGTTGACGGGGTGCTGGCGGCAGAGCAGCCCCCATGGAGCCCGTCCCCTCCCGGAAGATCAACGGACCAGGTAAGTTGATCGTCCGTTAGGGGAGGAGAGGTGGCGGGGTGTTGTGTGTTGTGTGCGTACATGTGGGTGTGCGTGTGAGTATGTAGAGGGGGTGTTTGAGTGTGTGTATGCATGCGGGGGATGTGTGTTTGGAAATGTGTGCATGTCTGTCTGTATGTATGTCTGTATGGATGTGTGTGTGTATGACTGAATGTGGGTGTGCATGTATGACTGTGTGTGTGGCTGTTGGCATGTTTGTTGGTGGTGTCTGCATGCGTGTTGGGTGTGAGTCTGTATAGTGATGTTGGAGGTGGGAAGGGGGGTCCTGCCACCTTTGGGGGGTGCAGGGGGGTGGGGGTGTCGGGGAAGGACTCGGGGTGGGGCTTGGGGCTGATGGAGACCCCTATCAGTGCCAGGGAAGGAATTCCCTGGCACTGATAGTGCTTACCGCCATCGATTTTTCGTGGCGGTTCCCAACCCCATGAAATCCATGGCGGTCCACCGATTCATGATACTGCACTCCATTCATGGAACATCAGCACTTAAAGCTGCAAATCTTAGAGAAGTTTACCCTGATCAGAATCCTCACCTACCAACCTACCTGTACTGCGACCCATCTTCACCAGCCTCTTGAAAAAATATATTTTATTTAGTTATTTGTGTTAAAAATGTCGACAAAATTACATTAAAAACAAAAGGTAAACAAGCAATCATTCTCCTTTACCCCAGGTTCATCTACATATTTCTAATAGAAGAAAGAAAAGAAAAAAGGGTTATAATTATATCAGTAATATATCCACTAACTAGGCTAAGTTAGGCTCATATTCCCAAATGTCCTGATATTTCTGTAATGCCACCACTATTTGTGCATAAAATCTTTTAATTTAACCGGTTCCATTTTATTCACCAAAGAATCGGAACAGGGGACTTCCACCGATTTCCATTTTGTAGAATTAAAACCTTAGCCACTAAGGATGGTATAAAGAGAAGCTGTTGCTGTCTGAGGGAGATTCTGTGGTTTTGATATTCCAAACAGGGCTCCAGGGGGTTCGAGAGTAAGGGCTATCTGTAGCTTGGTGCTAATCCACTGAAATCCCTTTGTCCAGAATTGACTTAGAGCAAGGCAGGTGAAACATACATTAAGCCAAACTGCTATATATTATGCCTGCTTCTGAACTATTCCCCAGAATTAGTAGGAAACAATTTGGGCCATATTTATGAAAAACGATGCACAGCTGCACTAGCGCATTAGTGCATCAAAAAATGTAATGCAAGCTAACGCCATTTCTAAGCAACATCTGTGCACCATATGTACAAAAAGATGCACAATGGTGCTAAAGAAATAGATGCTAGCCGGGGCTGGAAGGCGTTAGGAAAAATGGTGCTAGTGGGCCAAAAATGTCACTAGACTGATTAGCGGAAACAAATCTGCAGCTAGTCAGCCTAACATCATTTTTTAATGCACAAGCAGCCAAAAAATGACTCCTGTCTAAGTATAGACAGGAGTCATTACCACAACCCCAATGCTCACCACAGGGGACCAGTGTCCCCAGGACAACCCCAACAGACCCAGGTCCAGGCATGCGGCCCTATGTATGGGGCCCCCAGTGGCACACAACAGTTGTACACATCAACTTAACTGGGACAGGCTCCCTCGATCTGCAGTCTCCCTGTGGTGTGTGTGGTGGTGATGCTGGGGGCTGGGTAACTATGTGCCCAAAATAGTGACACCATGGTAGGTTCCATGGTGTTTCCTTTTGTAAATGTGCCTAACATCCTTTCAACACCTGGTCTGACCAGGCGTTGAATTTTGACACTAAATGGCCTTAGTGTAATTTTGTGGCTCTGCCTCCTAGGTGCTCATCATTTTAGCATATGGAGGCAAATAGGGCTCTAGGGGGCTAGCATCATCTTTTTTAAAGGCTACGTCTACCTAGCATATCATTGTCACAATGCGACGCAACGTGGCTAGGCACTTCCAGAAAATGACGCAAACTCATGTATTTTGATGCTAGATGGGTCTAGCATGAAAATATAAATATGGAGTTAAGTTGGTTATGCTGTAGCGTAAAAAAAATGAAGCTAAGATGGCTCTAACTTTTTATAAATATGGGCCTTTGTCTATGAGGATCAGTGTGTAAAACATCATCCATTCTGAATGGAAAGCCATTTGTTTGAAATTGGTCCCTCTAATGGCTTTATGAGCAATTTAATTATAGTGGTTCCAAGTATGCAGGACAATCTTGCACCCAATGATGGCTTCATTCTTAGCAAGGGCGCTGGGGCTGAACTGTAGAAATCAATTGCTGAAGTATATGATGCCAGTTTCCCACTCCTGTCAGGCCACGTATAAAATATGCTTGACTAATAGTGTGGGCTTACAAATTGATTGGTGGTTGAATGCTTTGTATGAAATGAAGTTTTTGAGTGTAATAGAAAAACAGTGCTGGGGGGATCACAGGGTTAACTATTACTAGCTGATCCCAGGTTTTCTCAATCCTTGCCAGTATAAAATTGCTGAATTGGTAGATTTCCACCTTTTCCCAGCCCTTGATGTCTTCAGTTGCTAACTGCAGACCTAGCAAGCCACATTCCCTTATTTAAACAGAAGTGTGAAATTGGCAAAAGTGGAACTCTTCTTTGAGCTTGGTGTATCAATAAAGCATTATGTTGGGAAGCTTATAGCTGGTATGTTTGTGGAGGTTGGGAATCTTAAGGAAGAAGGGAAGCCAGATCTTATCATCCAAGACCACTTGCTTAAGATAAAAACTGTTGGGTAGGTTAGAAGGAGTTGCTGCCCACATAATCCAATCTATAAATGCATCTTGGTAGTATTTCTTAAAGTGGGATAACGCTAATTCCACCGTCTTCAATATTCAATTGCAATGTCTTCCATTTGGTGCCTGCTTTCTTTCTTTGCCACATAAATTGGCGCAGCATCTGGTTTATTTTATAAACCTATTTTTGAGGAACTTTAATCATGGCATTGGAGAAAATAAAAAGAAACAGCTGTAGAATCTTCATTTTACCATATTAATACCCTTGGGTTAGTTGGCTATCTGGTGTTGTGCTTCATCATAATTGGACTTAATGAGCAAATAGTTGAATCTTTTTTTTTTTTGTGACCAAATCAAGAAACTTCTGGCATGCTCATTTTTCTCGTAGTATTGTTGAAAACATGAGTTCTGATTTATAATTGCTGGTGACATGTAGTGTTACCTCTGCTCTCGACCTGCTTTCAGCATACTGGCCTCTGAAATTTGGGAGCAAAATGCCTAGCGGGCTAGAGTTGCTTGGACTAATTCCTGCTGCAAGACTGCCATTTTTTCTTTTCTCAACTTACTAATTTGGGTTTATACAAAAGTGTGCCCCCTCTGATAAAGGCATTACAATCTTACCAAACTGCAAATGTTGAGGTTGAGCCTATGGTCCTGGTGAGGAAGCCCTCCAGGTGAAGGATCTCCCTCCTCCCCTTTCCAGCCAAGGTCATCGAAAAAATCGTAAACAGACAACTATCCCGGTTCCTGGAAGACAGCAAGGTACTCGACACCTCCCAATCCGGATTCTGCAGAAACCACAGCACAGAGACTGCACTCATTGCTGCCGCAGACGACATTAGGACCATGCTGGACGAAGGAGAAACAGCAGCACTCATCCTCCTGGACCTCTCTCCGCAGCTTTCGACACGGTATGTCATCACACTCTCTCCACACGCCTCCACAACTCTGGAATCCGCAACAAGGCACTCGATTGGATCTCGTCATTTCTCTCAGGCAGAACCCAGAGAGTCCGCCTCCCACCGTTCCTGTCAGAAGCCTCCAGAATCATCTGTGGCGTTCCCCAAGGATCTTTGCTCAGCCCCACACTCTTTAGCGTTTACATGGCCCCCCTTGCCTACATCGCACGAACCCACAACATCAACATAGTTTCCTACGCAGACAACACTCAGCTCATCCTCTCCCTCATGAAAGACCCTAGAACTGCAAAGAATAACCTCCACAACGGATGCACGCCATTGCCAGCTGGATGGAATCAAGCCACCTCAAGTTAAACACAGACAAGACAGAAATCCTCATCTTTGGCACCAACCCCTCAACTTGGAATGACTCCTGGTGGCCCACCTCCCTAGGAACCGCACCCTCACCCACCACCCACGCACGCAACCTAGGCCTCATCTTGGACTCCACACTCAGCATGACTCAGCAGGTCAATGCCATCTCCTCTTCCTGCTACAACACTCTCCGCATGCTCCTCAAAATCTTCAAGTGGATTCCCGTCGAAACAGGCCCTCCACGACAAAGGCCCAGCCTACCTCAACGACAGACTCACCTTCCACACCCCCAACCGCAATCTTCGCTCCGCCAGCCTCGCCCTCGCCTCCCTCCCCCGCATCCGCCGCACCACCGCCAGAGGAAGATCCTTCTCTCAGCTAGCCGCCAAGACCTGTAACCCCCTACCGCTCCACCTTCGCCAGACCCAAGACGTCTTCACATTCAGGAAACACCTCAAGACATGGCTCTACGACCAGTAGCTACCCCCCCAGCGCCTTGAGACCCTAACAGGTGATTAGTGCGCTCTATAAATCCTTGATTGATTGATTGATTGAAGAGTGGGATGCATGTTTGTCAGTCAACTGGGGTCTACTAAAAGTGATTCATCAAATGACCACCAAAGCTGATCTGTTTGATTGGTCTTTATAGTTGGATTGAGTGAGGGAATCAAGTGATCTGAAAACGGATTAGCCATTATGCACACATTTTTCCTCGCCCATTCAGTTGATATTAGGAAAAAATGTATCCTTGAGGCCAAGTTGAACAGTTTAGAAAACAGGTAAATTCCTGCACCTGTGGGTGTTCTTGATGTCATGAGTCAAATAAAGCTAAGTTGCGTACTGCTTTAACTAAAAGTCGTACAACTCTAGGTTTATTTTGTAACTTAGCCCTGCAAGAAGAATCTCGCTTGATGTCTTGTATGATGCTAAAGTCCCCGCATCACGAAAAAAAAACTGGCAGTCTAAGTAAGAAGTCAAATATTTCATTAATGGGGTATGTATTGTCTTCAATTATACTTTAAAAACTGATCAGGTGGAGCGAAGATTGCGGTTGGGGGTGTGGAAGGTGAGTCTGTCGTTGAGGTAGGCTGGGCCTTTGTCGTGGAGGGCCTTGTTTGCATGGATAAGGAGTTTGAAGGTGATCCTCTTTGATACTGGTAGCCAGTGAAGGTCTCTCAGGTGGGGGGAAATGTGGTCGCGAGGATCACCTTCAAACTCCTTATCCATGCAAACAAGGCCCTCCACGACAAAGGCCCAGCCTACCTCAACGACGACATCATACAGAGGTACCGGTTGAACTGGCAGGCCATTCAGCAGCTGCTGCAAAACATTGAACAGCAGTTGGCCCCCACTTTGGTGACACCCCACACCATACCAACAGAAACAAAGCTGCTTGCCGTACTCCACATGCTGGCAAGTGGCTCGTTTCAAACAACTGGTGCCCTGGTAGGCGGAATATCACAACCATCATTCTCCGCATTTCTGCCCAAAGTACTGGATGCCATCATTCGCCTGACACCCCGCCACATCTGCTTTCCTAACACACTGCAGAAGCAGCAGGAAACTAAACAAGCGTTCTACGCAATCAGTGGCTTCCCACACGGAAGGGGCATATTTCTACTCAGTTTGCGGCGATTGTGCGTCAAAGATTTTGACGCACAATCAGCGCAAACGTTGCCCCGTATTTAAACTTTGACGCCCGAGCCCGCGGACGACAAAATTCCGCCGTGTGCGTAATTTTTTGGATGCAGCAACCCGCCCTGCGTTAATGATATGCAAGGTAGGCGTTCCCGTCCAAAAAATGGCTCAAATGGCCGTGCGTCGTATTTATGCTTTCGGGCAAAAATGACGCACGGCTGGGAGACGGAGCCAGAAAATGACGCACAGCCCGATTTGTGTCAAAAATTAACGCCTGGGTCGGGGCAGGCGTTAAAATGGGGCAAACACACCTGTATTTAATCAGAACACACAGAACAAACAGCAGAGCAGCAGAGCAGCAACAGGGAGACATGGAGGCCATTCTAATCCAGCGTGCACGCAGATGCAGAGCCCAGCAGCAACAACAGCAGCTCCAACAACACCAGCAGGGACTCCAAAGGCAGCGCAGAAGGCAGGAGGGGATATTCCGCCCAAGAACCACCTTTCAGGGCCTCAGGGAACACAACATCATACAGAGGTACCGGTTGAACTGGCAGGCCATTCAGCAGCTGCTGCAAAACATTGAACAGCAGTTGGCACCCACTTTGGTGACACCCCACACCATACCAACAGAAACAAAGCTGCTTGCCGTACTCCACATGCTGGCAAGTGGCTCGTTTCAAACAACTGGTGCCCTGGTAGGCGGAATATCACAACCATCATTCTCCACATTTCTGCCCAAAGTACTGGATGCCATCATTCGCCTGACACCCCGCCACATCTGCTTTCCTAACGCACTGCAGAAGCAGCAGGAAACTAAACAGGCGTTCTACGCAATCAGTGGCTTCCCACACGTCCTTGGTGCAATCGACTGCACACATGTATGCCTTGTGCCACCTGCTGCAACTGAACACCTCTACCGCAACAGGAAGCACACACATTCAATCAGCGTGCAGGCCATAGTCGATCACCAAGGAATGTTCAGCAACATTGTGGCTAAATATCCTAGGAGTGTACATGACTCATTCATCTTCCGTCACTGCACCATCAACCAACACTTCCAGGATGGACAGTATGGCAATGGACTACTTGTTGGTAAGTACAAAAGCCTACTTATATACACACTGCACAGCAACCCTATAGGACACACAACACATACACCACAACAGCAACATCTAGACAGGGACACACTGAGGTCCTTACATCACTAGCCATGTTTCTTAAATCACCATTGAACTTGTCACACATTGGATTTTACTGTACAGCCTAATGTGAAGACATTAATGAGTGTTGGTTCCAAAATGTCACCTTGCAAATTGTAAGTGTCCCAATGACCTTTAAATTAATACATTGCATAAGCCTAAAGGTATGGGATGTCCAGGGTACTTTGATATGGACTTGTTAACAACACTTACAATTTAAACTCTACATGGAACTATCAACTCACCCCCAAGTGAAGACACAAGGACACCTGTATCACAAGTCACAATGCTAGGGAGGGCACACTGCACTGAAAATCCCAAAACATACTGATGGCAAACGGTTAGCAGATAAACACTTGCTCAGCCAAGGAAACAACACAATGCAGATGGTATAGCCTACAAGTATAGGATGTCACATCAGTACACAAAAGAGTCAAAGACAACACAAGACAACTACTGCAATGAAAGGTCTTTTCAATAGGGCCATCTACATCAACATGATCCCATTCTTTTTCTCTTTCAGCTGATCAGGGGTATGGCATCCAGCCATGGATAATGACACCATTTGGCAACCCGAGTACTGCTGCAGAGAGTGCAAACAACGAGGCCCATAAGAGGACACGCAGCATTGTCGAGCAGACCTTCGGCATCCTCAAGTCAAGGTTCTGCTGCCTCAACATCACTGGTGGTAGCCTCCTATATTCCCCCTTGATGGTCTGTAGGATCATCCTCACATGTGCAATATTGCACAACATTTGTGTCAAAAGGAACATTCCCCTCCTGGAACCAGACCCATACATGCTTGAAGACGAGGAAGAGGAGGATGCTGCCCTGCAAGAGGAGGGGGAACAACCAAACACGGCTGCTGGAGTGCGTGGGCGCCAACACATTGTGAACAATTTTTTTTAAATATCATCACCATCACCACTTAATGAACTATTGTAAATAAACACTGATAACAAACACCACATCATGGTCTGGCTATTCATTTCGGCACACCTTTAGCTCTAAATATCAGAAGAAGAGTGTCGCCTCATGGAGCGTTGATGATATAACAATCAGGACACAGAAAAATACACTACAAATGTGATGCCTATCATACAACGGTCACATACACACACAATGTAAATGACTGACATCCTTTACAGTTCACCTTTGAAGGGCAATAGCTGAGGACAACACCTATTACACACATACATGTTGGAAACATGGTTTATCGCAGCAGATGGCACACAACTAAAACATCATCACTCAACTAGGGGAAAACAGGCCTCATACATCAGGCAGTTGACATGCTTTTGCTTCAGGAACAGGAATGTATGACCAGACTCTTGGCAGCAGTAATTCCAACTACAAACAATCTTTGCAATGACTATCTGTCACTAGAGTTACACATAAGCAGAACATACACAGCACAAGTGCCACACATATGACAAGCATCCAGCACATCACATCCCATCTACATGTCAGCCCTTTTCTAAAAACCTTACAAACCCATGCGCCTGGTCACACCCCACCTGTCTGAAGAGGTCCCTGGAATGCTGATATGTGTACCCTGAGATTCCCTCATCTACACACACACACTCACAAGAGTCATCCAGTGTGCCACACCCTTTCCTATGCCTACCATTGTCATAGTACCATCTCACTGCATGGAAGTCAGCTCAAATAATACGCTGTCTTGGAGTTTTTAAGGCCTGGCATCACCTGTAGATTGCTTCCCGTGTGAAAGGTACTGTAGGCCATTTTAAAGCAAATCTCATCCGACAGGACTTGTGAGACACTGATGGAGGCCACACCAGTGATCCCCTCCATGCACACCACCCAAATTTACATGCCTCATCCCCGCTGATGCCTCCTACAGCATAGATGTTGTCATTTGGGCAATTACATCATTAAGCATTGCTACTAATGTTGCCGTGTAACACTTTATCAGGGTTCACGTGTCACCTTCAAAACAACACAGGACATACACAATGTGACATGTCAACTGTCTACTGCTCCCTCTGACCAGTCCTAGTCAGACCACTGATCATGTCATTTGTCAAAGAGCTGGCTCCTGATTGAGCCAGCATCCTGTCAGCCTGACTGGCATCTGTCCGTGGGTCCACCTAAAGATACCTGGTGGCCACATATGGACCACACTTGCTGTCCAAAACCTCTCTTTCATCAGAGGCTAATTTGTCATTTGCCTCATCAATGTATACTCAAATACATTGTATTGCATCATCTGACTTTTATTTGTATCATATTTGTTACAGTGCCCTTGAATAGCAAATTCATGCCCCATCCGTTGTCTGGGCCTCATTAATGCCCAAACTACAAAGTGTGACAGTGTACCTGGACCATAGCCTTTGATGGTGTACGTGGCCTCCAGAAGAACCAGCAACCTCACCTAATGTCCATGAAAATTCGACACATATGAGGACCCTGACAGTTCACACGCTGAGTAACATTGTTCAAATAATAGAGATGGCTCGTGTGTGGTGAATACCAACCATTTTATTCTGCACAGAGGCTATGATGTTTCCTGATGTATTTCCATCCACAGAGGCCAACTTGAGTACAAATGTTGCAATGACACATGCCGGATCCAGACACCTGAGACATTCTCTCACTCAGCACACCACGGTTGGCCATTTAAAAGTCTCATTACACGTCTTAAGTGACAGGGTGGGACCATCCACGTGTAGGTTACCATGTCCTCAATGACTTTAGTCACATTTAGCTACAAACAATACTCATTAGATACACGATTAGCTGCCAATAACTCATGATGAGACCTGGACGTTACAGTGACAACATACACCTTAACAGTTGATCCTGGATCAACATTGGACCACACACATCTACATGTACATGTACCATCCAATCAACAAAATGGTTGCAAGCAGCCTATCACAGTAGTGTCCCAGTTGTAACCTAGCAGGAAGATTGAAACATGCCACTAAACCAGGTAATGCATAAAGGGCCACATACATCAAAAACCTATTTGCTATCATGACATAAGGAACGTTGAGAATTTGCTTTTAAATCAATGCTAAATGGTATGTCAGAATTCTCTAAAGAAGTAATAGGGCTAACTTCAAATGGGCAAATGGTATTACAGATTTGCAAAAAGAGAATCATACTCAATTTGCATCTATGGGCCTGCTGCCAATGGTTTAGCATTACTGAATTTGGGAAAACATTGGATAAATTTGCAAGTCAGGAACAGCAAACCCCAGGGTGCTGGGGTAAACATAAAATACAAGAGGCACTCATTGTAACATAAAAAATAATAGTACTCAGGAGTCAGTGTGCATAAGCAATGTTTTATCATATATTTCTGAAAATTAATAAGATTATTTCCAACATAATCCCCAATTACAGTATCACTGTCCAAATCAAAATAGTAGAATTAATTGATCTGTTGTTCCAAGTTTGCTACGATCCAAAGTCCAAGTCCAGATTTCTCCAATCAAAGTTCAATCATATTCTTCAAAAGATGATATAGCTTATTATTCAAACTTTAGCAGCCGCATCCAAATTGATACCCAACACGTGTTTCGTCCGGGAGTTTCCCAATGACTTCATCAGGGCTGTAAATGATATAGGTACCTATTATTACATGTGTATCCATACTTCCTAATTAAAAAGACCTCCACCAGTGTATGGACATGAAAAAATATGAGAAAATGTAAAAAAGGGGTAAAAAAAATATGAAAGGAATATAAACATTTGTGGAAAAGTTGTGGAATGAATTGTGAACACAATGGTGGGAAGCAGACATATGTTAGTTCTCAGTGCACCTTAATTCCCAAAATGTGAGAGTATCGTACACTTAGGTATCGAGCTTATGCACACTGACTCATGAGTACTATTATTTTTTATGTTACAATGAGGGCCTCTTGTATTTTATGTTTGCAATAGTGCTTTTAGCATCTATCAAGACCTTTCAAGAGTGCATCATTTCGAGATTCGACCTACTCCGTTGATATTTACCTCGCTACCCAGAGCGCCTAGTATTCTCCCAGTACAATACACCCATACGTAGTTAGAGCCCAGGGTGCTGGGGGCGTATGTCCCTCTCTGCTGCACCCCAAATAGACATTTTTTACGGACATGTGAAGCACACACATGCATAAGGGGCATGGTTGCCCTACATGTCAATAGTGAAACATATTTTAGCTACATTAACTCGTAATTAGCACATGGTTACCCCCAAAAAAGGTTTAGGCGACAATCTCATTACCTAAATGGCCATTTTGCTATTTGGAATAGCTTGATACATGTGCTCACAAATTAGCTAATGAAGACATCCTGTTAGCTCTTTCATATTTTGAAAGTTGCAATCAGCAATTACGTACACGTGTGCGCAATTATGAGTAATATCCATTATGGCCAATCATTACTATTGCACTTTGAATACCTTCTATACGTCCTATAAGGGACATTTGCTATAGCTAACCCCAGTGTTTATCACTTAGCACCGTTTGGTCATGCAAAATTCCATTACTCATTTGGATAAATGAAATACATATTTATCATTATGCGTCATATTTTCACGCATACAGCTTGTGCGTCATAATTTTTGACGCACAGGAGTGCAAATAATGCAGAGTCAATTTTTTTTTTAATAAATAGAAATAATATTTGGCTGCGGCTTAATTTTCACCTCTGGAACTGTAAATTATGCGCAAACAAATATTATTTACCAATTATTAAAAATATTTTTACTCTGCATTATTTCCACTCCTGTGCGTCAAAAAATATGACGCACAACCTGTATGTGTGAAAATATGACGCATAATGGAAAACAACGGCGCCCATATTATGCTGGATGTGATGTAATAGGATATCCTGTTTACAGAATCTGTACAGTGGGTGTACTTCACTTTCACTTTGCAGTCTCTGATTATTCTAGACTGTGTGGCTGTGTGCAAAGTGTTGTCCTGTGAATTTGTGCTTTTGTGTCCAGAGTGCCATCTTACTTGTTGTTTTGTCATCAATATATTGTTGTAGAATACTGTCTGAGTGTGTGTTGTATAAATTTGTCCAGTCCAGTGTTGTATTTATTGTCTGTGGGAGTCTGTTGTGGGTACTGTTATATAGGGGATAGGCTCTTCTATTTGTTAAGTTTTCTTTGTATTTCCTCACTCAAACTTTCCCCATTTCCCCCTTTTGTTTTTTTTTTACTACTACTTGTTCCCCTTTTTCTGTGCCTAAATGTCTGGTATGCCACGTCTTCCCAGGATGGGTGAGGAGGAATTGGGGGGGTTCATATGGCTGGTTTGCCATTTCCTCCCACTGATGCTGGAGGCTGGGGGTAGGGTGATACAGGGGTATCACACAGAGGCCCTAAAAGTCCGGTGGGGGAAGGTGCGCCATCACTTGGTGCGTCTGTATGGGAGCCAAAGGAATGAGCATCAACTGAAGCACCGCTGGGCTGACCTGATCTCCAGGGAGCAAGATCTGCTGGACCACCTGGGAATCATGATTGGTGGCCATGTTGGTGAGTACAGATCGTGTAAATGTGCACAATTAAAAGCTGGGTAGTGACATGAGATGATTGGTACCCAATCTGCCAGATAAGTAGCTGCCTGTGTGTAATGCTAGGGAAACATACAGGGTAATTGATGCACTATGTGAAGGATGACAAATGCTAGCAGTCAGGCAGCTCATGTTTTCCACACTTACAGGTTGCTTGTTGCTGAATGTAATGTAGTGCCGCCTTTGTGTCAGACAAGCGAAACATTAATGACGCAATCAGGACTCTACAGGTCACAATTGCCACTGAAGTATGGATGTACTAACATCATACCTACATATGTTGACGCTATAGCTAGACTGCCATTGGAAACCCTACGTGATGCTGAAAATGAGTGCTGCCTTCACGTCAATTGATGATAGCAATGTGGCCCAGACATATGTCATGCAGTCCTCAAGTAACCAGCTTTTGGATGTCTCTCTTGGATGCACATGATGAGATGAATACACACCTATATTGTTGATGCACACTAATGGAGGTGCATGTTTGCCACCACATGACAGTCAGGGCCACTGCATGTGTGTAGAAGTGTGTGTAACTGTAGCAGGAGACCCATCCTATGTAAATGTTGCCCAGGAATTATTCCATGCAGTATGGGCATGTCTGAAAGTGCTTCATTACTCATGTCAGCTTATCACATTGTATTTGTATTTGAAATTGTTTGTCAGTGCACGGATTCTGAGCATATTCTTCCTTCCATGCTTTACAGGTGGACCTGCACCGTACACAGTGGGAGAGGTGGCTCGTTTTGAGGACCCTGACACCTACAGTGAGTGTTGACATGTGTGGTATGTTTTGTGTTTGCTGGTAATGTGTGATGGACTACTGTGTATTGAACATATTGCAAGGTGTGATGCGCTGCCCAATCATTAGTCTTGTTCCATTAGTGGGATTTCAGTTATCACATTATTTTGAGTTGAGCAATGCTTATCCATTTGTCTGATCTTGGGTTTGTAGGCCATTCCTGTAGGGCCCGCTATGGGAACTGGGGTGAGTCATGTGGAATACACTAGTTACAATGAGAGTTGGACTGTGACTCGTCTCGGACTGAGTCTGCATGTCAGACTGACATTCTCCCAGATAGCTTCTGCAAATGGCTTGTCTGAAGACTGCTGCTTCCCTATTAAACGATGTACTTAGTACCCTGTAGGTTGGATCTTCTGGGAGCATGTACTTCCACAAGTTGTACTAGAAATGTGTGGGACTAGAGTGCAACGGCCTAGGTGTGCATGCTATTCATGATCATGGGTGTTTTTGCACCTCTGTGTCTGTTGAAAAGTATGCCTCACTGGAAGTATGTGATGTTGCCCTAGGTCAGTACATTTTGACATGTGTGGACCTTGGATAGGACAAGGTTTAGCTGACTCCAATTTGTTGATAGCCCTTACTGGTGGTGTGTGTGTGGAGCCAAAAACATGTTGAGCTTTCTATACACTCCTGGGTGTGCATCTATTTTGGGATTGTTTGTTGTTCTCCCCCCCCCCCTCAAACACAAGCATGGGTTTGTGAATAGGGTACCTAGGACTGAAGCAACCAGTATGTTACACATACTTGTGATTATATGAAATATGGTTTTGAACCTAGTGTACACACTCAGTTATGGCACATGACTACTATACTAGCAAATCCCATTACAAATTGCAGACCTTGAAATTTGTAATTGTTATCACATACACTGACATATGTAGTCCAGGCAATAGGGGGAGGAGGTGCAGCATGATTGTTAGCTGCAACTGTCAGTACTTTGATGACAAGTTATTGCCAGTTGTTACCCATCATGTAGATTTTGTATGTGCTATGTGTGAGATGACCTTTGTAGGCAGGCTTTCCATGTACTTCCTCTGAGTCTTTCAATGATCTGTATGGTGATATGAGCTGTTACAAGTACAGTAGATGTATTGTCAGATTGGCCACTTGTGCTATTCCACACAACGCAGTTCCTATGGTAAATAGTTGCCCTTTGTCTTCACAGCTGCAAACATGACTGCCGCACAGAGGCATGAATTTGAGAGGTGGGCCATGAGGTACCGACACATCCTGCAGGTGCAGTCGGGGTTCCGAAGAATGGCCCGTAAATACCAGTCGGATCGGGCCTCCGGAGCATGGTGGGCTTCACCACAGGGTGGCCCAAGCTTGCCCACTACAGCCACCACCACCACAACCACCGGTTCTCCCCAGGTGGCCCCAGCCACTGCGGGGACAGTTGCCCCTGCCTCTGCAGCACACCCAGGCCCCAGCAGTGTGACAGCTGCAGGACAGTCCAGTGGGCTAGGCTCAACACGCCCACAGAGCACCTCTGCCGGGACCCAAACAGCAGCAGCACTACCAATCGACCCTGCGGCATTCCTGGCTTTGGAAAGGAAAATGGACAAAGTTATTAGGAAGGTGAACAATCTTAGCCAGGATGTCGGCTACATCAAGAAGCGGGTCAGGTCTATCAGGCGGACCCTCCGGAGGGCCAACCTCTAGGAATGATGTATTCAATGGACATAATTCCCTCCCCTCCCTCCTCTTTCCTTGATATCATGATTAGTGGGCTTGGGGGATTAGTGTTAGGTTAGTATAGGTTGTTAGTTTAGTTAGTGTTAGGGAGGAGGGTGGGGGGTCCTGATTCTTTCTACTTTTCCTTATTAAGTGTGTGGGTGGGTGGGGGTCAATGTTGGGGTTCCTGTGTGTTTTAAAAAAAATATATATATATATATATATATGATTGTTTAGGATAGTAAAGTATGTGTGTAGGTTAGTATGTGTTGTCCTGCATGTGTCCTGTCTCATAATGGTGGGTGGGGGGTTGATGTTTAGATTGATTCGTTATATGTGTAGAGTAAGTTTAGCTTAGGTTAGTTAGGGACAGTTGTGGGTAATGAGTAGTCAGGTTAGATTAGTGTAGGTATGACTTTTCCCTTAGTTGCCTCTGGTGTGATTAGTTTTGAATAAATATATAGATAACCCTTTGCATTATGTGTTAACTGCTACTTGATCATGGCCTTGCCATCAGTGTAGATGATTGTTGTTCTATGACATTTGTGTCCTATGCTACAAACAAAAACAAACTGAGGTATAAAATGGCAGCTACCCCAGTGCTACCTTGGTAAGTATCCACCATTTGTTAGAACCACCAATCGGAGTTGACATGGATCACAAAGGATTTTTGCCGATGAGTATGTTTTCTACGTCACAAAGTGTGCTTCCAGACTTGGTATTGTGGGGACATTTTTAGGTCGGACTGCAGTTTGATGTTCAGGGACATCTTTGAAGATGAGGTCTTGTTAACACTCTTGCCTTCTTGTCTTCATAACTGACATAGATCATTTGTACAAAAATTCAGCATGATTACCTATTTGGATGTTTACTCAGAAAGGTTGATTGATGCTGTGTTTTGTAGTATTTGCTTAGATTAGACTGCACAGTACAATGTGTTAGTATTGCATGGTGACAACATTTATCAGCCACTATTAGTTGACTTTGATTTCTCTTGATGAAGCATTATTCTGTCCAACACAGCATGATGGTGTGTGGTTTCTCCCTTCATCAGTTATTCTCCTCAGGATGGGCAGGCTATGATGCAATCCTGGCCACTGCACACATGTATCTGACTACATGATGTCAGGACAGTTGTATTGTCAAGCTACATGATTGTCACACAGGCACATTTGTGTTGTCTACTGCACAGTTGATGTGTCAAATTACACAGAGACATATTTGGTGTGCAAGTGCTATTTATTGATAGGTGCTGTAGTGCAATATGTACATTGTCCATGTTTGCTGAGTCCGTTCTAGTGAAATCTTACATGGTGATCTTACAGAAGGGGTGTAGATAATGCTACTGACATGCTGGGGTGATGTTACAGACAGTGCAGAGGGACAGGATTTGATGATTAGTAGGAGAGAGACATTAACTGGGCATGCTGACAAGTTATACAGTGGTAAGCAGAACAGTCATTGAGTATAGTTGTTGTAAGACTGGCATTTGACAAAACGTAGGACCTTGGTCAAAGTAGGCCATGGTGCAGGCACTAGTGCTTCCGGGTACTCTTCCATGTGAATGTGATCTGTTCCATGTCTTCTTCTTCTGATGTGTGTGTTGCCTGCTTCGTCCTTGTTGTTGTTGGTTGTGAAGGGGCAACACACACCTCAGTGTTAGAAGACGTGGACTCAGACATCCCGGTTGCTGCTCCCTGTGAAGGTCTTAAGGGCAGTAGTGCAGCAAGGAGGGTCTACTGGTTTTTGAGAATAGCAGCCACATCACGATGGTAGGCAGCCAGGTCGGCCCTGAGGGAGTCATGATTGCATTCGTGCATGCAGTGGAATGTTTGGGGTGCGAGGTGTTGTGGCAACTCCCTTACTGCAGTGGTGAATTCCTTGACAGTTTCTTGTAGTCCTTGCAGTATGGATGTTAGGGCTTGCATAGCTGCTGCCTGATCTGCAGATGACATCATGCACGAACGCACCCCCTCAAGGCTGGCTGCCATAGTTTGCATCCCCACCCGCACCTCCTTGGCCAGCTCCCTCTGTACTCCAACTACAGTTCTTTCAAAGCTGGTGCCAGTGTCGTCAGAGTCCTCAGCTGTATTGGAGCTGGCAGGTCTTGCAATTGGGGTGGTTCCTCTCCGCTGGGTGCTTGTTCTGTGCTCCTCCTTGTGACTAAAGGTGGGGTCTGGAGGGTTTCAAGGACCTTTTGGATGGTTTCCTGGGGAATGTTTATGGGCTCGTCATCCATGTCATCAGGGAAATCTGGGACAGGCATATCGGCAGGAGATCCATCTTCCTCTGCAATGAAACAGGGTACAATTAGTGTGTCTGTGTTGTGACAATTTTGACGTGACGTGCCTGCCTTTTGATGAATTCACTTTGTGATCTTGTTTTGTATTGATATCTGCTGTCCTTCAGATGGGCATTGTTTCAGGCCTATGGCCCACCTGTGTGTCACATGTATGTTATTGAGTTATCAGACTTGTCAGCCTCATCGCCTCTAGGTGTTGCTTTATGCCAAATAGAGAATAGCCACCTTTTTGTCCTACTCGACCCTCCATCTATATCCATTCTCATGGTGAGCCCTTTCACTGGCTGTGGGTGTTCTGATGGTCCTGGCAGCACACTTGACTCTCAGGACCTGCCCCAATCCCTGAGCATTCACATCGACTTAATTGTAATTGACATGTAGCATATCCTATGCATGGCAATGTTATGATGTAATATGGATGTTGATATTGTTAATGTGTCCTGCTGATGTTGGGTAATGTGTGTTACATTGGATTGCCCTGCTAGTCGTATCAGTGTCCTATTTCGTCCTCTGACTGTGCCGGTGTATTTCAGTGACCATTTACATGTGTCCCCTCCTCAATGCTGTTGTCTGAGCAGTATGACATTTGTGATGTTGCCTTGTTTGCCAGGCACGGGATGGACCCTGACATATGCAGCGTGGGTGTGTCCTTAGTGCTGTGTCACTCCTATTGTTGTTTACATTGGCTGATGTTTGTGACACCTATGGGCATTGACATTTGTGTGTACTGGGGCCTTTGTCTTGTTTCAGGAGATTGTTGCAGATGTCATCCTCACCCCCTAATTTAGGTATGTATGTTCCATGGGGAGGTTACTGCCATTGGCTACTAGAGCTGCACACATATCAGAGGTGGTAGTGGCAACTGTTGTTGCAGTTACATTGCAGTTGTCGTTTTGGCTAGAGGATTGCTAATAGGGCCCTAGTTACTGTAGGAGATATGTTGGCTGACGAGTGCCAGGATGTAAGTTTGACGTAGTGGCCTTCCCTCCTGTCGAGGCTTTCCCTTTGCTCCATTGTTGGCATGACAGCATGCCCCCATGGGACTGTTGTTGGTGTAGTGTAATGTTGTGCCCCAGCTTATGTTTGTGCAGGCCATGCCCCCCTGCAGTACCCCTTTACCCATGCCACTCCATGTATATGATGACTTACATGCAATGTGTAGTAGGTATTTCCCCCCCTGCTTCTAGTCAACATTATTGTATTTTAATTCCCCATGCGACTTACCCTGCATGTGCGTTGTCTCGTGGTAGTCTGCGCTGTCCTGTCCTTGAATCCCTGTGACGATCTCCTCAGGGATGACGGCTGCGACCATCTCCTCTATGTGGTCCAGGGCCTCCTGGTGTGCTGGACTCCCACCTCCAGTCTGCAGTGCTGCCTTCCTGTTCCTGGCCATCTTTTCCTTTGTCCTGAGTTTGCAGTCATGCCAGCGTTTCTTACACTCGGTGACTGTCCTGCGTACTTCTGCCACACTGTTAATCTTGTCAACAATTTGTTGCCATATGGCCTCTCTCCTACTGATTGGCAACTTTGAGGTGATAAACAGTTGGTGCTGGTGTTCTGTCACTTCTTTAATCAGGATTTCCTGCTCCTCTGCACTGAACCGACACTTTCTTTTCTTTCTATAAATGTCCTGGTTCTTGTATGGATCGTCCTGGCTGGTTCCTGGTCTGCTGTCATCTTCCTGGGGTCTGTATTGGCATCTGGGATCCATTTTGGCTCTCCTCTGGTGCACTTGAAGTGTGTGTGGGTATTTTTTACACTATTGCATCAAAAAACGGTGCATATCCGAGTTGCGGTGTCGTAAATCAACCCACAGTCATTTCCGCCACGTTAACGTCGTTTTCCTTTACGACTTGACGCCACGGTGTGCGTCAAAAATAATGACTCCCACCTGTTGATTGCGCCGCCGTGCGTCAAAGTATAAATTTGATGCCCGCACGGTGCTACGAAATGGCGTTAGCCAGCGGTAAATTTTTTGACGCAAAACTGCGGCGGCGCAGTTTTGCGTTAAAAAGTATAAATATGGCCCAAAGTATTTAAGGAACTTTGGTTTGTGCCTTGAGGTGGGCTTCTTGAAGCAGAATTATCTGTGTTTCCAACCCCTTGAGCCATTGGAGTACAGACCAAAACTTAACTTTGTTATTTGCTTCATTCATATTACACAAAGTTACTCTAATAGTACATTTCGTCTCTGATGGCATTAGCAAGAATGTGTTCCTTGACGTAAAAATCTCCAAAGATTACTAAGATTGTTTGTGAATGCTTTGCAATTGGAAACTGACTTCCAAGAATGTGGTGTGCTCGCATTATTGCCAAATCCAGATTCTGAGTAGCAGCCTCTGGGTATACTTGCTAACAGATAAGGTCGGCAATAAGACCCCTCAGGAATTCCTGTAAACCTTAAATTAGATGCCAAAATCAATTTTCTGTGTCTTAAATTTTAACCTGGAGATTGCTCAGCTCTACCTGCAATTTGGAAGAAAGGGCCTCGTGCTGAGGTCTGATATCATCTAGGTCTGAGTGTTGATTTTGCAAAGTTGTTGTATTGTATTGTAATAGTATTTATATAGCGCTTAGTACCCCGATGAGGTGTTGAATCGCTTTTCGGTGAGAGGCGCGCTACTCCGGAACCCAAGAGGAATTAGTGGTGGATTAGTATAGGGAGACATGAGTTCAGTTTTAGTATTTTTATGAGTTAATTTGAGCAGAGGATATGTGAGTTTATTAGTTGGGTTGATTAGAGTAATGGAGGGATAGAGGGGGGGAGAATCCAGAAGTGTTAATTGGAAGTTTATAGTGATAGGATGAGGCTTGGGATCAGTAAAGGAGAGATGGAGGAGGGAAGGGTCTGTGGAAAGGGAGATCATAGTAGCAGGAGGGGTTTTTGATGAGTCAAGGTGAGATAAATGAGGGATAATTTATTAGGGTTGTTTGGGAGATCATGGTATTAAAGTGAGGTTTGGGTGAGCTAGATGTGGAAGAGGAGGGAAAAGTTTAGGTAGGGTTATTTTGGAGAAGAAAATGGGTTTGGGATGAGTCAAAGTGGGGATGGAGGATAGATTGATAGAGACATGTCATATGGTGATGGGTAGACACAGTATAGCTTACAAGAGGGTAAACCTATATTATGTTTATTTTGTTATAATTGTATTTATTTATATATATATATATATATATATATATATACACACCTATATATATATATATATATATATATATATATATATATATATATATATATATATATATATATACTTTTTAATAATTTTATTTTCCTTTAATGTGTTTATTCAATAATATTTATTTAATGTTGTTAACTTTAATTGACTTATTTATAATTTGAGTGAATATACATTTTTTAAACAATTTTAAAGAGTAAGTGTGTAATTTATTGTTATGACATAGTAGCGATACATATTTCCTAAAGAACTATACATATCTAGAATATACACACATTCAGAATAAAATATTTATCAACACAGGCATACGCAGTCCATTGCTGTTTGAATTTGGTGGTTATGAAGGAAAGAACTCTTGAGTTGTCTTCTGAAGACAAGATAGTTATCCGTGGATCTTATATTTGGGGGTAATAAATTCCATAGTTTGGCTGCTTGAATGGAGAAGGATGTGCCACCTATAGTCTTTTTCTTGTATTTTTGTGTTCTAAGGCATGGCGCCAATCTTGAGCGGAGGTTTTTTTTTTAATGTATTTGGTTATTTTGTTTCTGATAAAAGAGCGGTCCTGTTCCATATATAGCTTTGTGGGTGATACAGAGCAGTTTGAAGTTGGATCTTCTGGCAACAGGTAAACAGTGTAGTGCTCTTAAGGCAGGGGAGATTTGGGCGTGTGGCTTTATATGTAATAGTAGCCTGGCAGCGGAGTTTTGAATATGTTTTAATTTTTTCATAATAGATAGAGATGATCCATGGTAGATGCCATTGGCATAATTTAGTTTGGATAGTACAAGAGAGATAGTAGTCTGCACCTTGTGTGAAAATCTGAGGTAGAGGAAGGTGCATCGCAGAGTCTTCAAGGTGATGAAGCTTTTTCGTGCTAATTTGTCCACTTGGGCATTAATAGTTAACTTTGAGTCTATGGTAATTCCGAGGTTTTTAACTTCCTTGGATAATTGACGAGGGGGTCTGAGATGGTTAGGCCAGGCACACAGCGGGTCATCATTTTTCCAGTCACCACATATGAGTATTTCAGTTTTTGAGGCATTTAGTTTGAGATGGTTTCAAGTCATCCACTGATCCCACTTTGAGGCAACTGAAGATTTGTGAGTTTTCAATGTCTTTGGGGCACTCCAATTTAAGTAGTATTTGTGTGTCATCTGCATAGTTGTAGCATGCAAGTTGAAAATCATTGATCAGTTCTGGTAATGATTTCATGTAGATGTTGAAAAGCAAAGGTGAGATGATTGATCATTGGGGGACTCCTGCTTTTGTGAGATAGGGTTTGGATGAGAAGGGGGAGAATAGATAATATTTGTTCTGTTTTAAAGGTAGGATGTATTCCAGTTGAGAGCAGTCCCTTCTATGCTGGCTTCGTAGAGTCTTTGAATTAGGGTCAATCGTATCAAAGGCAGCCGAGAGGTCCAACAGAAGTAGTGCAGCAACTCCATTGTAGTCGACTGTGTTTTTAAGATCATCCCAGATTGCTATGAGTGCTGATTCAGTGCCGCTTCCTGGGCGGAATCCAGTTTGGTAGTCTGTAAGTATGGAATTGTCTTCAATGGATTGTGACATCTGGGCGAATGCTGATCTTTCTATCAGTTTGCTCAGGAAAGGTCCAATTGGGATTGGTCTGTAGTTATTGGGATCCTGTGGGTCTAGGTTTGTTTTCTTTAATAACAGACGTATGTATACCTTTTTCAGGTCTTCAGGAAACAGTTCCTGCAGTTAAAGAGTTGTTGATGATTCTTCTTACAGGTGTGGCAGCAGAAGTAGATAAAAGAATGTTCTTGAAGATGTGTGGTGGACAAGGGTTAGAAGGGCAACCGGAAGGCCTGCTTGTTTTCACCAAATTCAAAAACTCACCTTGTGATATTTGTTTGAAGGACCGTAGAGGTGGGTGGGTTTACTCTTAGAAGGGATTTTAGGAAAGGGGTTGGCGCTGATGGCTTTCGTCTGATGTGTCTGCCTTGGTTGTGTAATACGTTGCCAGTTTGTTTGTGAAATCTTGAGTAGTGGGATGACTTCCTTCCATGCATTTAGACCAAACAGCCACAGAAGTTAAAAAATATATACAGCTTTAATCACATTTTCTAAAATAATATCACATTATAATTTATATAAAACCACACATTTATACTTATACCCATAATCAATTTCTCATAACCATGCACAAATAAAAAGGTTGATCCTCAAGAATAACATTTTTTTTAATTTAAGAATGAGTTGTTTTTACAAAGGAATGGGACTAGTATGGGAGCTTCATGTGCTCCCAGTCTAACCTTTCCTTTTAAGTGGAAGCAACTGAAAAGAAAGATGATTACAAGGAGATGGTCCCTTTTTATTAAAATGTGAAATATTGGCCCTACTTCATAGATTCTTTTTTTTTGTTTGGTGGGAATCCAACAATCAGTTGGATGACTTTATATTTGGTTGAATGTAGGTGACAGTAACCTTGGATTTACAGACACCACTAGCAATCATAAATGTAACTTTCTGGATATAACTATCAAGGAAGTCTCGGGCCACTTAGAACTGGAAGTGGAATTGTTTAGCAATCCCACTGACAATGTAGAGTGAAGTCTGAGTGTTTGTGTGAAGTTTAACCCTAGGGGAAACCCTTTTGCTTGTATGCATGATAAGGGTCCAGCTGAAGGATACAACACATCTAAACGGTTGTTCTGTTTGTTCTTATTGGGAGATTTTTATAGCTTTAAGTGCTACAGGATTCTGCAGGAGAATTGAGTTAGTATAAGATTTACTGCCTGGTAGACATCTCTGTATGTCGGTCATGTTCCCTAGCCGAGGTATTTTCCCCTACTAAAAGGTTCTGCTTCAGAGGAGGGAATTAATTATTTTAGAGTGTGAGGGGGCACAGAGGAAATGACTTGTAATGAGCCCTCTGGACCAAGAGCATCGTGGCAGCTTGTCTGCTCCTTCTCACATGCCAGAATAAGTGCATTGTCTTTCTATCAAGAAATCGTTTCCTTTTCCTTGCATGGCGCCTTGGGTGTCATATCTGAGAATAAGGGTTATGCCTGCTTTCTTCCCCTATACCTGACATGTCCTGAGGTAAAGAGTTAGAAGTACTTTTTAAAAAATCAAGAAGGACCAGGGACATTTCTGCCATTTTCCCACTCTTTCCTCCATCATTTACCTTAGCCATAGGTTGAGAGGCTTGAAGATTTCTGGAGCCTAAACCCACATCCACCATATGAGTCTCCACATCACTTCCTGATATGTGCTCACTTTTATGAGAGGGGTCTAAGAGAGGTCCATCTGGCTCTAAATGTCCTGTGAAATCGGGTGATTGGTCAAATGATTCATCCAGTATGGCATTGGAGGAGGATTGAAGTCTCAAAAGTCTAAGTCCACTACCTTTCATTCCAGATGGGTTGCTAGGATGTTTTGCAGTGCACGCAGGTTTACCAATAGTACGACGCTTCAATAGTGAATCTATTGAGAGCCGATCCATTAGCTGTTGTTAACAGGGAGCCACCCCAGGAGTGCACTTAGGGTGTTTCAAACTGCACCCATAGCTAACCTAGCCTCTTCTACAAAATCCAGAGCTGTGCAAACTCCCTTGAATGCATCACACCGAACAACCAAAGAAGATTCAACGAGCAGGCCAGCTGCTACAGAGAGCACCTTTGAGATGCTAAATAATACTACAAACAGCTAGAGAGAAAATGGACGCCAGTCACTAAACCAGTGACAGAACCACCTACAAGGCTGCACTCACATGCGACTAAGGAAAGTGCTCTAGCTGAAAGCATCAAGGGACGCTCCAACGACTGCAAGGAGATCTTTTCATTCATTCAAGACTTCACCACACCTTTGGCCTTCCTCATCAGCATTGCCACCGCCCAAGAATTCTGCGATGACCTCTCAAAATTCTTCAACAGAAAAATCAGAAACATCCACAGCAACATTGCATGCTAACCCAACTGCAGCAATCTCATCGCAAACCTACCCATCACAAAACATGACGGTCACCAACCAAAATGGACAACCTTTACCAGAGATGACAGAAAATGATCCCGTGGACCATCTACTCAGGTGCCCCATCTTATCAATGCCCCACACACCTACAACCAGGGATCATCACAAGTCAGCACCATCCTCACTAGCATCATCAACATCCCCATCACATCTGCCACATTCCTTGACGACTGGAACCATACATTAATCAAAGCCCTCCTCAATGCATTATCAGCCAATCCAAACCAACTGGGCAACTTCCACCTGATCTCTCTGCTCTCCTACCCAGTTAAAGTGATAGACAAGGCCCTCAAAAAGCAACTCTAACCCTCCTTAAACTACACCACGACTGAAGAAAACTCAGTCAGGATTCTGAAAGGACCACAACACCAAAGTAGTACTCATCGCACTCACCAATGACATGCCGACCATCCTGGACTGCTGAGATCCTGCTTGACCTCTCTGTGGCATTTAACATAGTATCCCACAGAAAACTTGTCAGAAGACTCCACAAGATCGGCCTTTAAGGACACACACTCAAATGGATCTGTTATTCCTCACAGGAAAAACCCAAGGAGCCAGACTAACACCCTTCACATCAGAGACCATAAATTTGTAGCGCCTCCCAGAGATCACCTCTCAGGCCTATGTTGTTCAACATCTACATGACACTTCTCGGCAACATCATCCAAAACCAGATCATCAACATCATCTCCTACGCAGATGACACACTCTCCTTGGCGAACTAAGCAACTACCACCAAAACCAACATGTTCAACTGCACGACCATAGTAGCAGAATGGATGAGTACCAACTGATTGAAGCTCACCTCTGACAAGACAGAAGTACAGGTATCCAGAAACCAGGGCTGTCAATGGAACACCACTTAGATGCCAAATGAGCTAGGAACAATACCCATCTACCATGCTGGGAATCTGAGGAATCATCCAGAATGACATGATCAACATGACAGCAAAAGTCCGTTCATTGAGTGCTGCCTGCTCCATTTCCAATGTATGCTACAAAAAACCTTTATGTGGCTGCCACAAAACATCCAGTGTACTGTCACAGAAGCACATATCACTAGCAGGCTCGGCTACGGCAAAGAAACTCCAAGCAGCTCCTAGAGGGACTCCAGGTCATCAAGAAAGCAACCTCAAGACTCATGCTTGACGTCCCACTTGGAGCCCACCTCTCAACCCACCTCCACTGGCTCTTCATTCACAAACGCATGTGTTTTCACCAGCCTAACAGGCACCTACGCTCAGCCTCATTCTCACTCATACACATCACAAAAGCAGAGTAGGAGGTAATTTGTTCTCATACATTGCACTATAACCATGAAGTGGCATCCTGCAACTCATCAGAGCCTACTCCTCACTTCTTTATTTCTGAAAGAAGCTCAAGACATGGCTCTTCAAACTGAGGGGGCATTCACCTACACACCTGCTCAAGTTCCTGGATAATTTCATGGGTGATTGGTGTATTATACAAGTGGACGTAACATAAAATCACCAGAGTGACTCCATAGCCTAGTTGGCTATCCTCCTGAGCTTGAGGGACAGAAAAGGTTATAACCCCCTCGAACCCAGCAGCTGGACTCTGTTTGCTTTGAGTCCTATCCTCAAATGCTGCCGTCCTAATTCTGGACCCTTGGAAGTGAGCCTGAAAGTGCCCTGCCAGCCCAGCTGTCATCCAGGATGAACCAAGGCAGTGCAGTGCATCGCAGCACCTTGGAACTGCTAATGCGCGATGCATACTGGATACAGGTGATTGGCGAAGCAGCCCGGCAGTTCCTCAGAACAACTGCTGATCAACGCATCCTTGATGCAGGACCTCACATCTCTGATTAGATTTTGTTCATTTTGGTGTCAAATAATTTATTACATTTTACTCCATTTTTCTAAATTGGTGTGAGAATTGTCTTGTGTTTGCATATTGCCTTTTAGTTATGTCTGATGCTTTTGTGCCAAGCTACAGTGGGTTAAGCACAGGTTAATTTGGGGTTTGCTTGTGGTTACCCTGATAAGAATTGTGGTTGCTGCTTGAGTAGGGTTTCACCCCCTCAACCAGTAACCCAATTTCCTACATTGACATTCAGTGAATATAATATTGACAAGTGGTTTCACTGTGTAGAAACCTCCTGCATGTGATAAAGACTATGATTAAAAACTGATCCATCATGTGCATCTCAAATAATCTTGAATAAACAAACAAAACAAAATAAAATACCTCTTTTTCAACTGCATAAATAAGGCTGTGTTTGTAAATTCCCAAAGGTTTTTTTTATATTAGCTGTAGCCATGTCCTACTCATGTGTTCCCAAATGATGTCACTTTCCATGGGTTTTGGTTCTCCAAAAGTAGCATTGCATATTGTAATAATAATAATAATAATCAGAAGAAGAAGAAGAAGAATGATAATATTTCCATTTGTAGAGCGTGGAGATACCCTAGCACTAATTACCATTGAATGCCTAGTAGGAAATGAGGAACAAATGAGAGGAGAGAACAAGCCAAAAGAACATCCCTCAAGCATAGAGCCTACATTTATTGAACATAATAGATTGAAAGTAGTGTGAACCAAAGGAGGGAGAGAGTTGCATAATTGAGTGGACTTCAGTGAGAAACTGTGACCTCAATTTCATGCCTTCCTAAATTTGGAGACAGTAAGCAGATTGGAACTGGATGAACAATACAAGCCTACAAAGAGTGAATCTGGACTGGAGAATGATAGGCCCCACAAATGTCAGAAATCCCCAGGGTGTCTCCTGCATTATCTGCCAGCATCCCCGGGGATTAGGTTTAAGTCATATCTCTGTTTGTTGTTAAACATTCATGTTTCGAAGTAATCATAAAATGTTGTGTTACACATTGGTTTTATCAATGATTGTTTTACCAATGCTTGTTTACTAGTGAGTAGGTGTAGACATTTGCTTCTGATTGGGCGTGGTGACGTTTATTTTCATCCACCTGTGGAACCCCAACTGCTTTCCCAATTGGCTGTAAATAGAAGAGTAAAGCCTGCCTCCCTGTTTGGCTGTATTTTGCTTCCTGATCTCAGCATCTGACTTGGCAGTCCAGCCCCTGCTGTCATCCTCGCATATGTGACTTTTCTGCCAAGTCCTTTCTTCATTCCTGTACCAGTTGACACCAGGTATTCCTCCAGCATAACAGAAAAGACTGCAGTTAAGTGACTAACATTCTCCAAGAAGTTTGTTCTTGGAGTGCTCCACCTTCCTACAACAGCTATTGTATTTCAGACATCATGTTTTGGCAGATCACTTATCTTGAACAGACAAATGCATTTCTAAACATTCTACATTAATATTGCAGTTGCTTGACTAAATGTGCTTCAGGAACATCATGCTTGAGCTCAAGTACTACAACATGTGACAGTGCAATTTTAAAAGAGCTTTTACGTGCCTTGTCTCTCTCTAATAGCTTACTCTTGAATTTAAATTGTGTCATTTATGCCTGTGTTTCAATTTTGGGGAATTCGCTTTTTGAAGGGTTTTTAACACACAGTGAAACCAAACCAAACTGTGTAATGTTAACTTCTCGAACCCAGAGTGGACATTTGTGTTTCTTGGATTGTTTTTGTTCCTTTTAGTTTACCCCATGCATGCAGGAAAGTTTTATGTGATATAAGCAGTCCCCTTATTTGTCTTTCTTTTGCATAATAAGTGCAACAACAGTGCTAACTGCAGTGTGCAACAGTGAATCTCGCCTAAGCCAGCCCTAGTGTCACAGTACTTATTGTTACGGTACTCAGTTTAGCTTTTTGGTAATGCAGTGATAGTAATTGAGCCAACAGTTATTATTACCCAAGAAAAGTGCTGGAGCATCCCGGGGTTCTTCTACTGCTTCTGTGCCCATATCACAAAGAGAGATTCAGTTTCAAGGAAGTTGAGTGCACTACCTCTAATATCACTCTGTCAACAATGACCTGCCCTCCCGAAGATACAAGGTGCCTGGCTGAACCGGGCAGCAAGATGTGGCAGTGTTTGTCTCTTGCTCTTTCACTTCTCCTTCCCTTTTGGGACACCTGCTGGGGCTACTGTGTCCACTAGGCAGTGCCGAGAGGCGTTCCAGGAGGTTGGGGGATATACCATCGCCCCTGTAGGCTTCCTGCTTTTCAGGTGAGTGGCCACGTCACGCCAACAAGGTGGATCGATTTATGAACTTCATATATGGCCTTGAACTTGATTGTTTTGAGCACTAGTAGCAAATGTAATTTATTCAGGGCATCTGATGAAAATGAATAGCAAGGGTGGGATAATACTAACTTTGTCCCAGCTAACTAGATACAAGTCAGCCATTTGATAAGAAAGCTATGCACAGTTAGAAACAGAGAATTAAAATAATTTAGCTGACTGAAAAAAAGTGACTGGATTACCAGTGGGCAAAGATGGTCAGGGAGACATAGCAAAAGTTAGCAGAGAAGCCACATTAGGGTGAACAGGTGGCAGAAGGTGTGTTATGGAAGTAGAACAGGAAAGTTCAGATTCCATGTAAGGTTCCTAAGGTTTTGAACTACTGGAGAGGTTTCAGGCATCAGATTACTGGGTAGTGTCAGATGTTTGATGGTAGAAGAAAGGGAAACATATGGCTCAGCAGAGAATTTCCTTTTTCTACTAGTTATATTTTAATGAAGTCAGACCTAACCAATGTGAAATCTGGCATAGGCAATTGTGAAAATCTCCCAAGGGTAGAACACTAGATTGATTGACTGACACAATTATTTACATTCCATTGGGGTAATTCCTGAAATTAATTAAATGATAGCAAATCATTTTTAACATGGGTCTCTAAGTATTAGATCCTGTAGAGATAGAGTAGGAACTCTGAGGCACCCCTTGCTCCACTTTCAGGAACCTGGATTGAAAAGGCGGGATGTGGATGGTGTGTGATCTGTCAACTAGGTAGGATTTACACCAACCAAGAGTGGTGCCCTGGAAACCAATTTCCTCTTATCTTCGAGATAATAATTTCCTGGTTGACTGTATCAAAGCCAGAAGGCAAGTCTAGTAGCATTCCATTAGTATCATTAGTTTTAAGGCTACAAAGTGCACACTGTCTGCTGCCATTTTGAGGTCTAATACAGCAACCAAGGCAGATTCAGTGCATTGAACTGGGCGGAAGCCTGCCTGCATCAGTTCAAGTAAATTATTACCTTAAAGGAAGTTGGAGAAGATTTTATTTTCTCACAGGAAAGGGGGGTGAAGGGATATTTGCAAGAAATTGGGTAACACTGCGGGGTCTACAGAGTCTTTCTTGAGCAGCAGGACCACCATAGACTTTTCTCAGTCTGAAGGTTCAACTCCCAATGATATCAAAAGGTTACATAAGAACTGCAAAGGTGTAACAAGACAGATTGAGGCCTGCTTCCAGAACCTTTGGACTAAAGAATTCAATGGCGAGCGATAAGAAATAGAGATGGCAAGATTAAAAAACTTTATGATGTTGAGAGAACCTAGAGTTATACTGGCTACTCTCAATAAGCAAAGAGAGTTCAAGCTCAGCTGACTGCACAGCAAGACGGGAGAAGAAAATTAATCAGGATTAAGAGCAGGTGGATGAGAGATGCATTAAACCTGAGAGCATGTTACCAACTTTTTCCTCAAAGTAAGACGAGAGGGCATCACACAATTGCTGTGTATGTCCAATGGCCTAGGAAGAGCAAGGAGGATTTGCATGAAACTGAACCATCTAAAAGTGTTGTTTAATGGTATTTGAGGTGATGCAAATTCATGGAGTTTAACAGTGCACATTAGCAGGAAAAGTAAGTTGTCTGTAAGCTTTCTGTTCATGCTTTAACTCAATCCTACATTCAGGAGAGTAGTTCACTTACCAGTGTGTCTCCATTTTCTTACCCTCATGTTTAGCTAGGCTTAGACTGTCACTATACCAAGGTGCGGAATGCACATACAAGGGCAGATGATCTTGTATGGAAGGACAAAGTCCAGAGACAGTTTAATCTGGTTATGATCATAAGCTGATGCATCCTAAACTCTATGGTGAGCAGGAGGATAGGCTTCAAGCTCCCTTGCCTTGCAACAGAAGAAATTCTCTCTTGTGTCTGTATCTTGAATGCTGTTGAGGGTAAGAGGATCTGCTTGGACTTCATTGCTTCACTGCAGCTGCATTATGTTACTTAGGGACCAGTGGTACTTTCTGGGGGTGATTTACTAAATTACATTGCAATATAGCTAAGGTTATGTGGTGCTTGTACCAGTGAAGAGCACAGTGAAGGGCCATAAGAGTATCACAGAATCATATTTACAAAAAATTGGCTTACTGCTGCTCTCTTCCCTTGAGCTGTCAGACAAATGTTATTGTTAGGCTGTGATTTGTGTAGAAAAATAACATCTCATTGAAGAAAGTGTACAGTTTGAGAAATCGTTTTATTAGTTGAACATTTCAAACATTGCACATGTGCTGCACTAAACAGCACACATATAGGCCCTCTTTACAACACTGGCGGTAAATGCCGCCTACCGCCATACTGACAGCCACCAACATACCGTGACCACGGCAGTATACCGTTACTGGTATTATGACCCACACAGGGAAATCCGCAACTATACAGACACCCACACAAGTCCGCCAGTCCAAAGGTCAGTGATAAACTGGCGGTACCAAAACCCACACTGTTATGCCAGCAGAAATACACCCACAACATCATGGCTGACATTCAACCGCGGTAAACCATTGGTGGTACACACCGCTGTGCTCAAAATACACACACACTAACAAAATAGCCCCACATTGGACAATTCAAACTACACACACCTGACACACATACACACACCACACCCACACACTCCATCCAATATAAAACACACACCCAGAATACCAACAACCCCGTACAATGAAAAAAAAATATTTCTAACTGAGAGAGAGACAAGCTAGGAGCACCCACTGAATCTGAGCCACATAACACCATCACACATACATCATCCATGCACCTCACAGCACACACCCCAACAAATCACCCCACACACCCTCATACATACCAGTCACACTACACCTATGGTACTACAAAGACACCCCATGTTCTCAGAGGAGGAGCTAAGGGTCATGGTGGAGGAAATCATCCGGGTAGAGCCATAGCTATTCCGAACACAGGTGCAGCAGACGTTCATTTCTAGGAAGATGGAGCTATGGCGGAGAGTCGTGGACAGGGTCAATGCTGTGGGACAGCACCCCAGAACAAAGGATGACATCAGGAAGAGGTGGAAGGACCTACGGGGGAAGGTGCATTCCGTGGTTGCAAGACACCAGGTAGCTATACAGAGGACCGGTGTTGGCCCCCACCTCCTCCCCAACAACTAACAACATGGGAAGAGCAAGTCTTGGCCATCATGCATCCTGAGGGCCTCGCAGGAGTAGCAGGAGGACTGGACTCTGGTAAGTCAAATCTTTACTACTATGGGCCTCATTATGACCCTGGCGGGCGGCGGAGGCCGCCCGCCAGGATCCCGCCCTCCAAATACTGCGCCGCGGCGGGTATTACGAGTTTTCCCCTGGGCTGGCGGGCGGTTCCAGTAAAACCGCCCGCCAGCCCAGGGGAAAACGACCTTCCCACGAGGATGCCGGCTCGTAATCGAGCCGGCGGAGTGGGAAGGTGCGACGGGTGCAGTGGCACCCGTCGCGTATTTCAGTGTCTGCAAGGCAGACACTGAAATACTTTTCGGGGCCCTCTTACGGGGTCCCCTGCCGTGCCCATGCCATTGGCATGGGCACGGCAGGGGCCCCCAGGGGCCCCGCGACCCCCCCTACCGCCATCCTGTTCATGGCGGCTTTCCCGCCATGAACTGGATGGCGGTAGGGGGGGTCAGAATCCTCATGGCTGCGGAGCGCGCTCCGCAGCCATGGAGGATTCCAAAGAGCAGCGAAAAGTCAGCGGGAGACCGCTGACTTTCCGCTTCTGACCGCGGCTGAACCGCCGCGGTCAGAATGCTCATTGGAGCACCGCCAGCCTGTTGGCGGTGCTCCCGTGGTCGGTGGCCCTGGCGGCCACCGGCCGCCAGGGTCAGAATGACCCTCTATATCTCCTACCCCTACCCTCACCCCATCACTCCACCACCTCACATATACCCCACCATCACAAACCACCCATCCCAATACCAAACCCTGCATGCAATACCAATGCATGAACCCCCATCACAGACCTGCATGGGCACACATCACCAAAGCATGCACACTAGTGACAATCACTTAGCCAAACCAAGCACAACTCACACAAGCCAAAGCTGCCTTGCTAATAACAACCATAGAGAGAAACAAATCCATGCACAAGATGGCACATGTAGATACAATAACACTGCATTTACATCCCCACAAGACCCCCACTCAACATCACCGGAGAGGAGGTGCTAACCACATCCAGTCCCCCCTGAAGAGGCCCGCAGTGATGACAGCAGCTCTGCACGCCTGGATCACGATGACCAACTTGGCTCAACAGGTACCTCTGGACAGTCGGTGACCCAGCCACAGTTCCAACCCACCACAGAGCCTCCCCCTCAGGAAACACCAGCACAGCACCCACCCAGCAGGCCCATACCTCTGTCCTCAGGGCACATCAATCAGCAGTGTGTCCACCACTACAGGGACCCCAGGCAACCCCACAAACACAGGACGATCAGGGACCTGGGGTCAGTGGCAGTGGGCACACCGTTCAGGGGACAGAGGCACAGGACAACAGGGAAGCTGGGAGGACTGCTGTGTGACAGGGGGAGGACAGGCCCAGGGAACCCACTCTCCATGAGGCACTTGCAGGGATCCTGGGAGCATACCACCATTATCAGGAGACCATGGGCCAGATACTGTACAAGTTGCAGGAGACCCAGCGGCTGCAGGAGGGACAGTACCTGGAGATCAGGGAGGACCTCAAAGACATCCACACCACCCTGGTCACCATTGCAGGGGTGCTGGCAGACATGGCCAACACCATGAGGGAGGCAGTGGCACACCAAGGGCCCCTTGACACTAGCCAAAGCGAAGGACAGCCCTCTTCCTCCGCCGGCACTAGTGGACTGGAGGCCCCGCCACTGGGACAAAAGGCCAACAGCACCCCACTCCCTGCAGAAGGAGAACCACCCTGCAAATGGTCCCTGCAATCCAGGCAGATGCCAGAGAACATTACCAAGACCCCCGCCTGGAAATAAGACTCTCCTGATTGTCACCCTTCTGTCCCACTCTGTCTCCCTGTCCACCTTGAACTGCCATTGCTCCACTTCCTATGCCCCCTTGAACAATGCACCTGTGATACAAATAGACTGGACTCTACCCTGGACTTTCCTCCATCAGCAACCCAGCCCATTGCAATACCCCCTCCACCAAAATATACACCCTTTGAACAAAATCAAGTATGTAGTCTGGATTATATGATTCATATATTAATTTCACAAACTGTAAACATTGCATTTCTAATCTACAGTAATATTAACATAGGTATAACCTGTAGTGGGCAGCAGTAAACACACCAGGAGCCATAGTGGGGCACAGATATCTGAAAATAGAGATGCCAAAGGGTACATTAAGTGGCCATAGACATAGGGAAATCAGGCTGCCATGTTTCAATATCAAACACAAAACTGCAATGGAAGGTGAGGTTTCAGTGTCTTACCCGTGTGTCACTGGAAGTACTGTTGAATGAGTGTACTTCTGTTGTCCGCATCTCCTTCCTCTGCCTCCTCTTCGTCACTGTCCACAGGCTCCACCGCTGCCACATCACCATCTCCAGGCTCATCCTCCTGCAGAAAAGGCACCTGGCCACTCAAGGCCAGGTTGTACAACATGCAACATGCAACGATGATCTGGCACACCTTCTTGGGTGAGTAGTACAGGGATCCACTTGTCAGATGGAAACGGCCTTCAGGAGGCCAAAGGTTCTGTCAATTATCCTCCTTGTTTGCCCATGTGCCTCATTGTAACGTTCCTCTGCCCTTGTCCTGGCATTCCTCACTGGGGTCATTAGCCATGAAAGGTTGGGATAACCAGAGTCACCTGTAAATATCGAGGGATACCTGTTAGCCACACACTCACCCTTAGGGCCAAGCCCACACCCATATAACTACATCAACTGGGTAGGGAACAAGGGTTCACCTATTAGCCACACCCGGGGCCTCTGGAGTTGAGACATCACATATGGAATGCTGCTATTCCTCAAGATAAAGTCATCATGCACAGAGCCAGGATACTTGGCACAGACATGGGAGATGTACTGGTCCACCAAACACACCATCTGCACATTCAGAGAGTGAAAGCTTTTTCTATTCCTGAACACTTGTTCATTTCTCCAGGGGGGGCAAATGCTATATGTGTACCATCAATGGCACCAATGATGTTGGGGATTTGTCCCAGAGCATAAAAGTCAGCCTTCACTGTGGCCAAATCCTCCATCTGGGGGAATACGATGTAGCTGCGCATGTGTTTCAGCAGAGCAGACAACACTGTGGTCAGCATGTTGGAGAACATTGGCTGAGACATCCCTGATGCCATTGCCACTGTCGCTTGGAAGGAAACACTTACCAGGAAATGGAACACTGACAGAACCTGCACTAGAGGGAGTATACCTGTGGGGTGGTGGATAGCTGAAATCAGGTCTGGCTCCAATTGGGCACACAGTTCTTGGATTGTGACCGTATCAAGTCTGTAGGTCAGGATAATGTGCCTGTCCTCCATAGTTGCCAGGTCCTCCAGGGGTCTGTACATCTCCATCTCCTATTCATCCTCAGTGGTTCAACTCTAGGGTGAAAAACTGTGAGCAGAGGGCATATTCACACATATGTGAAAATAAAAATGCATTTCTTCCTTTACAGAAAACAGTATGTGAATTGAAGAGTCAGTTGAAGTGCCAATGTCTGCTGTGACGCAGTTAGGTGCCATGGCCTGTGCCTCCCTGAAATGGCGGCTGTCTGACATGTGAGGAGAGACAAGTGGAAATTAGGTAATTCTGCTGGTGTTGTGCACTGTTGTGGTCAGTGGTCGACGACCGCCGCACAACTTCACATTGGTTATCATTGGGCCCCATGGATTCCAGGAGCCAATAGCGATGTACGTCGGCGGTGATGGTACGCACCGGTGTGGAAGTGACCACCATTTTCTATCTGTTCACTCACTTGCTACCTGACCTTCAACAGGAGAGGACCTACACTGCAAGTGCTTCTGTGACCTGTGTCTGGAAGCGACAATGGCTCGAGTGTCTGGGGAAAAGGCCCCCGCCTTCACTTCGGAGGAGTTGGAGAGACTGGTGAATGGGGTCCTACCCCAGTACATTTTACTCTATGGTCCTTCAGACAAACAGGTGAGTACACTGTGAGCATGATGAGTGGGCCATGAATGTATGGAGTGCTGTGTGTGTAAGCCTCATGTGGAGGGGGCTGAGGCGTCCTGGGCAGAGTGCTGCATGTCTGGTAGTCAATGTCTGTGCGTAAGGAGATGAGAGGGATCTTGTGGGCCATGAGTGTAACAGTCTGGACGGTATGACTAATCCCTTTTTCTATGCATATTTTCCTGCAGGTCAGCGCCCATCAGAAAAAGGGTATTTGGTGTGCCATTGCCAAGGAGGTGCGGACCCTGGGGGTCTTTGACAGGCGGAGCACCCACTGCTGCAAACGTTGGTAGGACCTGCGCCGCTGGGCAAGGAAGACGGCGGATGCCCAGCTGGGGCTGGCCTCCCAACGAGGAAGGGGTGCCGGTCGTATACTGACCCCCCTGATGTTCTGCATCCTGGCAGTGGCCTATCCAGAGTTGGACGAGGCACTTGAAGGAATCATAGCAGACACAAGGGGGTTAGTACAGACTGTGAATCATGACTTTGCGCATGTTAAGGTTTTACCAGGGTGGGGAATGGCTCAGGCAAACACAAGCACCACACTTCATCTCACAGGCACTCACACAAGCACCATCCCCATGCAGACACACCAACATTCACTGCCTCCACTGTGTCCCCCTCCTCCTCATCCACCCCCTCCCAGTAGCGCCTCCACTCACACCTGCATGCACTACATCCTCATCAACTACCTCCATCACCAGCACACCTATCACTACACACCCCTCACTGGCAGTCACCACCCCCACATCCATGCACACATCCCCTGTGTCTTCTCCCACTGTGTCTGTGACCCCTCCTCCCAAAGTACACAAACGCAAGTACATACCCACCCAACAGCCAACCATCTCACAACAGCATCCAGCTCATGCACCTGCACCGAAACACAGCAGACTGACACCTCCTATAACATCTCCCTCTTACTCCACTCCCAAACTTTCACCCTCTTCCCACCCCAGTGTCCCTAAGAAGCTTTTCCTCACCAACATTCCACAGCACCGCAGCCAGCACCGCCACCTGCACCACAGTCAGCACCACCGGAGCAGCAACAGCCCCAGTGGGCAGCCGTCTGAGGCTGAAGGTGAAGGCCTGGAGGCTACCACCACCACTGCAATCACCGCCACCTGCAGCGCAACTGCGATTCACTGAGCAGCTGTCACCGCCGGAGAGCAGTGTGTAGTGTTGACTACATGGGCTGCAGTGCGTTCTGGCCCCTGCAAAAGCAGTCGCAGTGACACTCAGGTGAGAGACTGTGACCTTGCACTTCAAAACATCTGCATTGCAGGGCACTATGCCCCCTCCAGAACCAGTGGAAGAAGGCAACCACTCACCACATCTTTGCCAGGATGAAGCACACTGGGCACAAGGCTCGCTTCAGAACCAGTGGAACAAGGCATCCACTCAGCCCCTCCTTGCCAGGATGAAGCACACTGGGTACAAGGCCCCCTCCAGAACCAGTGCAAGAAGGCATCCACTCTGCCCCTCCTTGCCAGGATGATGCACACTGGGCACAAGGGCCCCTCCAGAACCAGTGCAAGAAGCCGTCCACTCACCACATCCTTGCCAGGATGAAGCACACTGGGCACAAGCCTCCCTCCAGAACCAGTGGAGGAAGGCATCCACTCAGCCCCTCCTTGCCAGGATGAAGCACACTGGGGACAAGGCCTCTTCCAGAACCAGTGGAAGAAGGCATCCACTCAGCCTCTCCTTGGCAGGATGAAGCACACTGGGCACAAGGCCCCCTCCAGAACCATTGTAAGAACGCATCCACTTGAGGGACTGTGGCCAGGCACTCCCCAGGACCAAGCAGTGGGCAAACCCCCCGCTAAAGAGACTGCGGCCTTGCACTCCCCAGGACCAAGCAGTGGGCAAACCACTTGGTGAGAGACTGTGGCCTTGCACTCCCCAGGACCAAGCAATGGGCAAACCACCACTTGAGAGACTGAGGCCTTGTACACCCCAGGACCAAGTAGTGGGCCACCCACCCACTTGAGAGGCTGTGGCTTTGCACTCCCCAGAACCAAGCTGTGGGCAAACCACCCACTTGAGAGTCTGTGGCCTTGTACTCACCAGGACCAAGCGGTGGGAAAACCACCCACTTGAGAGACTGTGGCTTTGCACGCCCCAGGACCATGCAGTGGAGCAAACCACCCACTAAAGAGACTGTGGCCTTGCTCTCCCCAGGACCAAGCAGTGGGCAAACCACCCACTTGAGAGACTTTGGCCTTGCACTCCCCAGGACCAAGCAGTGTGCATGGAGCCCCCTCCAGGAGCAGTGGCGTTGTACCATCTTCTGGCTGTGGTGCCCCCCCCCCCATACCCCTTCCCCCTGAGGTGCCTGTGTGTTTTCGACCTGATGCAACTGCAGTGTACTCTCCGTATTGAGGCAGGAGTCAAGTGTGGGCTTGGCCTATGTGTTTTGGCCCAGTGTGCCACGGACAATTTTTGAGTGGGCATTGCCCCGCCTTTTGTATATATTGTATGTATTGTACATATAGTTTTTTCTTTATGAACCTGTTTCTAAGTATTACTAATATTACACTCATTTGACTCCATTCCTTTTGTCCATACGTTATTCCTGAGGGTTACGGGTGTATATGTAATGTTGTTGCATGTGTTTTTGTGTATAGTGTTGTGGGTGAGCGTGGGGGTGTTGCGTTTTGTGTGTGTGTGTGTGTCACTCTGTTTTTCCTCCCCCCTCCCTTGTGTGCTAGGTGCAGTACTCACCGTGGTCATCGTCGCCGGCGTTCATGCACCTGGTGTATGAGAATATACACCAGCATGGGGAACTCCTGCAGCTCAGGCTCCATGGCGTCCTGGTTCTTCCTTGAGTGTCAAGAGGTGAGTCGTTTCCGTTCAGAGTACTGTTTCCGCCGTGCTTTTGATGGCATTGGTACCGCCCCGGAAAAGCTGGCGGATGGGCATGTTGTAATGGAGTGGGTGGTACATTGTCTTCCGTCTGGCTGTTGGCGGTTACCGCCACAGTGTTTGTTGCAACCACCGTGGCGGTCGGAGTGTTAAAGTGGCTGTATGTGTTGGCAATTTCCGCCATGGTCATGGTTTAATTTTTTTTTACCACCGGCCTGTTGGCGGTGTTACCGCCGCTATAACACCATCCGTCAGGGTTGTGATGAGGGCCATAAAGTGTGAAATATTGTAATGTTTTTGTAGACGTAGGTTTTTGTACTAGAAGAGTACGCTTTCAGTACAAAGCCTATGCTATACAACACACAAACCCATTTAAACAAAGGGTGCAAATATATGTTCAGGGAGGACCTGGCTTGGCAGTTCGGGCTGGACTGTTCCCATGGGGAACAGGGTCAAGACTGTGAGTGGGGGATGAATGTTTGATTTGTTCTCATTCCATCCATCATCTGTTGTTTTTGCACAGGTAAAATATATGATGGGCCTGGTTGAGAATAGGTGCATTGACATGAATTGCTCCTTTGTGAATCACTAACTCAGCCTTGGAATTGGCTTCTGGGTGCAAACTACCATTTGTGGTTCCTGCTCTCACCCACTTAATGAATAGTCCCTTTGTCATAGTTACCAAGTTTTAAGATTGCTTATGTATAAGATTTCCATGGTTTCATGGCACTTATGAGTGACATTAAGGCCCTCATTACAACCCTGGCGGTCAGTGTTAAAGCGGCGGTAAAACCGCCAACAGGCCGGCGGTAAAAAAATGGAATCACGACCATGGTGGAAACTGCCAACATGGACAGCCAATTTAACACTCCGACCGCCACAGCGGTACAAACAAACAGCATGGCGGTCACCGCCAACAGACAGGCGGAAGACAATGTACCGCCTACACTATTATGAGAGGCCAATCCGCCACCTTTTCCGGGGCGGATTCAATGCAACAAAAACACAGCGGAAACAAGACATGGAAGAGGAAACACTCACCTCTACACAACCCACAAGGAACAAGGACGCCTTGGAGCCAGAACTCCAAATCCTCCCTGCAATAGTTTTCCTGCTCCTCTACCAGGAGCACGAACGACGGCGGCGACGACCACGGTGAGTACTGCACCTACAACACACGGGAGGGGGAGAGAAAAGAGAGTGACACACACATGCAACACGCAATACCCCCACCCTCACCCACAACAACACACACACCAATACATGCTGCAACAATAGATTTACACCCCGCAAACCCTCTTGAGGGACGCAATGACAAAAGGGAACGATTGTAATCAATAAAAATCAATTGGTCAAAGCTTTAAATACTCTATAAACAATTATGTACACCAACTATACGAGTCTGGATAGTGCACCATTCAAAGTCCATGGACCACTGGGCCCAAAATGCATGGGCGAGGCCCACACTCAATACCAGACTGCAAACAGAGAGAACACTGCTGGGATATCAGATCAAAATGAAACAGGCACCTCAGGGGGAAGGGAAGGGGGGGCTCCTCAGCCGGATGAGTGCACGACGCCAGCTCCACGAGGGGGCTCCATGCCCATTGATGCATCCTGGGGAGTACAAAGCCACAGTCTCTCAAGTCCTTTCAGTGGGTGGGTTGCCCACTGCTCTATCTTGGGGAGTGCAAAGCCACAGTCTCTCAAGTCTCTCCAGTGGGTGGTTTGCCCACTGCTGCATCTTAGAGGGTGCAAAGCCAAAGTCTCTCAAGTCTATTCAGTGGGTGGGTTACCCACTGCTTTATCCTGGGGAGAGCAAAGCCAAAGTCTCTCAAGTCTGTTCAGTGGGTGGTTTGCCCAGTGCTTTATCCTGGGGAGTGCAAAGCCACAGTCTCTCAAGTCTTTTCAGTGGGTGGGTTTCCCATTGCTTTATCCTGGGGAGTGCAAAGCCACAGTCTCTCAAGTCTATTCAGTGGGTGGCTTGCCCACTGCTTTACCCTGGGGAGTGCAAAGCCACAGTCTCTCAAGTCTATTCAGTGGGTGGTTTGCCCACTGCTGTATCCTGGGGAGTGCAAAGCCACAGTCTCTCAAGTCTTTTCAGTGGGTGGGTTTCCCACTGCTTTATCCTGGGGAGTGCAATGCCACAGTCTCTCAAGTGGATGCCTTTCTCCACTGGTTCTGGAGGGGGCTTTGTGCCCAGAGTGCCTCATCCTGCCAAGGACTGAGGTAGTGGATGTGATATTCCACTGGTTCGGGAGAGGGCTTTGTGCCCAGAGTGCTTCATCCTGCCCAGGACTGAGGTAGTCGATGCGACTCTCCACTAAAGGTGGCGCAACATGCAAGCTGGCCAGGCTCCAGGAACTGACCATCAGCCTCGTATGACTGACCACTAGGGATGGCAGCCAGGTTTGCTGTGATGCCACTGGCTCAGGATGTCGCGGGGCTGGTGGTGGTGCTGGTGGTGGTGTCAGTAGCGGTGGTGCTGGCGACAGTGACAGTAGCGGCGGTGCTTGCGGCAGACTCTGTGGCATCAGTGCTGGCGATGGGCTCTGTGGCATCAGTGCTGGGGGCGGGCTCTGTGGAAACGGTGCTGGCGATGAGCTCTATGGTATCAGTGCTGGTGGCGGGCTCGGTGGAAACGGTGCTGGCAGCGGTCGTTGTGGCGGCGGTGCTGGTGGCGGGCTCACTCACTGCGGTGCTGGTGGCGGGATCACTGACTGCGGTGCTGGTGGCGGGCTCACTGACTGTGGTGCTGGTGAAGGGCTCAGTGTCTGTGGTGCTGGCGGCGGTGCTGGTGGCAGGCTCACTGACTGCGGTGCTGGTGGCGGGCTCACTGACTGCAGTGCTGGCGGCGGTGCGGGTGGCGGCGGTGCAGGTGTCGGTGCCCGTGGTGGTCTTGTCAGCCATGCAGGTTGGCATTGACATGGACCTGCCTGTTTTTTTGGCCCTTCCCCACCTTGGATGGTGGCGCAGCTGTCTTCAATCTTTCCACTTTTGATTTGCCTGAGGCCTTGGTGGCAGGTGTTTTCGCCTTCTCCCTCTGGGATGTGGGCAACTTTTTCTGTTTTGGAGGTGGGGGAAATGTCTTTGCCCTCGCTCCTTGGGGCACTAGCAGCCCTGTTGCTTGGCGCACTCTAGAATCCCACTATTGCTGGCACCACTGTGCCCGGTGATGTGGTGGCTGAGGTGCTGGGTTTGGACCTGGAAAGGCGGGCCCTACGGGACGGACGGTCGAGGAGGTGTAGGGAAGAGGTCAACATTTGATAGGAAAAGCTTTTTAGAAACACTGGGATGGGTAGATGGAGGGGGTTTGGGAGTGGAGTAAGAGGTAGTGGATGTAGGAGGTGTACGTTTGCTGACTTTGGGTGAAGGTGCATGCGCTGGAGGCTGTTGTGAAGTGGATGGCTGTTGGATGGGTGTGTGACTGCGTTTGTGTACTTTGGGAGGAGGGCTCACTGACACACTCGGGCAGGACACAGGGGATGTGTAAATGGTAGTGGGGGTGCTGAGTACACGTGAGCGGTGTGTGGTGATGGGCGTGCTGGTGATGGAGGTAGTTGCTGAAGATGTAGTGCATGCAGGTGTGAGTGGAGACGAGACAGGGAGGGAGGAGGGAGACGTGGAGGAGGTGGACACAGTGGAGGCAATGGTTGTTGGTATGTCTGCATGGGTATCGTGCTTGTGTGAGTGCCTGTGGGATGTGTGGTGCTTATGTTTGCCTGAGCCACCCTTGTGTGTTGAGGTGTGTGCATGCTGGTCTGATGGTGTGCTTGGGATAGGCTGAGGTACAGGGGATTGGATCTGGGTGGAGGAGGTTGGAGGGGGGAGGCTGGACACAGGGAAAATGGTTGCCATTAGTGCTGAGGCCAGAGACTGAAATGCTCGCTGTTGGTCTGCCTGCCCAGAATGAATGCCCTCCAGGTATGCATTTGTTTGTTGCAAATGCCTCTCCACACCCTGGATAGCATTCAGAATGGTAGACTGCCCAACAGTGAGGAATCTCAGGAGGTCAATAGCCTCCTCACTGAGGGCAGCAGGGCTGACTGGGGCAGGGGCTGAGGTGCCTGGGGCGAAGGTGCCCACCCTCCTGGGTGAGCGGCCATGGGACACATACTGAGGGGCTGCTTGGAGGCCGGTGCTGGTAGGGGGGTGGTGGCTGTACCTGTAGATGAGGTGGGCACAGAGGGGCCCACCACCGCAAGGGAGCTCCCATCAGAGGAGGAGTTGGTGTCGCTGGTCTCTGCTCCTGTCCCCGCCGTGGAGCTCCTCTCACCCTCCGTCCCACTGGTGACTTTAGACTCTGTTGTCTCGCCCTCCAGGGCCATGTGGGATGCAGCTCCCTCCTGCTCCGGTGGCACTGCTCCTCCGCCTGATGATGCTAATGCACATAAGAACAGTGAGACCACAAAAAGGGGGTGGGGGAGAAGAAAGAAATGTTCAGTGCATGCAGTACCGCTACCGTTGGCAGACACTACAGACACAGCAGCCCTCTGCACTACGCCATGCACTTAGAGTTCCCTAATTAATCACAGGGACATGGGGTACAAGGCCCATGCCCGATTGCTTCACACATGGAAGTCACAGCAGCGTGACTAGGTGTAGATGGCTCTTCCACTGGTGGGGTTGGGGTGCCACCTAGCCTGCCTCACAAAGGCCCTCAAGCGCCCATCCAACTCCGTATACGCCACTGCCAGGATCGGGAACATCAGAGGGGTCATGGTGCAACGGGCACCCCTCCCACGTTGGGAGGCCATCCCCAGTTGGGCCTCCGCCGTCTTCTTGCTCCAGCGGCGAATGTCCTCCCATCTTTTACGGCAGTGGGTGCTCCGTCTGTGATAGACCCCCAGGGTCCGGACGTCCTTGGCAATGGCATGCCAAATATCCTTCTTCTGGTGGGCGCTGACCTACATGAATTGTACAGGGGAAAAAGAGAAGTTTTTACCAACTGCACCGTCACAGTCATTGGCCTGCATCCCTATTCTTGCCATGTGCCACATGCACCCACCGTCGTTTCATGCACGCATCATTCTCCCCCCCCCCCTATCTTTCATCCACCAAACTCCACACAGGCATTGCCCATACAGCATGCTCCCAGTGTGCTTACCTGTTTGTCTGGAGGACCGTAGAGTAGCGTGTACTGGGGGAGGACCCCATCCACGAGTTTCTCCAACTCCTCCGTGGTGAAGGCAGGGGGTCTTTCCCCAGACGCACAAGCCATTGTCTCTTCCAGACTGAGGTCACAGCAGCACTTGCAGTGTAGGTCCTCTCCTGGCGAAGATCAGGAATCGAGTGATTGAACAGATAGAAATTGGCGGTCATGTCCGCAGCGGTGAGTACCGCCACCGCCGGCGTACATCGTCATTGGCTCCTGGGACCCATAGGGTCCAATGTTAACCAATGCAGGATTGTGCTGCGGTCTTCGACCGCCTACCGCGATGGTGTACAACGCCAGCGCAGTTACCTCACATCCCATTGTCCCACTTTACAGGTCAGGCAGCCGCCATTTCAGGGGCCCACATGGCGTCATTTTTAACTGCGTCACACATACCTAGGCCTTGGCTCAACACTCGGGCAAAATTCGGGTTATGAATGGTTTTCTGAGTAAGCTGTGTTTACGTACCACTGAGTTGGTTGACTCTGTGCTCGCTGTTGTCCTTCATAGGCACCGTCCGCTGGGACATGTGAGGAGATGGCGGCATCCTCCGGTGTACAGACCGCTGGTGGACCTGTCGACAATGTAGGAAAGACATGTAATCATCACCTACAGGCTTGATCGTGCCACAATCCTGGAACTGTGTGCCCAGTTGGATTTCTTGGGTGCTGTCC